>NC_134510.1:29034162-29349519 GCF_027942865.1 Odontesthes bonariensis
CTGGCTCACATAAGTTTGTCAGGCTTTGGACACTGCACTGACAATGGATGGACACACAAAGATCCCCTCAAAAACAGATTTTAAAGGCATCAAAATTATACATCTGACATATTTATTTATTTTTTGTATTAAAAAATAAAAAATATTCGCAGGAATATGTATTTTTTTTTATTTTTTAACAAAACAAGTTGTGATGCTGTGTAAAATGTTGATCAAACAGTATGCAATGATTTCAACATCTCACAAATCAATTATTTATCCACTATAGAACAAAGAAAACATAGCAAGTGTTGAAAATGAGATATTTTACAATTTCATTCAAATATTAGGTCATCTTGAATTTGATAGCAGTGACATGTCTAAAAAAAAAAAAGCTGGGAAGGGGGGAGCAAAACACTGGAAAAGGAAATTGAACTAAAAAGAAAAAGCTTGGGGAACATGTTCCAACTTGAAACTGGTCAGTAACACGACACATGATAAAAAAAAGAGCACCTCAGAGAAGCAGAGTCTGACAGAAGTAAAGATGGTCAGACATTGAGCAATCTGCGGTAAAACAAAATTAAAAATTCTCCAAATTCTGGAGCATTTTCAGAAAAATGTTCCTTGACATAAAATTGCCAAGAGTTTGACTTTTGGTTGATAAGATGTTCAAATCATTGCAGTTTGTTTTATTTACATTCTATACATCATCCCAACTTCTTTGGAATTGGGGATGTATTTCGGAAATGTATTTGTTGGATACAAGATGTGTCATACTTACTGTCCATCCTCAGTGTTAGTGAAGTGGAGGCTAAGTTTCCAACTCATTTATTTAGGTTTTAGATTGGACCAAATATGACTTCTAAACAATGATGTTACAAATCATGCTCAAACACTCACTCCTTTAAATCAAACCATCATTTTGCTCAGAGAAAATTATTGTAAAGACAACCTCCCAGTTCAACCTTTGGAAATACATTATTCTGCACAGTAAAACTCAAACCTTCAACTGTATGAAAGAAAAGAAAAAAGTAAAGCATTTTTATTTGAGACGTGTTTGAAAGTGTAGATAAAGACAAGTGTAGGACAAGATGTGAACAAAGTGCAGAGGAATATATAAAAATGTGGATATAATGACAGAAAAAGAAACTATGTATATATATTGTACTTGTTACAGTTGAAATCCATAGAATGGTGTACACGCAAATGCAAGTATTCAAATGCGCATTGCAGAGTTCTCCATCCTATTTGCCTGTGGAAAGAAGCTTTTCATTCGTGTTAGACGTGTAGCTACAGAAGCATTTTCCTGATTGCAGAGGCAGAAACAGTCTGCTGCTGGGCTGGTGAGGATCCTTTGTAATCCCACAAGCTTTGAATCTGCAAAGTAGGAAGTGTAGATCCAATGGTACGCTCCACTTGGCTGAACAAATCACTCTTTCTCCAAGCCAAGACAGATCAGAACCCCAGAACAGAGGAAATTTCATCCCCTGTGTGGGGACCATTTCAGAGACTCTGTAACAAACCACTTGATTTTGCTCAGCATACTCCACGTCTTCAAGGCCATCTTGGAATTGTTGGCGATCCCATAATCACAACTGTGTCAATTTGTTAATTAAATTGTAAAAGTTTCTTAATACATGTTCATGTGTGTGTACTGGTAGTACAGCAGGGTGCAAGTAACAGTTAGGCATAGAGTTGTGACTAGGGGGCTTTTCAACCCGCAGAGAACCCCAGTGATTCTAATTTAAAAAAACTAGGTTCCGGGCATTTCAACAAAAAATAAAAGTTGGTTCTGACATAAAATCTTGGCTCCCGTTGAGAACCAAATGAATTTCGTATCTGAAATGGAGTCATGACAACATCCCTGGCTTGTGTTGATGTGGAAAAAAACACCTACTAACCAGGTGCAGTGAATGGTTATGTGGCTCCCTAACAGAATATGGAATGAAATTAGATCTAAGCTGGTTCTTGAATGGTTTAGATACAGCTACTATGTACCCTGACCTTCAGAGCTCTGACAGTAAGGAAGCCCATAATATAAACTCACAGAAAGATGTTTAGTACAATGCAATGGTCCATCGTTGTCCCTGTGCATTAGAGTCATAACAGTGATTTCTTATCAAAATACATGACTTTTCTTGTGTCTGGGGTTAGCAGAAACAGAGCAATTAAACGTCACATGCATCAGACGGCACTAGCACTAAGTTATGCTTTCAGATCTGTCATTGTGCCAGTGGTGACAGGCCCAGCAGGACTGCTGTGTCCACACTGAACCATCAAGCTTCTCCACTCACCCGATAGCTTGCATGACCTCCAGTCACTCAATTCAGCAGCTGCTTATCAGTCAACCAAGACATATGAAATGACATCTTTTTGCTATTTTAGCTTCTGGAAGCTATCGCCCATGGTCAAGACAAAAAGCAGTACCCTTGAACAGTTTTGACTTCAAATCTAAAAGACAACTTAAATTTTTTTTTGAACAACTTGCCCGCTATCTATGATGTGTGCAATTGCATTTAAGTGCATGCCAGTTTGTATTTTATTTTCTACCAAAGATGTCACTGGCCACAGGCTTATTATGTCTTGTCTTTTATCTAGCTTTTACTCATGTCATGCTTTTAATAATGCCGCTCAGTATTTGTTGTGTTGTTTTCGTTCTATTATTTCTAATTCTTCTTTTTCCCCCCTATTCCAAGAGTATAAGGATGGTTGTCATTGTTTCATTATATTGGATCTGACTTGTTATTGTTCTTTCTGCTGTGACACATTTGCTTTATTCACCTATTCAAAGACTCAGTGATTCCACCTGCTGCACTTTTACTATACTTGGAGCAGAATACATTATTTTTTTCCTTAAATTGTCAGAGCTTCCGGATGAAATAGGATTAATTTATCTATCTTGTACAGGCTGATAGACTTTACAGTGATGGAAGTGACTTGAAAAGCAAATTCGCCATCATATTCAGCACAAGCAGAGGGCTTCAGCCTGTGAGTTTCTCGTTGTAACATTGTACATTTGTTCAGACCAAAAATGAGTCAAGGTATCAAAGGCCTCAGGAAAAAATTCAGCTTTGTCAAGGGCCCTCAAAAAATGCTGCAACTAGGGTAATAACCGGTTTATCTCACTTCTCCGTGGGTGTCTTGTGTCAGTATCTAACTGTGAAACTTGAGTATTTAATTGTTTTCTTGTATTAATCAAATGGTTAGTCATAAAAAATATCCATTTAGATCAATTTAAAACTCCTGTGCTCTTTTTAGCTGTAGCTTTTTATGTGAAACCTGTTATTTACCTCCCCAGGAAAGCATCAGAGCAGATGTTTCTCAGGGTCAGGGTCAGGGTCAGGGTTCTTCACTTCTTCACTGATTGTTCAAGTCTAGAATCAGATCATGTCAAATCTTGACAACTGAAGCATCTTTACTCTTGCTGTAAAAACTGAGTACAGCTTTTTGGGTCGTAACTCAAGTTAATATTGGGGCTATATCAGGGTTACTCTATGTTGATGAAATATTATCAAGCCGAAGACATAACATTAAGTCTGTTAGGTATATAAATGCATGTTGCATCCAGTCTGAATGTAACATATTCATATATGTACAACATAAATGCCAATAAGTTCAGCTTATAGAGTGATAGAGATATTGTATAGTTTTGCAATGCTCTTTTGTACTTTTCGAACAATTAAATCATATAAAAAATATTTGTGACTAATTGTCTGATATAAGTAGTGTTTGATAACATACAAACAACACATATTTTCCTTGACTGGATGAAAACACTGAAGGTCACCAAAATCAAGTTGGACCACTGAGCATATTTCTTTGCAGCTTGATGGTAGACAGCAACACCCGCATCATGTTCCATATGTCTAATCTATCCGGCAGTTTAGTTTATTCATTGCAGAAAACCCCATTTTTAGTGCTTATGGCTCTCAATATTCAACATTGACTTTCTTTGACAGGGTATCAAGTACTTTGAAGTCATTAGGTGAAAGTCCAAGTGAAGAGTTATTGGTCTTAAAGTCCAAGTTTAGTTGCGAGTCTCATTTCATTTTGTAAAGTCAAATGTTAATTGCTTAATTGTTGATTTGTTTGTTTTTTAACTTTTCATTTTTACAGAAGCACGCTAGCCCTTTTAGGCAGAGAGCCTTAAAGGAACAGTAGCTATAATAGACAGTTTCAGACAGAAAGTAAGAGGAGGGGCCCACAAAAGTAAACAGCATGAGAAAGAAGAAATGTTTTTTTTGTTTGTTTTTTTTTACCATGAAAGCATATAAACATCCTTCACTGCACTCGCACATAAACTGTCAAAGTCAATAAAAAATGTAAGAATCAATATAGTTTGCTGTTGGTATTAGCTTCTAGAGAGACTCGAGATGTCATAAATGTGAAGATTTTAGATTAGGAAAATATGGGAGCCATTTGTTTTCCATTCTGACTTTGGCTCAGGAGTGGAAAGTCAGGGCAATGACATCTGGTTATCTGTTTGTTGAAGTGCTACCCTTTTTAAAACTGATGTCAAGTTTTCACCCCATGCAACCCGTTTCAGTTGCGACCCTCCAGGCACTTTGTGAATCTGCTCAAATTCAGTAGAATCTTAACATCACCTGAACGCATGTATTATTTAATGTCTAATTAAAGTTGCAATTTCTGCCTGAATTTATCTACCCGACACATTATTCTATGAAATGACCTTCAATTAAATTTCTGCCAGTGTGATGTCAGCGTATCTCCAAATATAATCAAAGGGAAGTTTGTTCAAATAGAAATTAAACTACTTGTCTCTCTTCCTCTTTTTTAATCAACAGAGGGGCATGTGTTATAATAATCAACATCCTGGTTCAGCTTGTGGTTGTCACTCTTTGACAGAGTTGAATTTGTTGATCCAAAAATTCCCCAAAATTTCTACCCCCCAAAAAATCACTCGAAGTACACTTGGCATGCAGTGTTAACATGAACATAGCCTGTTCATACACACTCTCAAATGAAACGGATGGATTTACCAGAATTAACAGTAACAGGCAACAATGAATCTGACTCAAGTCATCGGTTATAAAACGTTGAATGGTTCTGTATGAAAAAATATACAACAGCCTCATTTTATGCCATCACCACACACACACTTTCACTGCCCCCTCTACTTCCATCATTTTTTTGTAGAGCAGACAGTATGATATGAAAGGTCAAGCACAGAGTAAAGAGCTAACAAATTTTAGATGTATCATGGTAATGGAGTAATTACTCATCAGCAGCAGACTGCACAGAGCTACTTACTAACACTCTGGTTCAACAGAATCAAAAGGAATCATCAAATAAGTTATAAAATTTTAATTACCATAGCCTTTTGGCAGCTTAGTTTAAGTCTGTCCAGTTTGTTTAACCCCAATGCTACTTTGCATCTTCAAAGCATATTTTACCAGCTATTAAAAGGACAGATTTTATGCTAGAAGAATGTTTAAATGCACTTGCTGGCACAACAAACATAGAACTGATTGTAATTCATGGTTTTGACCAGGAGAATATTTAGTACCACAGAGATGGCAACACTTCAGCACTTGCGGCCCATCTACTTTAGTCTACTCATCCATACATGATACCCTCAAAAGCCAAAGGTATACCCCATTTTAGCTGGGAAATACTCCGCTCACAATTTCAGACATCATATTTTAAAAAATGGGACCATATTAAATGAAAAATGTTATATAAATTGCAGATCATTATTAAACTGAAGGTTTAATCCAAGTGTGTAGGATTAAGTGACTAACTTCCACTTAACACCCAAACTATAGTGACGCAAAATTTTCTCTGTTGAATTAGTGTTTGGCTTGACTTTTATGAGCTATAGCAGTAACATGACGGTGCAATAAGAAAAAAAAGGCTCTTATCACTTGAAAAAAATAGTTTACGCAGGAGAACTAAAACAATTGCGATTCTTATTGTTGTGTATATTTGTGTATTGCATTTGCCCTGTGAAATCGCTCCTCTCTTCTTCCATCCTGCAGGTTAATTTTTCATGACCTAAGAATATTAATTTTTACTGTGATGACATACATTTTAGGAAAGCATGACTGATGCTTGCACTCATTAGTTTAGAGCAGGGACACTAGACTAAGGGAAATGCATACACGATAGCACACTATAGCAGTGCTTTAGCATTATGACCATACACTGTTATTTGTCACACATATACATATTGACAAAATGTTTGCTTTGGCTCAATATGAGTTTGCAGGGAGAAACTGCCTGGAAACTTTGCTAAATTATGATAAAACTGCTCAGTTTTGTTGCTCCTTTTGTTAGTTGATACATTTGGTAATGCTGCCATAAATTACTTGGCAATATCCAATGTTTCCTCTGTCAGACCCAACTTTAGTGGAACAATAATGTCTTACCCTGACATCACCGGTAGAAGGGTAGCTGACCCATTGGCACAGCCAATACTTTCCATGTAGAATTTACACTTGCAGACTTTGGTTCCATATTGCGTTAATCTATCTTCATACTTAACACCTAATAACAGTGATGATTAGGGATGATTAGAATTTATTCCTCTATTCAGCTATTTTACATGTATTAAATGACATCAAACAACATACTAAGATACGGAATTGTATCCATATCACTTTAAATTCTGGAATTTATAAAAGATGTCAGCATATATCAAAAAGCAAGAAGAAAAGCTACTGTGAGGGTTTCGGTTAAAATCTATCCCTTTCTTTAAAATGACTGTATGTGCTATATTTTCCGCTGACTTTTTCATAGAGAAGGACGCACTGAATAGTATAGAATCCCTCTGGTGTTCAGTTTGTAGTTGTCGCTGTGCAGGGAAAAGGAATTATTAGATTTAATAGTACGTAGGAGAGAGAAAAGCAATGAATAAATAAGAGGTTATACGGTGCTGCAATTCAAATCAACCTTGGATTCAATTTGTTGAAGGAATGGTAATAGCAAGGCCACAGAGAGAAGGCAGAAAATGGTGTGTGATTTCCTCCACTCGCTTGAATCACACCATGCTAATTTGTGTTTCATGCTTTGCAAATGCAAGCATAAAAAGCAAACTTGGTTTACAAGAATTTTTGTTCATAATTACTTCATTTATTTATCCACGTTTTTTTTTTCTTTTATTATTTTGAAAGCATTTATCCCAATCGCTTGTTTTGGGTAATAATCGCAAAAACTGAACAGCTGTTAAAGTTTTTCATGAGATCTACTTTTAACCTGAGTTGTGGCCCGCATTTCATTTTCATGATCTCTGAGTAGCCAAGTGGGTCTCTTCAAAGAACAGAAAAAAGTGTGTGAATAAGAAAGGCACAGCATAAATGTCCCTCGTAATGACTCTCAGCAGGACTAGTTCTTGTGTCTTTTATGAGCCAGGAAGAAAGGCGTGCATCATTATAGAGAGCCCATGTGAAATCCACTAGCAGCATGATGCTCAACAAAAAAAATTCCCTCCTGGCAAATCGGGCGTAATGGGACACATTAGCGTATCGTTAGCCTGTTAGCATGCCTGGAGGTCAGACACATGCTGCCAAATTCCTGCTGCTGCTAGAAAAAGAAGAGCTGGCTCTAAATGTCTGTTCATTCATTTGTGAAGAGATAAGGCACAGGCGGAGACATCTCAATACGAGATTTAGAATTTTCCTGCAGGATCTTGTAAGGATAGGGATTAATAAGGGCAATCACATCTACCATGTCAAGTATCGACACTTGCCCAAATCAAACACTGTAGTACTGTAGGACATCTCCTTTAAGCATCAGAAGCAAATATATTACGTTCTCTCCAGCCAAAACATACGTTGAACATCAGTTTAAAGTTTTTAGACAGAATGTTATATTATTAAAAAAAAAAAAGAACTGGAGCAAAATTTCTGTTTCTATCTGGACATTTAAAATGTCACCAGCTAGAGCTCGAGCATATGAGCAATATGGGTTTACAAAAACTGAGAAGCTGCCCAATATATCGATCAAAGCAAACCCTCTATACTTGTGAATGGAGAGTTAATTGACATTTACAGGTTTTGGTTCCTAATTACAGGAACCGGTTACAATGCACATATCCTCATAGTGTTAGCAGTCCCATTATTAGACTGTCAGTAATTTGTAAAGCAGCACAAGGGATTTATGTTACTGATGTAGATTACAGGACAACCAGGAGGAAACTAATATGATGATAAAGGCAAATCACAGCAGCAGATGATGGTGGAGAAAAATAAAGAGGTTGTGGTCAGTGAGAGTTTAATAAAAGGAGAAATAAAAATGACCAGGCCTGTGGCAATTATCTATCCGTTAACCTCTTTTTAGTGTCCTACTGATAGGAATGTATCCCAAAATATCATTGAATTTGACTCACCTTCAAAAGGATACACACCATTGAATGCTGCACTGAGGGAAAACAAATCTCAAATAGTTGAATAAATGACCTGTAACATCCAGCTGCACTATCACGCAGGATCGAACAGGAGATGCTTTGGTTTCTAAGGAATGATAAGTGACATTTCAATGCCACACTTTGCAGTCTTGTCTGGGGGCCGAAGGGTGGGAGAGTGGGGAATTGAATGGCTAACAAGTGCAGTGGCTAGTCAGCAAATAATGGGAAAGTCATCTGTGAGAGATGACTATCAATTAAAGGCACTTAAGGCACTAATGATCAGCAAAGGGTTCGTAATGAGGATATGTGAAGGTGGGATCACATCTCTAGAAGTCAAGTGCAATTTTAAGATTCCAGCAGTACGCAGGCTCACTTGTCACACTGTCAAGGTCATTAGACGCTGTAATCAACTTAGCTAGCTTTGTTTTTAGGGAGAAACACAGTTGCCTTTCTTTAACGCAGTGATGGGAAATCACGTGCTGTGGTACAGCAGGTGATTACACTAATTAGTTTCTCCTGTCAGCTATGAGGCATGCTAATCAGTGAAATCGCCTTGTGCAGTGTTTGGCTGGAATTAAAACTTGCACACTCTGGGCCATTTGCTGTCACATGGTTGCTTGTCCCTGCATAATAATGGAGGTTTAGAGTGAGCTCAGCCAGTTCCCTTTTGGCTGCTTTAATATCTATGGATCAAAAATAAAAGGCTGAAATAATTGCTTTCCTCAGTGGTTATGTATGATATATGCAGTACCATAAAAGAACATAAAATAAGGTAAACTCAGAGACAATATGTCATACATGACAAAAATGTGCACAGCGCTTTTAATTTAACGAATGCATTTAAGTGATATTTGACTTAAATTTTCTCTTCTAAAAATTTTCACGATGGATTTGAAAAAAAAAAAGTAATTGACTGACAACATTTAAACTATTTTCTGTTTGTTATTATGAGATTGATTTCAGTGTAATGCAAAAAGAAGAAACATGGACAAGCATGAACAAAGCAAAAACAAGGGTCTTGACTAGAGGTGTGCCATATCGTATCATTCACGATAATACTGGTGGATTTCTTGACACTGGTAGAAAATTTTATATTGTGATATCACACATTTCCGGTGCGATGACTAAGATTTAATTACGCCTCGACCCATGCAACATGAGGCAAGCTCAGCCAAGCGAGTAAACAAGTAAACATGGTGGAGCAAAGCAATGTTGAGGCAATACCATCGGCCTTAATTCCAAAAACGGGAGCCACTTCTCTCGTCTGGAAGTAGTTTGGCTTTAGAAAAAAAGACATTGATCAGACCACTATCCTTTGCAAGACATGCAGGCAGGTTGTGTTGGGTAAGGGTGGAAACACGTCGAATTTGTTCAGCCACCTAAAACACAAACATCCTCTGCTTGATGAAGAGTGTATGCAGATGCAAGAGACTTCAGAACTGGCAGGGACTACCAGCAAAAAACATAGCAAAGTACAACTAGTATAAAGTATAACTAGTACAGCACGGAACTGCAGAGCTTTTTTTTAAGTCAAGCAACTGGTGAAAGGACATCACCAATGCTGTAACTTACAGTAATATGTAATATTGTTTGTGATATCGTCATCAAGATATTTTAGAAAAATATTGTGATATCATTTTTTGGCAATATTGCCCACCCCTAGTCTTGACCCATTGACAACCTTTTGAAAACCCTTTATTTTATCCAATGGAAAGCGGAAGTTATATTGTTTCCACCTGCCATCCTTTTATGCCTGTCCCGCTGTTTTCACACATGTTGGGAGATGCATGATTAAGCAGCATATACATGCGTCTTTTGAGTTGCAATTTAAGTTGGACTGTTGCAATGAAAACAACGAAACCTTTGCATCCATAATGGATCAATTGTTCCACTACCTGCCTAGCAACCTACCTAACTTTGGTGAAACAGCTTGTGTGTATTGATTAGAAACATATTTATTTCACCAAGAATTCTGCTTTTGCGAAGCTTTACTGCATATTACTAAATAAGCTATGAAGGACCAGAGTGGATTGAGCTCGCTCTGTAGAGGAGGAAATCATTGTCTGGGCAGGAAAGAGCATGATACTCATGACACTGCATGCTCTCTAGCACCTCAGGGTATTTTATTATCTCCGTAGCAACCTGCTCGTTGATGACCCCCATTACTAACCTGGCACACAGGTCAGGCATGTGTTGCATCAAATAAAATGTACTTCCTGACAATCTCGCACCCAAGGCCACATTAAAACACAGAAAGGCTGAAAACGGGTTTTGTACAAAAATGAAACCATCCATGCATCTGTAGGTTGTTCTGATCATTCTATATACATAGATTTTTTTCTTACAAATGACTGTGTTGAGCAAAAATGTATTTATATATTTATTAATTTATTTATACACAGGAGCACTGGAAGTGCTTCGTATCCTGAATTGCAAGTTACTAACACTCTCCACATTCTTACTTAGTGACCCTACCGTGGAAATTAAGTATATATATATATATATATATATATACATAAAAAAAGAATACACATTTTGATTATGATAGTTATTACATATTTGAGTACAGTTATTACCACATTATTTTGAAATAAGATTATGTAAAGAATGGGATTATAGATACAATAAAGGACCTGATTTCAAAAAAGATTTTTTTTTTAGCCTTCACTAACAAGATGGCTTGTAGTTTTAAAGATTATGGACAGTTGCAAAAAGGTGTGCAGATTAATGGCTGCTTAACATTTTTTCTGTAATGGGGGATGCCTCTCAGTTGTTCAATGGGAAAAAAATGTAGTGTGCAGGTCATGTTCTTGAAATTCAGGTGAAATGATGCTGAATTTTACATTTTGGAAGAAAGAAGTCTGAAAATTTGACCATTAAGTTACCATATAAATATTGTGGCTTAATCTAAAAGGTACATCACAGGTTCAACTGGTAATTCTGGAGTGCAATGTACTCTTAGTTCTTCGTTTGATTAGTTAATATGGGGCAGTACTGCTTTAAATACTTCACATACTAAATTGACATAATAAATGGAAAATGAATGACAGATAAATGGCAGAATACATACTGCAAAATTTTGTTGAATCTCTTAAGGTCAGCGCTGAATGCTTTGTTGCCGATACAGTCACCGACAGTCACTTCAGAGTGTTAGGTAGTGTACCAAATCAAAAGTCTTCAGGATTAATTCATGGATCTAAATACAGTAAAAGCAAGTCCTCACCAGGGATGTTGCTAGGTATACAGCTGTACAGGGGTACAGGCCCCCAGCCAGAACACCACCACCGACACTGCCTTACTGTATAAAGAAAATGAGCCCGTACTGGATGCATAAGAACATTTATTCAAATTTGCATGAACCTCAACAGGTTTAGTAGACCTATAGGCAAATAAAAACACTTTTGAGTTCAGCCATTTAGATTTTCAATTCCTCCTTCTGTAGCACATCAAACAAAATCAAGTAAGCTTTTTAAAAGAGGCAATATTACTAAAAAACACAGTATGCACAGTATTACAATTTCAACAGATCAACAGATACAAAATAATGAACAATATTTCAGTCAAGGCAACATTTTTTAATCTTACTGTAGCACGGTCAATAAATACTTCTACAAGAGGGAATATTGGAAAATAAAAAGTCAAAATATTAAATTAAGAGTTGCTGATATGGTCTGATGAGTTATTCCCCTGCGTAGCCTTTTAAACTAGCCTACCCACTTTTTACCCATTTATAATGCCTAAGGTAGTTAGGTAAATAGGCAATAATAGGCAGAATAGGATATTGTCTCTCGTTTTTCATATGCTATGGTCCGAGACACTGTTTAAGCCTAAATGCAAACGCTGTGTATTTGGCGTAAGAAATTACTGTGGCCTATAGGTAGGTATAGGCGTTAACACAACAGAGAAAACAAATCTCTCACCTCCCTCCTCTTCATGTTCAGCTCTCCTTGTTGCTTCTCTGTCCCTGACTCTCCTCTGTGAGAATTTCCTTATGTCCATGACCACGATGACGGCAATCCATCAATGTGTAGTGGTTCATATAGCCTACTACGCTTCAATTGGCAAAATGTGTGGGCTACTATCCGCTGATAAATATGACGTGCAGGCCGCAGTAACTTTCCTTCCAACTCTGATTTCGCGCGCTACGTGTCACACACGGTCCATTCGCTGAACATGCACAGACGCACCCAATGCCTGTGAATACAACCTCTTCACGTCACTCTTTGGTAGACCTATGCAGCATTGGCTAAAGTAGGTTACGTGGTTGAAATAGGGAAAATCGGGTCTATGTTATTCTTGCTTGGCACATCAATCGGAGCGTTGTCTGAAATATGGGAATTCTTACAGGGGCACAACGCATGTTTACAGGGGCACGTGCCCCGGTAAAAAGTGTCTGGTTACGTGCCTGGTCCTCACTGAAACTCTACCTGACATAATGTTGGATGTTCCTGACCTGCATTGTGACCCAAGTTGTAAATTTGTAACCCTGTAGATACTTGGTGATATAGAGCGTATGCTGAACAATATATTGTCTTGCGTTTGCCCAGGAGAGCGAATGCAGCGTCTGATTTGCTGAAGAATTAATTGTGTCCATGTGAGAAAACAATCACGGACAGTACTTATTTTTAAATCTGATATGCCTTAAGCTGAGACTCTTTGCCATGTGTCTGTAGGTTGAGAGAATAAGCCTTTAAAACACCTTGTGTGCATTCTGGTGTTATTTTTTTAATTCAGTTCATTTGCAAAACCACTACTGCGATGAGTACAGGCCCTTCTGAGAAAAGTAGAAAGGGTGATTTTGTGGATGCCAAAAGCTGTAATTTCTCAACTATGAATATAATTTTAATAGAGGTATTTTTCAACTGGTTTCCCTTGGCAAAAAATATGAGCGTGACTGAGTATGTCTGTGTCATTTGGCCATGTGGGTGTGTCGAAATAGAGTACAAGCTTTCACTCATTTTGCAGGTTATTCTTTTGTTCACTCAACTGTGTTAAGAAAATGGTGAAAACATATGCGATACATCAGTTATTATGTTTCTCTCCCTTTCAATTATTTTTGAAATGGTCCTCCACACTTTCTCTTGAAGCCATGCCTGCCTGCTTTTGTTTTTATTCTTAAACAGATAGGTATTTCCTTGAAAGCTTAGTTTGTTTTGTGTCAGTGTTAGCAGTATTCATTGCACAATGTCCCACCCAGTTAAACAGGCTACTACTACTACATTGTCACGGAAAAAAAAAATTTAACCATTGTGTATTGTAAATGCGACATTAATAGAAATGTTATGGTTTTAATTTTTTGGACAATCTTGCTTTTTGGACATGTGTATTTATACTAGGGACATCATGTGTGTCATATGAGAGTTGATAGTGCTGATAAAATGCTGTCTGGTTAAAATGATAAATTGATACATTTTTCTAGTGAGTGGCAGAAATAAAGAAATATATGTGACACACTTTTTTTAATACCTGTCCATGGTGTATTTGATGTCTCAATGGCAGCTGAGATAGGCTTGAGTCTCCCTTTTTGACCCTGAATTGGATTAAGCGGGTATAGTTTTAACGTGTGTAAAGCAGCTACTGAGAAGTTCTCAGTAGGATAGACACAGCAGACAATGGAAAAATCTACTGTGAGGCATAGGAAGAGTGGATCACATGAGTTTTTGGTCAAGGGAATGCTCCAGCACAGACAGTGGGCAGGAGACAGTCAGATAACTAACTAAGGATTACAGAACTAAGGATATTGTACTTAACAAAAGCACTACATAGCTGGAAATCCGAGCAGAGTCTGAATGCCAACCCAGATGTGAAACAAGAAACCCATTTAGCAAGTAAGCAACATATACTATTCAACCGGACCTTAGTGTTACAAAATATGGCAGAAAGGAAGCCAACCAAAGCCATCCAAACATGAATGAAGTTGGAATATGAACATGGAAATAAGGCAAATAATAACTAAACATGAAAAGCAAACTAAGACTAACCTGAAAAAAATCTAAACAAAATGTAACATCAGAACCCATAAACCGTGACATGCTCCTCATTTTTTCAAAATTCAAAACACTTTAAATGCATGTTACAACTAGACTTTGAATTAATAGCAGACTATTTCTGATTTCCCAGATTGATACTTCACTCTGCTTTAGTTTCTACTTTGTAACAGAACAAAAATGGCCATTTAATTTGACAGAGGTACAGATAGGGTTAAAGCCTATTTTACAGTGCAGAACTTTGTGGAGTCAATATTATGGTGCCTACGGTGACTTTAAATAACCAGCAGAGCTTCTGTGGTATTATACAGTTTTCTAACTAACTAAGTTGCAGTCATAGTCCCAACGAGAGGCTCTCAAGAGATGTTCCTATAGCACCATCCACACCTGCCTGGGACAGGCCTTCCTGCGGTTGCCTCTCTTCTTTCTCCTCCCATTGGCAGCAGGGCAGGCGGTAATTAATTTCCACATTTTAACTGGGAGGCAAAACGCTAGCATCCTGGGACTGAGGCACGTGCCACCATTCTACATTCTGGATTCAAGGGATTAGGATAATTAGCCCCCGGAAGAGCGGGCAGACAGATGGAAAGAGGAGATGGTGGCACTTCGTGGCCTGGGAGGCTGATCTCTCCTGTTCCTTGCTCGAGCTTATGAAAGCAAAAGAAGATGCAAATAATCATTTTATAACTGAGAAAGAAAAAATAAATAAAACTCAACTTAAATAGATTGCTGAATGGTTGTGGCTCATGATAATCCGTTATTTTCTAGTTTACATCATTTTGGAAAGATTTTCAAACTGGGCTCATCCGCTGTGAAAGCCTGCCAACTTGTTGCAAACATACAGAACTGAAAATGATGTATTTTGCAGTTTATGTACACAAATGTAAGCAAGCCCTGTTATTTCTCAAAATGGGTGCCTTCTAATGTGTGTGTCGATTGGGCAGGGTGTTTTGACAGCAGCTCTGCTCAGCCTGCAGGATCCCACAGTCACTTAATGAAAACGAAAGTGGACTTGTTGCAAGTCACCGATGCAGAAAACAGATTTACTCAGCTAGGCTAGACTCGCCCAAAATCATGTACAACAATAGCATCACCTCATGTGGGGAAGAAGAGAGAAAGAGCAAGAGTGATGGAGAACAGGCAGAGATGTTGTTGTAGTAACATGTGGTCGTATGTGGAGAAGATGGCTCAAATGTAGACTTGGATTTTCTTTGACCTCAGAGAAAAAGGGGCTGGATGGGAATGGTGAAGGGGGTTGTGGTAAAACACACCACTAGAATAAGTGTGTGTTGTTGAAAAAAAGAAGCAGTTTGTCAAAAGGGACCTATTACGCCCTTTTTCAACATGGCGACACAGTTGCCGGAGGTCTTAATGAAATGCCCTTTGACCTGCTTTGGTCAAAACACAACAGAGAACCAATCATATCTTTACATCTCTATTGTGAGCTTTACAATTCCACTCAACCCACCTCTTTTGTCTCTTGATCTCAATCATATGGCTTTAAGTGACCACGCAAATGTGATTCCACACAAATATAACAATAATTTAAAGCACCTTAAATTGTATGAGAGAGCATTCAGTACCTAAACTGAGAGCTCACACTGCCTCACACCTCCCAGCTATCACCGGGCAAGAGGCAGGGAATACCTTGGACAGGCCACCAGTCCATCACAGGGCCACATAGAGACAAATGAGACAAACAACCAGCCACGCTCACACTCACTCCTGGGGACAATTTAGAGTCACCAATCAACCTGACATGGATGTTTTTGGGCGGTGGGAGGAAGCCGGAGTACCTGGAGAGAACCCACGCATATACGGGAGAACATGCACACACATGCACTTGTCATGAGGTGACGGTGCCAACCACCACCGTGCAGACCTTAGTTAAGATCAGTACGTGCTAATATCTTTCTGAAGTGAACTATAAAATTGCTGATGGGATTAGTAGCTTATTGTAAAGCAAAATGGAAAAACAGTTTCAACTTCCCACTTCTGAGGTATCACAGTCTGAAGTTGATGCAGGGAGAAGATAAAGATGGGTAGGCTGGATAATTCTAAGATGGTGATTCTGCCCAGCAGTGCATCAAAAATCATTCCCCTTTTAAGCCTGCCACTCGTTTGGTGATGAAAGATGTTGTGAAAGCACAACACTCAACAGCAACATTCAGAGTCCGTACGATCCGTTCGTACAAATGATTTTTTATTTCAAAATTTCTGTCTGACACATCATTACAACTCAGGATACTTCTTTTAGTTAATGTTTCCCAGTTAATGATGTGACAATATCTGCTCACGACTGGTTGAAAAATAACAACAGTAACGAAAGGTTCAGAGATTTTCTACTAGAAGCGATCAGAGCAGCTGCACACACGCAAAAAAGAATAGTTTTTTTTCTCTAGGTGGTCATATGCAGCTTCATACGCTCTCCATTCACTGCGAACAGTGGAGAAAATTTATGGGTATATATATATATATATATTTAAGTCTTTATGGGTTAAGCAACTAACTAACTAAACAACTTACTGTTAAATAATAATCAGATTTGAATCACATTTAAACATTTTGTCTGCAACTTCAATCTAGAGCAAAGTAGCCACTGTTGCCACATCTGGTTTCAATTTGTGTTGAAATTGATCCTATACTTTTTTTTGGTTCTGTGTTCTAAGCATTAAAAGAATTTTCTTTGATATTGATTAGGTAAAGCACTGGAGTCCCCCCTTTACACACACCGCAGACAGGGTATTAATAATATAACAATGGATAATATTGATTATAATGAAAATACTAAATACTATATATGCATAATAGAAATAACAAAAGGTAAATGGATTATCATTATTATGGATGGAACATTAAGAACACTTTAACTAATGCACAATAAAGTGTATATGTCTGCTTGAGATGGCATTTGTCTGTTTCAAAGAAGACTTGATGCATGTTAAGAGGAATGGAAAGAACTTTGCAAATAGTAGCTGCCCTGTCGAAGCTTGAAATGACAAGACTTAACAGCTGTTTCTGGCCTGAGTCAGCAAAGATTAAACACATGTGACTGGATTCTATTCTTTCCAGATATGACATGATACCTTACATATTCCCGGAGATTAAGATAATTCCTGAATGTCATTTATGACATTATTTAGGCCTTTTACATGGAATGTGACAGTGATATAGTTACAGTTATAGTTATAGTTGTGTAATATGTCTCACCTCAAATGTGTTCAGAAACAGATTTTGATGTAGTTTAAGGTCAATAAGTGATGAGAAAGCAGAAAACACATGGTCAAATATCAGTCAGAGCAAAAGTTAGAACAGATAGAAAGGACTACCTGGATATAAAATGCAGTGACAAAGTAAAAAAGTTAAAAAAAAAGAAATAATAACAATAAATAACGATAAATAGATAAAGAATAGAATAGAATGTCATTTGCCATTGTGTATCCACATTTATTTCTATTGTATTTGTCTTTATATTTCTACATTTTATTTATGTGTATATTTCCTGGCTTATTGTTCTTGTACAGATTTATTCTTTTTTGGTGGCACTAATTTTATTCTATATCTACATATGTGTAGCAGTTGTTTTCACTGTTAAGTTCAATAAGGAGAGATAAATAAAAGTACATTTCTTTGACATACAAAGCATGAATGTATAGCATTTTGTTTTGCAGTTAGATCCCATTGGATCCCCATGTGGGACTGGTGGTGAAATAGTGACTTAAACAAAGGAAAGGAATAAAATTGAACCCCCTGGAGTCTGGACACTGGTTTTAGTGCATTGACATAGTTAGCCTGGGGATGAGAGTTCACATGTGACTCGTCAAGGATCATGAAAGGTGGCGATGGAAATGAGGTGGACTGAGTTGAGACAGTCATAGGGAGAATCACATAATGAAGATGAGATTTAATGATAAGGAAACAGGTTGATTGGTTCAAACTGAACCAGACACGATGATTATTGGACCAGAGTAATGACATTGGGATGAAGATGTATTACTCAAAATTGCCTTACTATCTGTCCCATATTGGACTTAAACCCTAGCGTCCTGGAATAAATATATTCCTTTATTTTTTTCTCCAACTTCCCACCAAGCTCAACATCATAGCAATAAAGTATTACCCAATGAGTTAAAATCTGATGCCAAAGGCCTCCTGAGCAATAGGAAATATTACACACACACACACACACACACACACACACACACACACACACACACTCATAGGCCTTGTCTTTGTCTATAAATTCTTCTTCAGCATAGTGTAGCAGCATCACTGACAATACTAATGTTACATGCCTCCCAACATGTGTATGGCCTAATGATATCTACTGCTGGCTGACAGCTTTGGCCATATATTTCCTCTGTTTCTGTGCTTTTTGCTTCCTCTTCTCATGAAAAGCACAGGAAAAAATAAGTGACAGTTAGCTCCAGAGACTCCTGCGCAGTGGTGCAACATGTCTGAGGCTGGCATCTGACAGACCGCAATAGGGAGCCCACAATTGTGTGGTAGTGAAGGAGGGGAGCCAGAACTGGTGAAGGCTTTTGACAGGTAGACAGCAGGTGTGGGTAAAAAGGATATACCCATGCAGAGGGAGGGGTATTTCGCAACAATTGTCTCTGATATCATTAGTTTTCTTTCTTTTTAAAATTGGAAGGCTTTTTGTAATGTGGCATTCAGATGTGTTAACTGTTTGGTTCACTCTCTATCCAGACATTTTATAAGGCTATAAAACTATCAACTCCTTCTTTTCCACTGATGTGCCTTTTAGATTTCTAGTTGCACTTCTAAAATGTCAGAGAGAGGGTTTCTTGTTCAACAGTAATTGTCACGACCTGGTGCAATAACTCTCAGTCTTTCAACTGTTAGGGAAAAAGCAGTGACTGAAATTCTGCCTTTGAGGTCGACACACTGAAGTGCTACTGTGTCCATTCTGTATAATTATAGTTCACTCTGGAGTTAACAGCCTCACATTAATTAATTCCTGTCCAACCTCATTCTTAATCAAGTTTACCTTCAGTTTCAGTCAAATTCTCAAGGTTGGCAACTACATCAAGGTAACACAATACTTATCAATCATGGGAATAGTGTGTTGTTTATTTTAAAGACAAGGTGATTGGATGTTATGTCCCAGAATCAATTGCTCTTTGATCTGTACAATAATGCAGAGAATATAATGAATGTGAAGTAAATGCTGACCCAAGCGTTATCTTAATTTTGTTTTATGTGAATGCTCTCAAAGGCATATGAAAGCTGCTGTTTGTGTCAAATTTCAAACAACAGAAGGCTCAATATGGGTCACCAGAAAGAGACAGAGGTTGGAGCTGAGCAAGCTTAATTGCTTTGTATTGCTTAATATTTGAGGGAAAAGCCAAAAGTGTTAATGTTTAACAAAGCCATAGAGGAAAAAGCTAACACTAGATGTTATCTGGTTATCGGGACATACAGGATGGGCATGATAGCTAAACACCCTGTGTATCCTACCAATCATAAATCTCTTTCAGGGATGTAAGCAACAACTGGAGCACATGCATCATTTTTGCATGCTCCAGTCTAAACTTAGCTTTTTGGATCTTTTGGGAAAAGCATGCAGAGTGGTTCTTTGTCTTAACAACAGCACCTGGCAAAAAGAACAGCCCTGTAGACTTTACACCGCAGACCATAGCTTGCAAGAGGAATCATCATTTCCAAATTACCTGTAAGCAATCATCTAATTCTCCTTGTCACATTGAATAAGGATTAATTTGCAGGGAAATATTACAAAATGAATTATTGAATAACTCATCTCCCAAGCCAAATTAATCTTGAGGATTGATGGTGTAGCTGTAACCTGTGATCGGAAGAACATATTTCATGAGCCATTGGTAGTGCACTACACATTCACAAGAGCATTATCTAGTGATGACTTGATTTCAACTGACTGTCCCCAATTGGAATGTAGTTTACATAAACAAGCACAAGACTCTGGTTGGGCAGTAGACCGAACTGTGATTGCATAGTCAGTCAGATTTTTAATTAAGTCTGTTAACGAATTATGACAGTCCCTGAAACATTGCACATCACATGCTATGACTCGTAAACCATTCCTTCCTGATTCCTCCTGACACGCAAAATGATTAAGTGCAGTGTCCTTTAAAAGTTGAATGATGCTCCCTTGACGTTTGGGTTCGGGACTTAGGGATGCACAACAGTAATGCTGCTGTATAACTTGATTTTCTGTAGTCTGTCATTTCCCCTCCGAAAATTGTAACAGGACATTATGGGCAAGGTAGAGAAGGTCATATTCAGGTTTCTTCAAAAGTCCTGGCGCTTCAGGCTGACTCTGCTTTGAATGACAAAATAGTTCCTTGACTTCTTCCCCTCTCTGGCTTTACAGTTTATCTGCTTTCACATTTCAAGCACTGACATTAGAGTGACTGTTACTAAACTAGTACCATGTGAAAGTCTTTAAGGAAGCAAGTGCAATGTAGTTGTTTCTCTGTGTGTTGGTTTATTCTGTGACAACACTGTTGGCTTTACTTAGGTCAGGTGTTGTGTTTGCTTTGAGCGCTTGTTCCCACAAGCACCCTTGAGATTTGCTATGCAGGTTTTGTAGTTGCCTTCTGGTATATGGCATTTATTTCACGGTGCAAGAGTGATACAGGACAGGAGTGCATATATGGCAGAGGTCCACCAAGTTTTAAAGGGGACAGCAACGTACCCCAAGCACACTCAGCAATTTTCTGCCCCTGAGAAATTCTGTTTACTGGGTAATGTTTTCTTTTGTTCAAATATGTATTAAGTGGTCCTTGTTTTGCTTGTATCAGGCATGTACACAGGGACCTCAAAGCACAAATGGCATTAAGACATGACAAGTATGAATTGCTTTATATGGGAAGATTTGGGAGGAAAATGCTTTACTTGTGATTTCTGTCAAGACAGGATTAAGACCACAATCATAAGTCAACCTTTACAAAGTCAAATGATGAAGGTTAATCAATGGATATTGTATTATTAGACAGAAGATTGAGGAAAATAAAATGTATGTACATTGTTAGTTATTGTGCTGATAGATTCAGCATCAACTTGGCAGATATTTCAATAAGCGATTTTAGCCTTACCCATGACTGTTTCTTAACACTAATCAAGTATTTTTTGTCCAAACCCAACCAGGAAATGACAAAAGGCGTTTTAATAAAGTGCTGACAAAATGTGGTTCAAAAACAAAACAGCTGCATCGTTGCACGGAGGCTGCAACATCCACCCCTCTCCTTCTTTCTTATCGGACTCAGTGACTTCTTAAACAAGTAACTAGAGAATGACGTCTGCTGTGATGTGGAAACACTGATAGTATTTCCAGTGAAAAGTATGGGCCATACTTTACAGGATGCCATTAGAAATGTTTTTATCATATATATTAATCTAAACAGTATAGAACAGCATTACTGTATGCAACTAACAGACTATTTGACAAATGAGTTTATATAAATATAATATTTAAGCGATACTGTTGAACAGTTTAATTCAGATCATGGAGCATTGTGGACATTCCCGTGGCACCTGTTCTCTATGTATTTTCTTTTTTTTTTATATGCATGTGCTTGTTCCTTGAATGTTTACATATGTGTCTTTAACTTCCACTTTACTTCCTTCTAGTTTTGAGCATCGGTATTTCATATTCTATCTCATCTGTCAAATTAAATGCATTTTATATGAACTGGAAAAGCTTCAGCCTGCTTATTTAAATAATGGAAGACAGATATACTGCAGCTACAGAACAGCTTGAGTGTGAGAAAGAGAAATATGAGATTAAAAACAAGACCTAGAATTGACATTAAGCCACCAGTGTTGTGGAGGCCAAAGAGAAAATGCAGCATATGCAGTTATTTTAGCAGCCTTTTATTTGCAAAAGGCACATATGAAAAAGCTGGTAACCTGGTGGTTTCTGTGGGTAATGAACTTGTCATCTGTGAGGACTCTGTGAGAGTTTCTTGGTTTTTCGTTTTTCTTTTTACCATTATTCAATGCACCACCTTGGTCAATCTTCTCCCCAAAACGATTTCTCAAGTCTCTACTTGGCCGCTTGTTTTGCACCAGAAACACATTTTAGCTTCTCTCAGTGGACTCAAGGTATTGAATTGCCTCTCATTCAAAATAAATAATCTGCTCCCATAATGCTCTTACTGTGTATTCCAACAAATGAGAAGCAGCCAAAATGCTGTTGTAGCACAGGGATTTTCTGTTCTTTTTCAAAAGCCATCAATAGTATTAGGCCTGCCAGATAAAAGCTCTGACTGCACAAGAAGGCTAGGTTAGTGTGAGGTATGGATTTGCCTCAGTCCTATTTCACTTTATTTCAGATTTCTGCCCTTTTTTCTTTGGTTGTGGGTAATGCCATTGGCTCAGGCTCATACATTACTCTGCGGAGGTAGGGTTTACAGAATGTAATGTGATGCTTTGAAGCACATTTATGAACAAAAAAAGAGCACAGTGATTATTAATGCCACTATTGTTTGATTGTGTAGATATAATTGCTTGGAAATTCTATTAAAAAAAATAGAAAGGGTCATCAATTCACTTTGCAGTTGGTCTTGATAGGCCAATAAACACCAGCTATTTATATCATTTATCTAAAGTCACTTTTGATGTAAAAATGCAAACGTTACCTTAAGTATCATGGGGCCTAAATTTCTCCAGTCTGCTACATTATCAAGGCAAGGCTGTTTTAGATTCCGAACCATCTAATTTTACATGTCCATAAAACACGATGGGGGCATTTTTCGAACCCTATTTTGAAATATTGGGTAAATGTATGTATAGAGCTATAATGGAACCAATGTTTTGTATAGCTGAAGTTGAGATCATTTATTGCTAAAAAACCTTTTCAAGACCTCAGTTTAGTCTGTAATGTGGCTTAGACAAACAATCGTAAAAAAAAAATGATTTGTTTAAAAAATGCTTTTTCATGGCATTTCTGTGACTGACATGACAACAGTCAGTGGGGTTATGATTGGATTATTGGCTAAATTACAATAAGACTGAGTTATTAAGTTCATGTAGACCCCTTAATCGGACAAGAAATTGGATCGGATCGGTTAACTCGCGATTGGATTAAGACCCCGAGATAACTCAGTTGAAAGTCAAATTAAAGGTGTTTGTAGACGGCTGAAGCACGTGGTAATTAGACTTTAGCCCCTTTCACACTGCGACCCGCTACCTTAGCGGGTCCAAATTGCACCTTCGTGGGATGCCGCCAAAAAACATATGCGGAGAATACAAGAGCACTATAGTCCCCGAAATGTGGCGGTAAATAACGTCCTCTGCTCGGAGGCTGAGGAGCTCGCGGACCTCCTTGTCTCCCCAGTTGGCCATATTAAAAAATGTCTCGAAATTGATGTAGGCTAAAACAGAGTAAAACTTGTCCTCACCTGTCGCTGTTGTTCTGAATCAGCTGTCCATTCTGTCTTTTAAACTCCTCACGTCACGCCACGCCTACATCCGACCCGCATCAATTGCGTTCACACCAAACTCGGCTCGGCAAAAAGACTAGGGTCCGACGCGGGTCGAAAGGCGAGTCGAGTTGACACGGCAGCCCGGGTCGTCAGTGTGAACGCAACAGCGGACACGCTAAATTCGCGGATTAAACGCGGGTTATTCGTCAGTGTGAAAGGGGCTTTTGTGTTCTGCGCATGCTCGAGATTTTTTCCGGGGTCGTGAGCCAGAAGTAAAAGCAGACAATATTGCTGTTGTTGTTGCCGCCGTCAGAAAGAAACAAACAACGTGATGGAGAATGCGCCGTTGTGGATCGTGTTTGTGCAAAAAGCAGCTCACCACAAACGAAATGTAGAGGGAAGTAGCTTCATCTTGCTCTTCGTTCGCCATTTTCTTGAATGGCTGAGTTTGTTGTTGTTGTTGGTGGTGAAGCGGTCAACCGGAAGTGGCTCTATTAGCAATAGTTGAAATGGGTACAGTGCCACCTATCGTATCGGAGTATGACATGCTTTGTGCCAATGATTCGATTCATTCACCGCCATATATCCAAGGATAATTACCCTTGCTCAAATAAGGAGCAGCTCAGTCTTATTGTAATTTAGCCAAAAATCCGATCCTTTCAGTGCCATGTAACCCCACTGAGTGAACCAACTGTTCTTTAAACCATTATTTAAGACCAACTCAGCAACTATTAATGGAAACTTTAAAAGACAGACATGTTTGATGTTCTTTGTGTGTTAAAACATGTGCATGTTATTCAATACAATTGTAAGCTGAAATGAGGATTTAATCTTAGAAACAAATAGATGAGATTTTCTTGTGTCTTATGGATGTAGCAGTGGCGTACCACACTTTACATTTTTAAATTGTTACAATACCAATCAAAAGCTTAGACATAAAAACTCATTCAAAATGAATAGCTGTGACCAAATATTTGCTTGGTACTAAGGCTTCCATCATCTGTAGAATCATCTTTTAGCTACAGAAGCTTCCTATTCAGGTCAGTTCACACACTTGAGTAAATCATAAATGAGTGTTAATGTCAGCATGATAATTCTAACATCCAAGCTCTTGGAAGATGTCAAAAATGAAGCAAACAATGCTGATTGCATTTTCAAGATTGTCATTTGCCGAAGGAATGCCTGTGGCTGTTTTTCAGCTTGTTTTTAAGTGCATGAAGAGCAGAGAGATGACAACTTTGTACAGTCCTCTAAAGTGCAGTGAAGGCAGTATTTTTAATTCCAAAGTCACATGAAGAATATGGTCTTTTTTAAATCAACAACCTGTCCAATTTCCATCTATAGAAAATAAATCAAACAGGAAATACAGAAGAGAATGCTTCACTTACTGATTCATCAGGAGAATCACTGACTGTCTTTTTAGCATTTTATAGTACTAGTTTTTAGCATAAATAGACATGTTGTCAAATTCTTTTCATTTGACATTGATGACATTTCATCAATGTCCCTTTCATTATTTTGCCTAACCACAGAACTTTCAAAGATGTGTGTTTACCTGCTGCCTTAGTTGCATTCCTGCTTGCAACAGAATTCACCAATTTCAGGCCATAGGAAAATGTGTTATGAGCCAAAAGAATATCATCATTTTCTTTGTGATTGTGTTCTCCTCAGAATTTGTATATTCCGCCTACAGTTTGTGCTCCTGCTTAAAGTCTTAAAAGTTGTCAGAGGTCTGAGTATAAATCATCATGCCACCTCAGACTTTTCGGTGTTCGGTCAGACATGATGCGGAGCCTGCTGTATAGGCGATTCAGAAGGTGCACACAACGTGTGTTCTTTGAACAACAAAGTGTCAAATGATTGCCAGGAGTCCACATGGTGCTGCTTTAGCAACATGCCATGTCCATGTCAGGATCAAAGCGAACAGTGGAGACAATTTATGCTGTGCAGCATGTGTGACCATCACACGATGGGTGAGTGAAGAGGAAGTGATGTGAGAAAACAAGTTGCTATGCTCTGGAGATGTTGGCAAGAAGACTTCACTGTTGTTACAAGGCCTTGTCAACTCTTCCTCAAGTCACGTTCAAGTATTTATCCAATATTATTTATGTGAATTGTGTTTTTTTAAAGGGCAAAAGGACAACAGTGGATACACTTTATGTTCTTGGGTTAAAGGAATCAAACAAGGAGAGGTGATAAAGCATAGTCTTGAACCTTACTCATTTGAGAAAACACATCACACAATGTCTCTTGAAATGTTCAGACATGGGTTTTCAAGTATTGTTATCAAAGGATGAAGTCTTCTCAATTTTAGATACCTTCTTTAAACCTGATATTTAGGTTCAAATTTTATTCGGTCTTTAAGCATTAAAACAATTTGAATTATGCAAAATATATTCACTGGACCGCTACGAATAAACAACAGAGTGCAGCAAATATTTTTAAGGACACATAAAGCCGATAGTCTGACATTTTTGATGCATTTAATGGAGGAAAAACTAATAAAAGAAATCATGTATTTTCCACAGGTTAGTCTCAGGGCTTTATCAGTGTCTATGTAATGAAACACGTACTTAATGGGTCTGTTTAAAATGGCCTAATGGTGTTCTTGGTCTGTGTCCAAAATACTCAGAAAGGCAATACAGGAATAATTTAGACATTTAACTTTAAGCCGTATATTTTTGTCAAGGGCACTGATCTAATTAGAATTATTCCCTTTCGCCGCTCACTAACTTTTCTTTTTGTGCTTTGGCTTTTTGGCTCACAACTGTTTGCTTTGATTTTGACTTTGTTGCTATCGGTGGTACGAGTGGAACTTGGCACTTGGAACAAAGATCAGTGATGAGACTCGTTGCACCTGTCAGAGCTGACCAGATCAGGTAATGAGGAAAGTCCCTCAGGATGTTAACGAAGCCATTAAGCACTCATGTGTGAAACTGCTAGGAAGCTGTTGTGTTAAATCGTAGCAGCCAAATTAAAATTCACTGCACATGGCACTGAAATGTAAATATCCTGCCTTTGCAAGGATGAGCTGGCCTCCTTCTCCGTGCTCTAATCGGCTTTGAAAAGACGGTGCAAAGTGCTTAGGAATAATGCTTGTGCTCTGTGATAAAACAGGCAGCTTTTATTATAAACCTACAATAGGCATACCGTGTTTGAAAAAGAACAAAAATATAAGCTTTGCACATTTTGTCCTGAACATTAAGTATAAATGGCTCTCATTCAGGACACAAGATGAATGCAACAGTTGTTCTACGCAGTGACTCATCAGCGTCAGGACAACTCTGATCACACAAGTTTCAGATTATCAGATGATTGTTATTCATTATTATTATTTGGTTTATTTGATTAGAAGGTTTTGAAACTGAAATGATAAAAAGACAAAAAAAAAATTCTTTCATACCTTTGCAATTCAGATATAGACCTTGCAATTGCTGTTTTTCATAACTACCGCCACTGAGAATGTGTTTACATTTGGGAGAGGCTACATGTGGCTATCAATCACATCAGTGCAGTCAAACAAGTTGACAAGCATATAGTCATGAGAGGGTATGTGCCTTGAAGCTGAGAGTTATGACTTGTTTTTTTTTTCTTTAACCATGAAATTGCAATATAATATTAGGGCAGTGAGTTCATGTAAAATGCCTTGACTTCAATTTAGATTCTGTAAGTGTCAAATTTCACTCAGAATGTATCATTTAAGTTGCTCAGTTGACTGGTCCTTCACATTTAATTTCACCTTGCTCTCTGCTAATCCTCTTGAGTGCATAGCCCCCTACACATGGCCCAAGGGGAATGATCTCTCTCTCTTCATACCACGAGAAAAAAGTTGGAGAGGACCAAGTGCCTGGGGCTTCAATTCAGATGTGTTAAGATTGGTTTTGTTCCAGAAGATGTGCATGCTCCTGCAGACATAGTGAAGTTAATTTCCATTTGAGCGTCTCCTGTCCCAGAAACTTGCCAGAGGTGCCCCAAATGATCTGACCAGCAACTCCCCCTCATTTGTCCACATTAACTTTGCATGTGTGGTCTGTCCAATAATAAGTGGGACAGGTTTATATTTAGCGGCACCTGCAAGGACTTTGAAAAGCAGGGTGACTCTGACTCGTCTTTAGACCCTTGTCAACATTTCAGCTTAAAGCCATTTTTCAGTTTAAATACATGAATCTAAGCTATGTTTTAT
Source organism: Odontesthes bonariensis (assembly GCF_027942865.1). Taxonomy (NCBI): domain Eukaryota; kingdom Metazoa; phylum Chordata; class Actinopteri; order Atheriniformes; family Atherinopsidae; genus Odontesthes; species Odontesthes bonariensis. The sequence continues at coordinate 29,062,105 of NC_134510.1, forward strand.
ACATTATTAGAGTGTATTACAAATATTAAGATATCTATTTCTTTGTTATTATTTGAGTTTATGCCCAACTCTATAGAGTTTTTCTTTCCAGGCAAAAGGCAATGTCTACCAGCGGTGCTTAAGGTCTTTTTACAGCAAGAGATCATAAAAGATACTTAGCGTTGTTGTGTTTTCATGATGCCTTTAGCAAAATACACACATTTCTGAGGGCGGGTGACCATAATAGCACTGTCAAAGAGTTGAATATGTAGCTGAACTCAAACTCTTGTTCTAATTATGTTAAACATAAAGCAACTAAGTGGTTGTCAAAACTGGATGGTAATAATGTGGCCGACATTAAACAATGCTTCTCCTCTATTACGGACTATGAAGGAGCATGCGATGATAACCATGGCCCTTTATATTAATACTATCCACAGTTGTAAAATCAATAATTACACAGAACAACTTTTGTTGCCAAGATTCGTTATGTAAGCTGTCACTTTATAAACTATACATCCAACAGCAGTGCCTTAACCCTCAGGATGAGTCAGCTCTCCACAACAGGTTTGTGGCAGGAAAATTAAAAATATGTGCTCTAATAATTTGTCAGTTGGTGGTGGAGATGTTGATGACTAATTTAAAATGCTGATATCATTGTATTGTTTCTTTTTATCTAATAAATTTAGAGTTGCTGAATTTGAATTTGATATGGTTTGATTTGTTTCTGTTTAGGTAGATTTATTTTGTAATTTGTTCAAGTGAAGTTATCACGTATTATAATAACTACTGACCGTGTAAAATATGTGTATGAATACTTAATCAGTCCCCAGCAACAGCAGACACACAGCAGACTAATCATTCTTCATAAAATAATTGGCGACTGATACCTATTACCTCAAAATGGCAAATAAGTGGCCTGATTAACTGACCAATAGATTAATTGGTCACATTCTACCAGCTATGAAAAAAGCCCAAGAATGGACCTCAAGCAAGCGGATACACTGCAAAGAATATGAGCATAAAACTCAACAGTGAAGCCTTGATGTGCAGAGTTATTACATTCAGCCTTCAGGGCTGCTGTTTCACTAACACTTGTCACATTTTATTGATTCTAACGTAAAACATAAGATGATGAAGGCAGTGCAAGATGAAACGGTAAATGTGTTTGTGGGATGATGAGTGTGACATGTCATCAAGTGTACAGACCGAAAGCAGCCTTTCGTTTTAAAGAAACAGGAGTAACGGGCTAAGTCAATGGTGCTATTTGAAAGGTTTCAGTAAGAGTGATTAATAAGGTTTCAATAGTCTATGATCAAGCAACTACAAAAAGCTAAACTATTTTACCATTTGTTTCAAGGATTTGTGGGTGCATTCTCACACCACACTATCTTTTTTTTGCCATATAATCTTTTTTTTTTTTGTGAAACCTGCAGTGGCATCCCTGCTGTGCAAAACAAGTATTCTCATTGAATTGATTGAAGAGCCCGCATTTTTTTCTCTTTTTCTTTTAACACATGGTTGGTTGTTTGAACACAGTCGAATCTGGAGCGGTAACTGCTGAGGTGCTCACTATGTTTTGCTTTCCTGCAATATAAAGCCCACTTACTTGCACACTTAAGTACATCTTTCTTTAAAGGAGGCACACCGGGATAAAGAATGAAGCTATGTGTTTGTGGATTTACAGCCTGGGCTTACAGATCAGTCTTTAGAAAACAACCCTCAGTTGTCCTGCAAAGGACTATGTGAAAATTTGAATGCGTGGGTGCCAGCGCTTAAACGTATAACAGTAAATGTATTTTTCTTTAAAACTTAGCGGAAAGAATGACTCGTAAAAATATCTCATACAAAATAGTTTTAAAAATACCTACTATTTTTGGCCTCATCAGAAATAATTAGTGCCAATTTGCTTTTATTCTTTGTTAAACTGTTTGCTTTTTGCTGCTGCAGGTTACATAAATTGTTGATTTAAGTGACACATTTTGGGAACACCAAAAATGCTACTATGTGCTCTTTGTGACAAAAAACACTATTTGACATTGAAAAACTATAAGGTTAAGCCATGCCACTTTACATAAGTGTCTGAATAGTTTAACAATGTTCACACTTGCATGAATGCTGCTAACATTATAAGTACGTGTTGAAAAAGTAGGAGAGCGTATATATGGCCTACGGCCGAATAAGTACGAGGCTCCGCAGTCGCTGTGTGTCTTCAGCATCATTGCCCGGGGAAAGTATCATGTTAAAGTGAGGGTAAAAGGATTGTTTTTATTATTATTGTTAAGGTTAGCCCTAATACTTTTATAAGATTAAAATATAAGTTTTGACTTACATAGGCGTTACAACTCTTTGACAAGAGAAAAAACAGACACAGAACAATATGTGTGAACTATATTTTTAAACCAGAGGAAGTGGAGGCAGCCAGAACTAGTTGGTGAGTCAGCTTGTTTGGGGTCATGATCAAATTTCTTTTTGAAAAATGTTGCCAAGGATACAATGCGTAAGTTTGTCCTGCATTTACCTTTATATAAGCCCACTCCCTAAACACACGCCCAAAAATACACACCAACATATATATACACTATCGGAAGGTGCACCTTCCCAAGCTGTTTTTCATGCACAGTGTGGAGCTTTTTTTCTGCTGTTGGCCAGCTTTGAGTCCCACTGTGACAAAGTGCCAAGGCTGCAGGTCTGCATAATTCTCCCACCGTATGTGGACAAAGAAAGGTGGCTGCGGGTGAGGAGATGGATGGGGTAGGGATGGTGATGGACACAGGTAGCTTGGCGCAGCTCAGAGCAGCCATCCACCTGGCATTAGTTACCATTGTCTCATCCCCTGATTTTCTGGCAAAGCCTTTGATTAAACTGGCGCTGAGGTGAGGATTTGGCAAGAGAAGGGTTTTACCTCCAAGATAACAATAGGCCATAGATGGGGGAGGTGGCTGTGTGTATCATGCATTGTGGAACAGAATTGTATAATGGAGGTTCACTGTGCATTGTGCAGTCTTTCTTGAAAATATTTTGTGGTTTGTAAAAGGGCATATGAGCCCTGCTACTCAGTTATTTTGCTAAAAAATTCCATGGACTCGCTGAGTTGTCCAGCAAATGTCCTCAGAGTATCCTGCAGTTACTTTGGACTGAAGGATGTAATTGAACCAGCCAAGGTTTTAAAGCATGCAGTGAGGAATACATCCCTATCATTTCTGGTTTGAGGTGAAATGTAAAAAAAAAAAAGAAGAAAAAAAGAGTATTCTCATTGCAAGCACATCCCAACAACTCTAATCATGACGAGGGTGCCCTGTATGGTGCAGAGCACAGGCTCCTGCCCTGACAGATTATCCGGTGTGAATGTTTGGGAATGATAATGAGATCAAAACACCTCAGTAAGCTGGGAAGAGAGTGAAGACTGGAGAGAAAGAGGGAGTAAGAGAAAAGCTAGCAGGAGCAAGCAGAGGAGGAGGTGAGCGATAGCTGCGATAAATTGCAGAAGCAGAACCACTTGAGCATAAAATTAGATTTTACAAATGTGTTGTTACCTGACAGTCCTCTGACAGAGGGAATATCACAACATTATAGGGCTGCATGGGTACTACTAATCGTATCAAATAAATAAGAATTCCTCTCAGCTGTGATGGAGATGGATGAGATTCAGTGTGGACAGTCAGTAACTTGTCAGGAGAAATAATTAAAACAGACTTTTTAACTTTTTTCAAACATTCAAAGCCCAAATGCAGTCTATGAGATGTTATATCATGCTGCGTGAAAGCTGTACATATTAAATATGACACTGAAAACAATTTCTCTGTATGTCCCTTCATCTAAAAGGGATTTTTGTAAATGCTAAGAATTGCAGTGAATTCCTTTAAATGACTAAACTATGACTATAATTAAGAATACACTTGCCCTCAGTAGTTGGAAGATAGTTATTGTAGCTAGAAACATAACAAAACATACATTTGCTGTTAGAAAATCCTGTCAAAGTAAGAAATATAATGGATTGCTGTGAGGGATTTGAGGAAACAATTATTTATTACTTGTGGTTACAATAGTAAGTTAAATACATCATTAAGACAACAATGATGACTGAATGAATCAGTCTGAATGATGAATAGAAGCTCTGATTCAAGTCAGCTTAACAGCGAGACAGTGTGTGAGAGACAAGTGACAGAAACAAGCTTTATCTGCACCACACTGCAGACAGAGAGAGTGTGTATGTGTGTGAACCCTTCTTACAGCTAATAAACAGCAAGAGGGGATTTATTCAAGACATATTTTACCTGATGTCTATTGCTTCATATTCCAAATAGACAGATGTGTTTATTCATTACAGAGCAGTAGTATTCACAGTTATGTCAATGATTAGAGTAGTGTATTCCCTTAAATAAAGACGAATGCAGAAAGTTCTACTACAATCAGCCACAACATTAAAGGCACCTGCTTAATATTGAGCATGTTAGTCAGACCAAAATCGGTCTTTTTAAAATGAATGGAAGCATGTTTGTACAAAACCGAAGTTCTTAAAGCCAAACTAACAAACCTACATAATGCAGTTTGGGGTAAAAAAAAAAAAAACTCCTGCAGGTATACGCTTGATTAGACTCAGATTGGCTTTGATACTCAGCACATGCTTGAAAATGATAACATATAGTGGATATCAATACAGCCATATTCCCAATAAAGCAAATCTCATTCACAAACATTTCTGTTACCTTTGCCAGGTGGCTAAATGCTTCAGAAACTGTGACTGAAAATCAGCCCATCAAGAATATGTGTTGAACTTGCAGTCTCTTAAAGCATTTTGAGACTGTAGCTCTGCTAAGATAAGATCCCAGTTTTATAAGTGTAGCACTAACTTAAGGATGCTTACATGTATGATGATCGCCCACAGAGAAAGTTAGAAGAAGCAGAATGTCTTGAACGTTCATTGTTACACAAAGTTGAACATACTCCTGTCAATAGCTCTGTTCCACTCCCATGCATGTACACTGAGACAATAACAGTGGTCCAGCTCAGCGTAGCTCAACTCAGCACTGCATGCAACTTTACTGATTGTGTAGGTTTTTGGTCTGTGGCACATTGAGACAAGTCCTCTAAAGAATGTCCTGTGGCATCCCTGAGCAATTGGCATCAGATCATGTTGATTTGGTGGGTTGCAACATGGGGTTTGTACCAAAGCATAGAAGCATTGACTATTGAAGCATTGAGTACTGTGGTGAGACCAGACAGTTTCCAAAAGCTTTCAAGCAGTTGGTGCACAGTCTCCAATTAGTTTATGAGAGAAGCAATATAGAAATATGCTAAGCAAACCTGTCCCTTTTAAACTATTGAATCATACTGAAAATTTTATAAAAATGGTCAAATAAGGAGCAGAAACTTAGAGAAAGGCAACAGCTTTCACTATTGATATGTCACACATTCAACATCTGAGTTTTCACACATGTGAAGATATTGTTTTAAGAATCCTCATGTTCCACTTACCAGAGATTTAAATACTTATTGATTAAATCAGTCCAAAACATTCATACAGTAGCTTTAACATATATACTAGTTTATCAACTCTATGGATGTATTCAGCATTAGTGACTAAATACCCACACATTTGTTCGGTTAGGAGTAGACATTTGAATGCTCAAAAATGAAAAAAATAGAAATAAGAAATTCTCCAATTCAACCAAACTTAAAAGTATGCTGTTGAGCCAACATCTTAACCAGTTGGCTGTTTGATCAGATGAGAACCAGACGTTTCTCATCTTTCCCTGAGGCCATGCAGTTGGTAGAAAGCAGCTGCGGCACATGGCTCCCAAAACTGCAGCTGCCTCATTGTTGTGAAATTTTTGTTTACGTTTGCATGACGTCACAAGTCAAACAGAAATCCAACCGACCTGCACTGTGCAGGGATCAACAGTGGTTATTCCTGGCAGATCTGACTCATCTTGAAAAGGCCTATTGTTTTGTTGAATTTGACCGAATATCGTCAATGTGACGGACAAGATTCCCAGCAGATTGTCGCATTCTAATGACATCAGTTATTCTCTTCAACTTTCAGTGGTTTTAAAGGGGCACTAGGTAGCATTTTCACCTAAAATTATAGCCTTCAGGAGTTTAACAAAGGTTAAACAAGTCAATGGTAAGCGAATGAAGCCTGTCTCGCTCCCAACAGGGGTCTGTATGCTGAAAATCCCATATGTAACTTCGGCAGGAGCGACCCGCTTCTGAAGTGTCGTGATGCGCGAGAAGAGTCGTTTGTGTTTACGGCACTTAGCTAGGTACTGTATGCTAGCTGTAGTTGTAGGCTATGTGTTTGCTTGCGTTGAAGAGCCAACACCAAGCGTTTCCTATTCTGCCTTTCACAGACTGAATATGAAACGTTCGATGTTGGCACTTCCCATCTTTGTGAAATTTCTCCAAGCGTGATCTTGTTCATCTACCATAGTGACCTGCGTTTTAGATCGTAAAGAGACAGGTGATGATGGTGCTCTAATTCCTCCTGAGTTCGAGACGTAGCCTAGCTTCAGAAATACACGGACTGACCTGATTAGAATAAGAATAGCGTTTTGATCCGAACAAGAAATGTTATCTACAAATGAAAATTGATTAATTTGTGATTGTAATCGGAATAGTGTAGAGCTAGTCTGCGTTTATTGCGGCGTGTGTTGGTAGTGCCTGCGCGCATCTGTCTAAGATGTAACTTTTGTAAGTGTCTGCTAATACAAAGGAATCACTCCACGAATACACCATGATAAGGGAAGAATCCCATTCAAGATCAGCAACAGTCCATCCATACATCCATACATCCATCATCTGCCGCTTGTCCGGGGATCGGGTCGCGGGGGCAGCAGCCTGAGCAGAGAAACCCAGACGAGCTGTCCCCGGCCACTTCCTCCAGCAACAGTATTATAGCATATTATCTTGAGTTCTCTCTTCAGAAAATCTCTGATTATAGTATCTTACGTGGGCAGTCTACACTTGTGAATCAGATGACCTAACTGCACTGACTAAATAACACAACGGCAGCATTCGCCACGATGTTTAGTTCTGTCAGAACCACTCTCGTCAAAATGAGACGAGAACAGAGATGAATTTCAGAAGCTTATTCTGAATGCATACAATTTATGTTTGGCGGTATGGCTCTGTTCGGAGGAAGTTCCCGACTTTTCCATGAGCTCCATGGAAGCCAAGACAGGGAACAGCAGCATCCTCAGGTGGAGTGCCTTCCATTTGCTGTAAAGGCAACAAACCCCCTAGAACAGAGCAAGCAACAATGAACAACAGTATGACATTGTTTGGCAATGAGAAGTCGGTGGAGCAGGGGAGGTGGTGGGTGCAAGCAGAGAGCAAAAAAAAAGTAGTGACAGCAAACCAAGTTTAAATGAAGTGCCCCAAATGCCAGCATCCAATAGCGAGCATCAGCTGATTACCCATTGAGCGCAGCTGGCCATAAGGGTTGGGTCGGCGTCAGCCAATAGGCAAAGGGCGCGTTGACTATGTGGTCTGCCAGAACTAACGCGATGCTCCATTTAGTGGATGTGTACAGGTGGGCATTTTTACGACAGTGTAGAATTTCAGTTTGATCAATAGAGATCGCTATACTGCCGCTAAACTACCTTGTATCCCTTTAATGTTATGGTTTATTAATGTATTGCTGCCATTTTGAACAGTTTTATCTGTTTTTCAAGAGGATATTTTTTAAAATTCTTTTTACACACTGAGAGCAGATTAGTCATTCAAAATTTGAATGCATAATAGTCAAATAAGGCCTGCTTGACATCTTTGCATGCATTTTTCATCATTTTAGCCCTTTTAAAAATCCACACCTAATGCTCATTTGTTTATATTTTGAGGTTGTTCGATAAACTAAAATCCTTTAATTAATGTTAGCATTTTCTCTAATGCTTAAACTTCTCAGGCTCTGCAGTTAATGATTAACAGATACATACTTAAACTCATTCTGCTTTTATATTATTTACCACATGTGCAGTAGGATTAAGGGAACCTCACAAAACAACCGTCCTCTGTTTTATATGTTCTGCTTTTTCAGTAAAACACATACATGTTTACTAAATCTAAATGCACTAAAATCAAATCAAAATTAACAGGTAATTAGAATTTGAAATATGAAAAAAAAAAAATTTTTTTTACAGTGACAACACAATGTGTCACTATGATTTTACAATAGAGATAATTTAACATGTACACTTATATGTCAGTTATATTTCTCCTATGTGAAGGTTTAAGCATGAATTAATTTAGACTTTAAATAATTGGACCCTTCTGTGAAGTAATTCAAACCTTAATCTGGACTCCACAATGGCTCTTTGTTGATAAAAGTCACAGAGGGACAAGAGCATGGGCAAAAAGACATGAAAACAACCTGAACAAGCCACTAACCCCTGTCATGCTAGCACATACATGCTCACACTAACACCTACAAGCACCTTAGAGTCTTAACATTCCCCTGACCTAAATGCGTTCGGACTCCAAGATGAAACCAAGGCAGGGAGGTGAGGTGGGGGGCAAACACGAGCAGATATACTACAGCTAAGATCAAACCCAGAACCGTCTTGCTTTAAGCCAACATACTGCCAGACACCATTAATTAACCAGCACCCTTAATTTCCTCTCATGAAACTCATCATTGATTAAATGTAACAGATTTCTGGCCTGATTTTTTTTCCTTGCTTTGTGTGGTACAAAATACAACTCTGGATAACTCCACCGCTGGTCTCAGTGTTGTATAACACTTGGTCCCTAGTGTTGTGTTGTTATCCATAATTACGAAGGAACATATTCTTTCAGAAATTGGCTGCATTTCCGAATCACTGTTTGCAGTGATTTGTGTGTGTGCTTTGTGCTGGTCATTGTTTGCTGCCATCATTGTGCTGTTTCACATCCAGGGAGACAGGAAGCTATTCACAGGAAGATTGGGAATCCCACCAGTGAAGAGATTGTACAAAAGAGCAACACTCAGAAATGCAGTGGGCGAGCACACACGTATCCAAGAGCATAATGAGCTAGTTTTATTGTTGGGCCTCTGAATTGGTTTGTCTGGCAGCAAGGAATTTGTTCCAACAAGCTCAATGTATCCGACAATATAAGGTGATAAATAAAAAATAATGCATGCATTCCATACATTCATCTACATACTTGTGTAAATATTCCATTTTATTTTTTTGAATTCATGACCATAGGAAAGTTATATTGAATACAAAAATATTCAGGCCTATGGGTAACAAAACCAACTTAAATACATATGGTAGCTGAGCATTATCCTTATGCAAATACTTCTTTATTCAACTTTTTTTGCCTTTGTGCAACAAGTCACAGTTTTCCCAATTGTGATCACATAATTTACATACTATTCCTTTAATGTCATTTTGCTACTTATGTATCTACCGTATATACTGAAATATTACATATAAGAGAGGTTATTTTCATCTACGTAGAGTGAAAATGCACTACCTATTTATTTACTAATGGTGACAGTCAGTGAAAAGCAATTTTAATGTAGACTACTATATATGTCATTTCAACTGAAACAGGCCCAAATAAAATTAATCTGATTTGGAGCCCTTCCAAAAGAAGCTAGTAGCTGCAGGTATGACCGGATTCTTCCTCGCAAGAAAATAATAGGAAGGTCACTGATCTTAACTCTCCTTGGCACACATTTCATGTTGCACAAGGGCAATGATGGTATTTTTTATCTCAGTACTAAAAAGTTTAGATAGCAACATGACTTTGCCTCGTTTTTGAAGTGTGGTTCCTGCATTTATTTAAAAAAAAAAAAATAGATGAAAACTGTTTGCTGCTGTTTAAAGCAGGAACATGCAATTTAAACTCGTGATGTTCTAAATGAAAGCAAAGGAAATAGACTTTATTGTCTTTGGATTGGGTAATTGTTCTAAACAGACAACGACAAACACATTCTTATAAATGCAGATATAATTGCATCAAAAACTAATAGGACCTCTAATGTTTTTGGTTTCATAGTTAGAAAAAAAAAGAAAACTGAAGCAGTGAAACAAACAAAAATGGCAAATGAAACCACTGGCACTGGCATTATTGTGTCTCAAAGTTACTTGTTTTTGGTAAACTGTTCTTCTTCTACTCAGATCACAATGTTAAAGTCCTTAAAAGCAGTTACCCACATGATTCTAACCAAACTAAGCTGGCTTACAGGCAGTCTGCCACTACATAACAGCAGAGGGCGGGTTCATGCTTGAGCATTTGCCTATGTTGTGTGCGGGTACATAACATGTGGGGCTTTCATGCTACTACATCGATTTTTGCAAGGGCATGTTGAGCTGAAATGTGGAACCTCTGATTCTCGCTCGGCACACCATGTCTCTGTCAGTCCCTTTAGGCCCAGTAGACCTCTGCACCCACAGCTTCTGTTTAACATTAAAATTCAGCTTGATTTTAATTCACACATTACCCAAGGCTTTTATTTCCGTGCAGGCCAAATGTTTTAATGTATAATTCATTACCTTAAATAATAACATTTTATCAACTTAAAAGCTATGTCTTAGTCACATTTTTAGGTATATTTTTTTAATATTTTCTATTTATATTCTTGTTAAGCATTTTTTTGATACATTTTCCTGTCAGTCTATACATTTTTTAATGTTGTATGGACGTATTTATGACAACACCAATTATAGTATGTATAAAGTTTAAAGGCAACAAAAGTTTCAGAGCAGTTCAAAGTAACCCAAGAAAGACGTGGATAATAAGAATAATGTGGATACGTAACAGGTAACCAGAGTCTGCCTCACGTTGTTTAATTTACTGTCATATTCTATTGTGTATTGCCTTATTATCCCTCTTTTTTCAGTACAATGTCACTAAGTCAGGGTAATCTACTTTTATCTACATTTTCCAGTTAAAATTTGAATCATCTGCTCTCCACATACATCAGTCTGTGTCTTTTGAATGGAGCTGATCCACAAAGTCCTCAAAGGACAAATTATGGAAACAGCTGCAATTAGTGGCTGATTTATATATTGTGGTGGGACCTTAGAGACTAATTAAAGGGCTTTGTGTTCTTGTCTATTTGAGACATGCTAATTTGAAGCCTTTTGACGGTGATTCACAAGAACAAATCTGAAATTCATGCATCTCATTTTGCACACGCCCACTGCAAATACGAAGACTCGGTGTAGTTGTTTAAATGGGAACTTGTAAACATCCAATCTCTGCATCATTAGAACAAATTCTCTGCAAAGCTAAAAGGAACAGCTTGTCCTTTATTTGATGGAGGTGCAGGAGGTCTTTCACATTAAGCCTTGCCATTGTGCTTATGCCCGATTTCTGAAAAAGTCAAAGCGAATTAGCTGCAGGATTTTCCTCCCAAGGAGCAGGTTTCCCTGTGTTTATTAAATTTGTTAGAGTGCTTCTGAGCAATACACATTTTATCCTCTTAACAGTCAAATTACTATATACTCCAGCAATTACTTAATGTACTCTAATGAGATTTCCCCATGAAATGGAAGGATTCATTTATTTTAATGTGACACATTCCATCGGGCAGGTTTATGCATCACATCCCGTTGCAATCCAGGGAGGCTTTGAGTCATACATAGTAAGATGAACTTGGCTTTCAGAATTGCCACTTTGCCACAGCAACAGAGGTATATGATTCTGTGATCCAAGCACTGGGAATCTGTTCAGGGGCATCAGCAGGTCACAGCTGCTATTTCCAAGCTTAGCTGCCTGAAACCAGGTATTCTTTAGGATTAGTGGAATAATACCAGGATGACAGGCAGTGTTGGTGTGACAGGCCATGGGAGTGCACAATCCAAGACATAACACAACAATAAAAGTGAATTTACGATATATCTACATGAATACAATCTAAGATATAAGTTCTTCACACGAATCCTAAGCGTAGCCAGCCAATTAGCTCAAAAGAAAATGTCACACTTGGTCATTTATTAAAAGAAATATCCGGTTGTGAATACGTGTGAGTAGCAAAATATGTCAATCTCTGAGGTTAGCAGTTATTTGTAGGTGAAATAAAAGTGTTTTCAATCATTGGAATAACACTATGTATGAGTAAACCTGGTATGTTGAAAGAACAGGGTTCTATCAAATTTTGGCTTGGCATTAATGACTTCTGAATTATATCTGTGAATTCTTAGGAATGTTGTAAGAACGTGTATCCAATGAATCTCATACAAAAGTGGTTCATGCAACGCTTCGACATTAAGCACGCGAGTCCTTCTTTGAAAAAAGGTTTAGAGAAAAATAGAGTTAATAATTTGAAAAGAGCTCACCCTTAGAGATAGGGTAAAGAGCCCAGAGGCTCAGAGTAGAGATGCTGCTGCTCTGCTTTGAAAGGAGCTAATTGAGGTGGTTCGGGTAACTGGTCAGGATGTGTTCTGTATGCCTCCCAGGGAAGGTATTTCGGGCATTTCCCAATGAGAGGAGACCTTTCGGGTAAACCTTGGACTCGCTGGTGAGGTTACATATCTAAGATGGCTTGGATCCACCTCAGTGTCCTCCCAGAAGAACTGGAGGAGGTGACTGGGGTGATGGAGATCTAAGGATCCCTTCTTAAAGTGTTTGTGACATAGTCCCACATAAACAACAGTGAATAAATGGATGGATGGATGTATTTGAAATAGGAGAGCAAAGGATATTCAGTTGGTTGTCAGACTTGTCAGATCAAAACTTCTATCCTGCTTTTCTCTTCGTCGTCTGATTGCATGTATATTGTATGTCTGTGCTTTACAATGCTTTGCAAAACCACAAAGCTTACCAGAAATTATCATAAGGTAATTTATGAGAACTTGACTACATGGACTGACTGGAAAAGAGAGAGCCGATTAGATACAAATTAAAAATATATATATATTGATTTATCTGCCATTGTGTTTATAGGTGTGTGAGCGCTCGTGTGGAAAAATGGTTCTGAAAGGTTGTCTCTAAACCTCAAATGAAAATTAAACTTAAGTCTCACTTTGTAACTTGTGATGACTGTAAAATATTTTTTTTCCAGAACTGACAGACGATGGCAGATACATTTTGCTTTGTTACTGAAATGGATAATATGATGAGAGAGGAGGTTGAGGAGCCACACTCTCCATAAACCGACGTTCCTGCAGGCATCTTTTAAGAAGCTGTCTAACCTGCCTTCTTAGAGACTGGCATTAATCCACAGGGGAAGCTTGCTGTCATATATATGACAGTACACGTAATGTTTGTTACTTTACCAATTACACAAAAACTGTGGTACTAAGAAGATTTTAGCTCTAGATGGAGCAGGTGCTGGCTTTGAGGGGTTTCAGATGAATTCTAATGTGTATCTCAATGAATTTTAGGAAACTTTTCCAGGCTTTTGTCTCTACTGAGAAGCAAATGACTGGATGAGGGGGAGATTTCTAGGGCCAAGCCGAAATAATTATCAGTAGATAGCATGATCGTGGTGGTACTCTTACAGTGTAGGAGTCTCTGTTAAAGGTCTGGGATACAGCTATTGTTTACAGATGTCAATATAGATATATAAAATAGGAATAAAAAAATATAACAAATATTTAAAATTTGGTTTTGAAATGTATTTTCTATGGATTCGGCTATCAAGAAAAACCTCAAACTATTGAAGGAAAGCTACATTTTTTTCTTATTTCACAGCAAGATGTAGTGCTGGACTGATGGTCTGACACACACTCTCTTCTGAAGAAATACTTTACTTTGATGTTCACATAGACACATTTTGTGAGTTTTGGGCTGCAGTCTATGAGATCTGAAAAATGAAAGAAAACTTTCCTTTGAATTCTATGTAAAAGAGGAGTGCCCAAGTCCAGTAATCTGCTCCACAAATATGGTATTCAGGTGAAATAAAAGGATATCTTAATGGAGAGACAAGGACCTAAGAGATCCTGCTCCCCTGATGTAGCAGACAGACAAGCATTAACACACACACACACACTCACTCTCTTACATCCACACACTCCTTAAATCCATTATGGTTTCAGACTTCAAAGCTCATATTGGGTTTTTTCTTCAGCATTCCGTGAAAATGGAGAGGGTTGCTGTATGTTTGCTGAGCAAATTTAATACCTCATGTAATGTGCATTGCTGCCTTTACTGCTATACCTAACTGCAAACGCCTCTCAATATATTTCTCCATTTAGTCCCATCCAATAATGTGTCAAAATAATGTTTCCATTTGCTGGTGATGACATTTGAGATCAGTTCTCATGGCCCCATATGTGTCTTTCTCTTCTGTTTTTCAGGTGGGATTTTCGAGCAAACAGATGGACCTGTTTCACTTGTTAGCGCAGAGGAGCTTGCCTTTAAATTTGCCGTGAATAATATTAACAGAAACAGGACTTTGTTGCCAAACACAACATTAACATATGACATACAAAGGATTAATATCTATGACAGCTTTGAGGCATCAAGAAAAGGTGAGTGACTTGGTCTGATTTAGGATTTGTGTCACACTGTGGATTAGGGCACTGTTCTAATTGTTATGAATTAAAATTTTTGACTCACAAATAAGCCTCTTGTAACTACATGATTTGTTTATTCCCACTGTTACAGAGCATACCTCACTTTCTCCTCAAGCTCTTCTTTCTCTTGCTCCTTCCCTTTAGCTTGTGACCAGCTGTCTTTAGGTGTGGTTGCAATATTTGGGCCGTCACATAGCTCATCATCAAATGCTGTGCAGTCCATCTGCAATGCTCTGGAGGTGCCGCACATCCAGGTCCGATGGAAACATCACCCCATGGACAACAGGGACACCTTTTATGCCAATTTGTACCCGGACTATTCATCATTAAGCTATGCTATCCTGGACCTGGTGCAGTTTCTCAAATGGAAAACAGCCACTGTTGTATATGATGACAGCACAGGTGAACACAGCATACTATTTCATTTAGTTACTCTACTCTCAGACACAAAAGTGTACAACTCAGTTGTCTATGTTAACACAAACAAACAACAACAACAAAAAAACGTTCCTTCATTTGTGCCATTTCTTTGAAGGTCTTATAAGGCTACAAGAGCTAATAATGGCTCCATCCAGGTTCAACATTCGGCTGAAGATTCGCCAGCTTCCTCTTGACACACAGGATACGAGGCCCCTTCTTAAAGAAATGAAGAGGAGTCGGGAGTTCCGCATTATCTTTGACTGCAGTCACCACATGGCTGCACAGATCCTGAAACAGGTGAGATTATTGACGTGGCAGATGTGAGAATAAGCTTAGGAATGAACGTATGGGAGTAAATGTATGCTCAATGTTGCAGCTTCTGTATAGAACGCAATCAAAAGATAAATATAGGGCTTTGACCAGGCCAGGTGGGAACAGCAGTAGAAGGTGCTGCAGTGTAATCTTTATCACATTGGGATTTCAACTTGTAAAACCTGCCTGTAACATAGCACCTACAAAGTGAGACAGTTAGTATCCAGCGTTAGATTTCTGCCTGTCAATTTCCTGGTCTAACCAGTTGAGGGTCACGGGGGACAGGAGACTATCCCAACTGACACTGAGTAAAGTAGGGGTACACCATGGACAGGCTGCCAGTTTGTCAAAGAGTTAACTTAAAGGAATAATCAGGAGTAAAATGCACTTTAGATCAATTTACGGGATGTTGGGAGTACATACGTTGAGTTGACATCAAAATCATGTCATTCGGATGTGTTTTGAGAATTTCGATTTGACCGTTTTTAGCCAAAAGTCGTTAGCCTGGAAGTGATGAGGGCATCGAGTATCGCCGCTACAAAACGCTATTTTTATACCTCTTCTACAGCTCCAAACAACATAACACTTACGTGGTAGTGAGTAAAGGGTCCCTAAAGCCAAACCAAAGTGTCCCGAGGTCTTCATGTGGTCGGATATAGAGTCCAGAATGAATTTAATCAAGCCAACCTTTCCGGAAATGTGTCTGCTGCAGCTGCCGCTACAGACCGTGGTGAAGTTGGTTTGATATTGGATATTCGACAGATATTCACAATAAGGAAATAAGGTGTCTTTTTTTTCAAACCAATATCAAACCAACTTCACCACGGTCTGTATAGGCAGCTGCAGCAGACACATTTCTGGAAAGGTTGGCTTGATTAAATTCATTCCGGACTCTATATCCAACCACATGAAGACCTCGGGACACTTTGGTTTGGCTTTAGGGACCCTCTACTCACTACCACGTAAGTGTTATGTTGTTTGGAGCTGTAGAAGAGGTATAAAAATAGCGTTTTGTAGCGGTGACATGATTTGCCCCATTCACTTCCAGGCTAACGACTTTTGGCTAAAAACGTTCAAATCGAAATTCTCAAAACACATCCGAATGACATGATTTTGATGTCAACTCAACATATGTACTCCCAACATCCCGTAAATTGATCTAAAGTGCATTTTACTCCGGATTATCCCTTTAAGTTAATTTAGAATCAGCACCCTAACAGGGATTTGTTTGGTCTACGGGAAGAAACCAGAGTGCCCGTAAAAAACACAAAACTCCAGGCATAAAGGCCCCATCTGACCAGCAGGACAGTGTAAACCACTGCATTTCCTTGCTCTTTGTATTAGATATCAAAATCAAAATTTAATTGATATTCTCACTCTTGTGGCAAAGTGATACTTCCAAACATTGGCCCTCACGCAGGTGTCCAACAACAAAAATCGACCAATCCAGCTCTAAACTCACACAAGGCCTCAGTGTGAGAGCGCAGCCGAAAAACAACAAAAGAAAAATGCTAATTTCCATGACCGATACCCACAAAAGCTGCATGCATATTCAGATGCCTAATCCCGACAATAGACACAAAACCAACCCAATTACATGACAACACACCCACAAAGCATTAGTGATGGGTTACAAGTAGGGATGTCCCGATCCGATCACGTGATCGGAAATCGGGGCCGATCACGTGGTTTCAGACTCGATCGAAATCGGACGTTACATCTCCATCAGCGATCGGATATATAGCCTATCTATATATGTATATTTATTCTCATTATTTTTTTTTTATCAGAACTAATAACAGCTTAGTATTTACTGTTATGTGGTGGTACAGAGTCAGACCGTCTCAACCTTAGACATTATATATGTAGACGCCTCATGGACCTCATTGGAGCTGACGTATCAGCACGGCCGCCATCTTGGATGGGTCTCCAATGCCCCCACATTGCATTTATTTCGACTGAGGAAGGTGTATATCCCCAACTACAATAATCATAACTCCCCAAATTTTTATGTCTATGGTCTCAACGACACACAGAAACAACATGTGCGGCATGACGTCACTTTGCTGCGTGTGTGCCGTAAAGCAAAGCAGAACCTGGCAGCAGCTTGAAGCTGGGGGTGCGAATGTCCCCGGTGTGGAGGTATTTTAAAGTGGATGACAAAAACGTTGCGATTGCAAACTGTGAGAAATGCAAACTTGGGATTTCAAGAGGTGGCAAGGACATCGCTAACATCCTTGATGAGAACAGGAACGCGCTCAAATCTGACATGGTAGAGATGTTGGTTTTCATCAAGAAAAAGGTACATTTCCTTCTGTGAAGCCAGAGGAGGAGAGTAAGAATTAGAAGTGCAGTTCCGAAAAGCACATTACTGGCCTTACTTTGTTTACATGCCTGCCAGGTATTTCAAGTTGAGCTGCTGCTCGTTTTTATATTAGACATTGTTGCACTAAACTACAATGTGAAGAATTTGTTTATTACTTGATTATTTTTTTTGTTCAAGCTACCCCACAGAAGTGCTCTGTTTATAAGAGTTAAATGATAAAATAAGTGAATAAAATAAAAAATTAGGGACATCCTGGATTGGTTTTTTCGCTGTTCTACATTTTTTTAATGTACTGTAGAAGTATCGGATCGGGACTCGGTATCGGTAGATACTCATAATCAAATGACTCGGACTCGGGGGCAAAAAAACCTGATCGGGACATCCCTAGTTACTAGTAGTGATCTCAAAGGAGTAATGACATTGTGAAGATATAGCTGATATTAGATTGGATCCGCAGCCTGTTAAATGTATTTCATATTTTGTGTGAAAAAACAGTCATCATGTTTCGTTTCGTTTCGTTTTGTTAATTCCAAGAAAAAATAATATACAGAACAAGCGGCTAAGTATTTGTGCAAAATCATGTAGATTTAAGATCATGGATTTAAGTAGATTTAAGTACATTATGACCAGAAACGTGGAAAATTACTACCACGGCTGTATAGGGATCAGAATAAGAGAAGGAGCAGCTGGCACACAAGCCAAATATATTTTTTGATTTCTTACCAATTGATTAAGCCAAAAGTGATGAGGATGGGCTGACTTGGCTAAACTTCTCAAATTGGAAAAGTATCTCTTTCCCAGAGTTTTTCTGTGACAGACAGCATACCATTAGGAAAGCGTTTTATTTGGCCCTGTCATTCAAGAGTACAATGTCTTGATTTTATGCACCAAATTCAGTTCTTATGTGGGTTGTCTCCAACCTCTTATAAAAATTGATTTTGAGAATGGCACAGCTGATAAATAGCCGACAATGTTCTGCTTACTGTCACTGGTGGCTGCTATTGTAAGCAACAGGCTATGTAGCTCATCTTGCAGTTATTTGGAACCGTTGTCACCTTACTGAAAAGTCAGCAGGTTGCATGTGATTCGTGTACACACACAGAAAACTTTTCATGCATTTTGTGATTACACAAGATAGGATTGGTCAATTTAATTAGTCAATAATTCAAATAGATCTATCATAAAATCCTGACAGTGATACGTGATCAGAGACAAGTGAATGCCACTGTCTTCCAATCAGCACAGAGCTGGAAAGAGTCTAAGAGGATAATTTTGTGTGGCTTTCTTGAAATTATAAACAGGCTTTGCTCTATTTGCTAAATCTAAATAAAAGTGTTGTTTTAACTTAAGCAAACAAATGTATATAAACTGAATTTTTGTGAACTACTGTGAACTACTAAGATCCAGCGTGTTTCATTACTGAAACCGAATCTGACTTGATAGGAATGATTGTCAGTCAACAGAGTGCTGTCAGTGGGATGTACTAACAGAGAATATGTAGGTGTTCTGATGTTGTATAGATGTTAAGAACAGGCTGGTAGATCCCCCCCCTACATTCTGTTTGCTGTCAGCTTCCATTATCATGCTTACCCAATGCACCATCACCACAAAAGTTCTGCATACCTTATGTCAAGAAACCAGTGTCCCTTTGAGAGAACTAGTCAGAGAGGGCTCTGGGCTAAAATCCCTTCTATTTCCTTTTATGACTGAAACAATGTTAACTTTAATGTATACAGTAAATACAGGAAAATAAGTTAAACTTGTGCACAGTTCATCATTTACTGCTTTTTGGGAATCATTTATGCTTTCATTTGTGAAAGCTCGTGCTTAAAAGTTTGTAACTGAAATGCAAAAAAAAAAAATCTCTCCATATCCCTTTAGGGGCTCCGTATTATCCATATACTGCAGTTTGTGAGGATTCTATTTATGAATAAGACATTAGATTAAAAAAAAAAAAAGTTTTTTCAGGAGTCTAAGTTTTCAACAGTTTGATACAGAGCTGAAAATCAAATCAATATTTACGTTAGCTGTGCTGGAGAGACTGACCCTGGGACATTTGTGTTTAAAGGTTCAAACTACAATATCTAAACCTTAGTAAAACCGCAACCAAGTATTTGCTATTCAAAGATATATGATGGTCTTAGCATTTGAAAATGACTTCAATCGTTAGCTGTTGTTGATTTATTTTGTCAAAAGTCTGGATCAATTGACTGACAATTTCTGCACTCATATAGATAATAACACATTCTAACAGTATTCTTATGCTGTTTATGTTGCTATACATAAAGTAATTTTCGCAATAAAATGATATGAATATCTAAAAGACTAAAGGCATCATTTAGACATAATATTCTGTGTGCTTTGATTAATAAGCAGTTCTCACAGTATTTAAGACTGGTAGTCTCAAATGCTGTGAACATGAAAATTAGGTTTGAGCACGTAAAACAAACTAAAAGAGCAATATCCCTGAGCAGAAATATACTTGCAAGGTAGCATTTCTGCTCCAGGTGCAAAAACGCTACCCTGAAACTCACTAGTTTCTGTCTAGTTAACTTCTGAAACTTTTGAGGTGGGGACAGTGGGTGATGTCTCGTCTCCCACTACGCAGTGTGTGTAGGGGGACTCGCGTTCAGACTCAGGCAGGCAGGCGGAGAAAATATTTGAAAATAAAACTAAAAGTACTGCAATTGCAGGGAGTCTAGTACAATAATTCAGAAAAGATTTTGACAGGGACTAATCTAAACTCTGCAAGAAAACTGTGTAGTCAATGAAAAAAGAAACAAGGATGAGGTTAAAAAATGAACAAAGGAAACCGAATAGTACATATACTAAGGCAAGTCAAGACTGATTGTACGTGTGTGTCAACTGTACTTGAACAAAACAAAAAACATAGACCATGGCATGTCCTTTGACCTTGTAGTCCCTTTTCCTTTATTCCAGCTCAGACATTTTAGTTGGCGAGGGCAATGAAGCAGTAGTACACAACAGGAGAACTTGTCAGTACTTATCGTAAAATTTCTATTTCTATTAAAGCTGCTTTGTGTGGATGTAGTAGAAGTAGTAGTAGTATCACAATAAGCCAAAATCCTAATATTTGTAGTTTAATTAGTTGTACCATGCAGTTTAAATTTGAATAGTAGTATATAGATTATAATTCGGCAAGTGGGTGATGGCAAGTGGGAGACGTGTGAAGAGTATTTTTTAGTAAAAGTATTGGAAATTGTTAGTTGAATAGTTGTAGGCATTGAGTAGAGTGAACAAAGTTAACAACGTTACTTGTAAATGTAATAGCTGTGGTGGTAGTGGCAGCAGAATTAGAAGTAATCTTAGTGATATTGGTATTGCTTAAATTAGAATATTTCTTATCCATCTCCAATACTTATACCACTTGAAGATAGCACATCAGAGAGAAACAAGTGTAACTTAACTGAAAAGTCTTTTATGGCCAATGCTTTAAATGGTCCATGAACATGAACTTATCTAACAATGACCAATCAACAGAGATGTTGTTGCGTGTCCCAGTCTCAAAAGACTCAAAAGTTAACCTGAGAGAAGGTATGTTTTCTCACAGGCAGTAAAACATGTTGTTGTATGCACTTTGGGGGCATAATTTCTCCCTTGCAAGAATATTTTTGTACTTGAGGATACTGCTCTGCATGCTTGTTTCACATACACTGCATTCATGGACTAAATACTGTATACTTCAAACGATCACTCCATTCACCAAAAGACTGCTCCAAGAAATAAGAGGCATTGAATTAACATGTAATTAGACAGAGATCAAGTTATTCATCCTGTGATAATAGGCATATGATTGCATTTTAGAAGGGTTTAAACATGACCTCTTGATCACTGTATTGTGACCTCAGCTACGTTTTTTTTTTGTTATTATTCTGTGACATGCCAGGAGACAAAATATTATGTGTTCTCCTATACTCTGTCAAAATGAATCCGTCTGGTTGTATTCTTTTGCAGATTGAGGAGGTAAAAATGTTGTCAACTTATTTTTTTAAAGAGAAAAGAAAACTGTCCTTCACAGTCAGATTTTCTGTATTAATTAATTATGAAATGTTATCCTGCTTTTGACTGAGAGAATGGTTAACAGAGAATGGTTTAACCAAATTAATGGTTTACAAAAATGAGTAATTGTGGAGCAGTGGAAAATTTGCATTTGTTTATTAAAAAATCCCTGCTTACACTGAAATCATACAGCAAAGTTTGAATGTCATGCACATGAACCCATGTCTATAAATGCATAAGTAAATTTGCCTTCACTTAAAGATAACATCTTATTTTTGTAACCTTAAGCTTTTCACAACAGATGGTGCAATTAATGGAAAGCACAGCATGGGAATGCAGTGCCTTTGAATTTTGATAGACTGAAACAAGTGGTAGTGATGGAGTGTTCAGATATGAGGCAAATATTACAGAACTCTTTTGACTAAAGGTTCTCTTCTATGCTGGGATGGTATTCCATGCCTTGGGCCATTCAAAACCATTTAAATGCATAGCAAAGCATCAAGAACTGTTGCTATTCTGTAATTCTGTGGCACACACACGGTTCAGAAATCCCAGCAAGCATTAGCAAAATCTTGCTCTCAAAATGAGCAGCATGTTAGTCAATATTCTCATTTAAAGAAGGCTTTTCCCCTTTAATGTGAAATATTTGTAGGGATTCCTTTAGGATTGTTTGTGCTGAAGGTGCTCTTCTGTTTCTAAAATACCCTGACATGATAAAATTAACATTTTCTCCATCCTGTCTCCTGTATTCATTCACACCTTTCTTTCCCATCCTCTGTCTCTATATCCTTCCAGGCCCAGACCATGGGGATGATGACAGAGTATTACCACTATATCTTCACCACTCTGGTAATGTACCATGCTTGTTAATGCAAATAGTCTCGTTTGTTCTCATCTCCTCACTGCTTGAGTTTTTGATGAATAGTGGCTAATTGCCAATAGAGCTTGGATCCAGTCCATAACATCAATTTTGTTTGACAAGCCAGAGGCATAATGGAGTCTTGGGTTTGCTGGAGTAAACACTCTGCTTTATAGTAAAGTTGACAGAAGTCTTTGAATACAAAACAACACATTCAGATTCAAAACTGAATCTTACTTCTAAATTAAAAGATAAACTCAAACCTCTTGCATATATGTAACAAAGAAAATCATTAGTAAATAAGATTGGATAGCTGAGAAACTGATATTTATTAATGTGAGACCCCATCAAATGTTTGATTGAGTCAACATGAATTAGATATACCTGGACAATACTAAAGGGTTGTAAGTGTGTATGTGCACCTGCAAGTGTGAATATAAACCGTTTTCCTAGAATCCCATTTATACTTGTCATCATTATGTTCACAGTAAGGATGTATCTAATTTGGAAACCAAATGTCAAATGCTAAACTCGAGCCACCAAAACAGCAGTTTACATATTCGTGGCTTACGTCAAGATGAATTTTTCAAAAAGCCATTATAGCGTTGTTAACCATATTCACTCCTGTTAAGTGTGCTGGAATTATTATGCTTTTAGTTACTTTATGTGGAAGTTATGCTAGGTCAGATATTCTGATAAAGAAGGACAGTTTCAGCTGAAATATATTCATCTCTTTTATAGAAAATATAAAAGTGGACCTATTATCCATGACAAGTTAGCTATGCATAAATGTTACATCTAAGGCAATAAACTACACTTGGGCCTAGCCATATGTTTGTGCCAAAAAAAAGGCATCTTTAAGGTAACTGTAATGTTAATTGTTTTCTATTTCTTAATAGTATCTTAAGTTCACACTAGTAAACAGATCTTGTCTGACTAACACAAGCAGGCCCAGCAGGCTGCTCCTCACTCTAACCCGGGCTATATGTTGACAAGGAGACTGAATGGGAATGAATACCAGCGTGCTCTGTGCTGTTCCTTTCACCCTCTGTTATTGTCTCTGTTTCTGCCTCTCTTGTGCACTCACACTCACTGTCTCTGCAGACTTGGCCAGTCTGTTTGTGATAATGTGATATGACATAGAGGTCCAGGCATGATGTATGTCATCTTTCACACTTGACAGCGTGGCAATGACATTGTTCTGCCATGTGTCATGTTCATGTACCATGTCTGTTGCTTTAATATGGAAATCTAAAAACTCCTTTATATTGCTGTAGCACAAGTTTATGTGTTTAAAAGCTTCCAAGCAGTTTGTTCAGCAAGGTATTTTCTTGAAAACTAACTTAAAAACTTTCATTTGATTTGTTTTTTATTTGTTCTTTTTTTCAACAAACAATATTTTCCACATAAAGCCAGGATATCTTTATAGAATCAGTGTGGGGCCTATCTAAAGCTGCAATATGCTGTCTTATTGACAGACATAGCATTAAGAAGATTATACCTGGCGGCTTGATTTGATCCAAAGTGATGAATACTTGCATGGTGAACATGGCAATACGATTTCCTCTCGATGGAATTCACTGATGTCTGTGTTTTATCTTCTGAGGTGGGGAAAGTGCTGACTTATTAGAGCGTGAAAAGGCAACAGCCCAGTGATATGGGGGTAATAACTTCCTTGTCCTTTGAAATGAGTCTGTCATAGCTTCTGTTCTGTAATAGCTGTGTCTGAGAACTTAAAGCTGAGAACTTCATGTTTGCCCCCACCATAATACGTCTGTGTGAAGAATGTTTTTCTGGTAAAGATTTCACTTTAACGCAATTGCAATCTTACTGAGTTTGTGTTATGTTTCTGTGTAGAATCAAATTTGAAAAAAAACTTTGAAGTCATTCAATACAAGCAATTCTGTCCCAGTTAGTTTGTATTCTTAGCATCAAAGCTAAGAAACCTGTGACCTTAACTATTTTCCCGTGTCATTTAGAACAACAGTGATTTAGTTTGATCTTTCATTTTGAAAGGAGGGACTGTATTGCATTGTAAAGTGTGGGGGGAAGAAATTTTTTTCTTAATGAGTAATGATGGTCCGTCTTTGGAGAGCGTCTTACATGCTCCTGTTCTCCCAGCAATAACCCCACAGGGTGTTAATGAAATATTTGTGTTCATCCAAATGTCTTTCCCAAGCCCTCCGGCCCATTCTGATATGACATGTGTCAACATGTGACTTCACACTTCAGTTACAATCGCTGCCCCAGAAATTACAGCAGCTCAAACTGAATTTCTTTTTACTTAGAAGTTGCCATGGGAATGCAAGTGTTGAATTATTAAAATGATTCAACTGAATGAGTTTTTTTCTTGTTCTTTAATTTTTCTGAGCTACCAAAAAATAATTAGAATCTGCCACCCTGAAATATGCACCCATACTGTTTTTTGTTTTTTTCAAGGGACTGTGATACAGAAAGACAAAACCTATCACAAGCTTGTGCCCTGAGCAGTATATTTCATTATTATGTAGGTACGAAAAAACAATAATAATTTGTCAATTCTAAAAGGATTTGACTCTGCCACCAGGGCCTTCTAAGATTTGATTTACAACATGGTCACTGCTTTGTACACCGTATCTAAATGTCCTCACTGAAAATGACTGAATCGCAGCATCAATTTACTTTATTACATTTTATGTAATGAAAAAATACAGGATGAATATTTTAAATGCACTCAGTGCTACATGACTAAATCAGGATTCTGTCCTTCCATCTCTAAAGGACATGATGGCCATTGACCTGGAGCCGTATCGCTTCTGTGGTGTCAACATGACTGGCTTCCGCATCCTCAATGTAGAAAATCCTCAGGTTGCATCCATTGTTGAGAAGTGGTCAATGGAAAGGCAGATACCTCTTAAACCAGATTCAGGCCTGCTGGAGGGCATCATGACGGTAAATTTGTTATTACTCATTGATATGTGTAAATTCAGTGCTGAATGCATGCATAAAATGAAAAACATATATTCTGTCTTTCCCATCTAATGTTGATTTTCAATTTGATAAATAGTTTCCACCCAAATGGTATCTCTGGTATCAAATGGTGTCTCTCTACAGGCTGAGCCAAACACAAATTCTGTATGAAATATTTTGATGAAATTCTTGAGATTGGATTCTGAAATTCCAAAATATGCTTATTTTTTTATTTTTAAGTATGGCCATTGATGTCCTAGATAAACCTAGAATTGTATGCACCTCAGTAACTCCTGTTTACTCATGGTTCTTGAGGGTAAAAATGTATTTTTGATTTGGGAGAGTAGAAGTCATGCCAGATATAGATATAGATATATAGATAGAGATAAGAATAGTCCAGAGTTACACTACAAATGTGAGTTACATTATGGTGTGAACACCATTCATTATTCCCATCTGCAGTGGTTATGCTTGAAATCAGCCACTCACTTCACTTTCTTTCTCCTAAGTGCCATATCTCTTCATAGCCATTCCTGTTCAACGGGTAGTTTATGTCAGTTGATATATCAGCATGTTTCATGAACAATTATAGTGATTTTGGCATGATAGGCACGATGTGAATCACATAAAGCTACAACTCAGAAATTTCCAAACAGATGTTTCAATTCAATTTTATTTTTAACAGGACAGTGCATATTAATAACATTACATCTGTAACATGCCAGAGTTAGCCAAAGGCTAGTTTTCATCTTTAGTCCTGTATATATTTTTACTCAGATCATCTAGTCAGCGATGTAAACAAAACAAAACGAGATTAAGCATTGGGTTATCAGTTGAATAAATGCACATAATCCCCATAGATAATTTATTATTTAAAGTCCTCACTAAAATTCGGAATTTATTCATAGTTCAAATCTAAAAGGTTATGGGACTTTTACCTGTAAAGAAAGTCTGAAAAACCTAAAATCCAGTGTGTGAGATGTGGTAAATGTGTGGCAAATTGCAACCAATTGAGTACATCATACCTATCCTAAAATTACAGTGGACACAGAAAATGCAAAAAAAGACTCTCTAGAGACAGTGTTAAAGATATTTAACTTAACATTAACATCTGCATTGAAAGTGATTGTGGATCTTGTATCAGCGTACAAAATTGACATATTGTGACCCAACTGTTTACTCCTTTCTATAGCCACCAGCTGAATTAATGTTCACCCCTTATTCCAGACAGATGCAGCTCTGACCTATGATGCAGTCCACATTGTCTCCGTCTCATACCAGCATGCTCCACAGATGACTGTGAACTCACTGCAGTGCCACCGCCACAAACCCTGGAGATTTGGAGGGCGCTTCATGAGTTTCATCAAAGAGGTGATGGGGCACCTTTGGTCTATTGCTGTTTGATTTCACAGTTATTTATTCTGGAGGATTTAGTTCAGAGGAAGACAGTTGAAGTGGCTTGAGGGTCAGGTGGTCATTTGGTTCATAGATATTTATCTAGCAAATCAATCACATCCACATGTAACATGAACTCAGCCTTCATGGATCAAAGCATCAAAGCAGCATTTTTGTCAGCTTTATGAATTCCACATATTCATAACCTATTTACAGTAACCTTTTCAAAGCACAACTTGTGTAATCAGCTTTTGTTTAATTTAACACGAGATTCTGACAGTGCCTCGAAATACAAAAACAAGCCCATACAAAATGGCAGATTGAGAATATGTAGAGATGCCACTATTTGTATCTTAGTTTGTACAAACAACAAAATCATCTGAATTTGTGTTATGTTTGGTTTGGAAATATTACAAATGATAGGAATTCCATTTGGTTTCCCTACACATTACGCTGTGCACAAGCTTTACTCTCCAGGAGGGATTCCTCATTTGTCTGAACTGAGAAGAGTGAAACCTTTTTCTATCAAGGTTTTGACAACTTAGTGTCCCCCGAAGGCTAGGTCTCCATGGTTGACCACCACTGCTGTTTCTTTTTTCACATCCTTCGCTTGCTGTCAGCATTTGTGACCAGATTTGAGGATGCTTTTTGGCAAGCTTGGGCATATTTTCCAGTAGAGTTCTCTCTTGAGTTTTGCTGGATGACAGTGAAGGAGTGTGTCTCTGTAAATCTCCTGATTCCTACGCATGCATTCATAGCATGGCAGTATGTAGTGACAACTGCATATTGTCTGCTAGAAGACTGGTCCCAGATCCAAAGTTAAAGTAGGCTGTTACAAAACAAACTAACCCCTTTGTCATATGCTGCCAATGCCCGGGCTGCACTTTGCCTTCAGTGAAACAGTCACAAGCACTGTCCTTCAGTTTATGAGAGAGATTTCTTGGGTTGTTAATTCCAACCCAGTTTAGCTTGTGTGTATGTGTATATGGGTATACGTGTGCTGTGGTCCATCAACATGTCTAAGAAGGATGCAGGGTGACCCCAGATACATGTTATTTATGGCCGCTCTCCCTCCAGCCTTCAATAAGTGCCACAATGTTAAAATCTAAGTACTGGATAGAAGGAGACCTTGCATGCACCATAGCTCATTGTTAAGCAGGGCCAGAATCAGATCTGAAAAAGAAAGCCATAACCTTTTTTGGCACTAATGTACTGCTTTGAAAGAAATTGTTGGTGTGTTAGAAGTTGGTCACAGCTTGTGGCTCCTTCAAGGGTTTCCTTCACAAACCGAGAGCATCCTTGAGAGAGCAATATTTTATCTTTCTGTATGGCATCTGAGGCATTCTCTCTACATGTATTCAAGCAATACGGTGTTTGGAATGTTTATAGCCTAAATCCTGAGCTCGCTTCAGTAAATAGGAAGTAAAATAACATTTTTCATTTGACCTGCAAAGGTAGGTATGGTGGGTTGATTCCAGATCATCTCAGGTTTCTATTCACCAAGTGTTCAAAACTGTCTCTTAGTCTGTGCATTGCACTAAAGTTAAGACTAGTAGCTTTCGATGAGGTACATTGCAATCAGTGAGGTGTTTGCAAGTTTACACAGTGATGTATTAATATGTATCTGCTCTTTGTCCTCTGCTAAAGTGGCCTGCTGTGGCCAGTCCAGAGAAACATACCATTCTGACTCTTGGCAGTGTCACATAACAAGTTTCTTTTTTTTTTTAATGCTGTTTTATTTATTCTGAACATTGTTGTGGTTTGTTGCTGAAACAGAACATAACTGTTGGTGCTCAAGAACTGTAGTGCAAAACCAAAGACAGAATTTTGGAAAAATCCAGCTACAAGCTTATACAGCTACATTTCAGGAAACATACTATTGAAAACTTGTGTTTTCTGTAATTTCCTGAAATGTCATAGTATTTAATGTTTTGTTATTTTCCTTTTTGCGCTCTCTTTGATTTGGCATTAGGTTTACTCAGTTTTTTCTTTTTCCTTCTCTTTTTCATTAAATTTTCTGTGTTGTGGTGTTCGCTGAAAAATATGTTTTGATGTGTTTTTTCAGATGTCTGTTTTCTTACGAATTCTTGGATGTCAGTTTCATTCTTGTATTTTCTGAAATGCTGTTCAGTTTTACAGTTCACGGCCGTCATAATAATTACATGTTGGTCCGTATAACAAACTTTTCTTGATGCATTAAAAGACTTGGTGAATAAGAAATGGACACAGTGATGACATCACTGTGATTTTGGCAAAGTTAGATTTGATCAGGAGCATAAATCAACTTTAAGTGTGCGATTTGGCTGGCTGAAATATTTAGCATATTAAGCCTTGTTAGAAAGGCCTGCAATGTAAGTACCAATTTGTAATTATATGTATTAAATTGTGTAATCTTCTGTAATAATTTCTAAGTATTCTACAACACCCAGAAATCATTGTGTTAATTGCCCTCTGCTATCTGATGCCTTAATATTATAATTTTTTTTCCAACTACACATAATCCATTATTGAAATTGTTTGTGTCAGAGCTGTAGAAACAATTCTGTTTGCCAGCCAAATGTGCAAACCCATGATTGCATATAGGCTTTACATTGTTACAATACACGAAAAACACTGCTGGTGTACATCTGTGGTAAATACGTTGAATAAATTAGTATTGCTTGCCAGTTTCCATTGATACACAGAAATATATATATACAGAGAGAGGGAGAGAGAGAGAGAGAGAGAGATTGGTTATAGAAACAAACAAACTCCTTCATGATTTACGCTTGCTTCAAAACAGGAGCATGACACGCTCCCAAGGTCGAATTGGCCCTCTGGATGGGATATGGCTTAGGCATATATGTCACTCTCTGAATTAAAGCTGTTTGAACATGCCACCCACCTCAGTGGCAGTAGGCTACAGGGAATGGCGTGTGGGAGGGTTTTGAAAAACAGTGCCACAAATTTCTCCATGAAGCTTGGATCTTCTCACAACAAGTTCCGGCAAGCTATATGCTGGACATATGACAGGTTGTGAGGTTGTCACACTTTGGGTTTTTTAACCATGGGGAAAGTGCTGTAGCTTAATGCACAATGATTGATCACCCTATTCAACTGAAACCTCTTATAGATCTTGTGCATGCATCAAAGACTGTGACTGAATGAAAGAGACGCCGCTGCCAAATGAGAAATCAGCGTCTGCAAACAAAAGCGTGAACAAATCTTGACACCACTTTTGAAATAAGGATTCACTCTGAATGGGTGAGCATGCAGTTCAAATACAAAGACAAAGACAATCAGTAGAGTCCATTTCATTAAGGCTTGAATATGACCAACTGTAAAAGTGAGAAGAAAAGATATGTGGCAGAGAGTGACATGTGTTTGCACAGGCACTCATCTGTGGAAATAGCGGGTATTAGGGAGTCATAACAGGGGGCAGTTACACCCCCCACCCCCATCCCCCCGTGAGGAATAAAGCAAAAGGAGATGGTTGTTAATTAACTCCATAGTCTGGAAGGAAAATGCGTTGGAGGTGTTGGGATGTAAAATGTAATTAAAAAAAGGAAATGCACAAGTGCAGTTTGTGTTTGTACTTTTGGTCTGTATGTGTGTGCTTGTGAATTACTCTCAGTAAAAGATAAAGAGTGTAGTATGATTTGTTGGCTGGACTTATGAAATTCCCTCTTACTTATTTGTTTATTGCTGTTGTACAAGTATTTTGTGCAGATAAAGAACACAATGTAGTGCATGCAACAGCATTACGTCCATGTCTTAAATCTACATCTTCATCTGTGAATTGTTAGTTTCATAAACCAAATATAAGAAAAACACATATTGATTACAGCTGATCAGAGATGTTTATATTCATCCTATATAGACTGCTCTCAACATTACAAAAATTAGTTTGGCAAGTTAGAGTTTCTGATATGACAAAAATAGGTATAAATATGCTGAAATGTCATTTTTCAGTCTCACTGGGACGGTTTGACTGGAAGGCTGTCCTTCAACAAGACGACTGGTCTACGCACAGACTTTGACCTGGACATCGTCAGCCTAAAGGAGGACGGACTTGAAAAGGTAACTTTAGTGTCAAACGTTGTTATCAAAGTAATCTTTATTCATATGAAGTAAGATGACAACGATGATGCTTCATCCCACACAGTGCATAGAAATACTGAATCTCTGCAATAACTATACCATAAAAAGAATTTAACGGATTAGTGATTTCAACGATTATGTTTCAGATTTTCCACAGTGTGGAACAGATAATACAGAATTGACAGTATCATTTACCTCCTAACAAGGAAGCAAATTGGCTGTTGTAACATAAACATAAGTTAGTGGATCATAAAGCAAATTGGATTAGGGTACACATTAGGGTGTTAATTGCTGCCTCTCTTAATGATAATTTGAGGTGATGCCCAAAATGCTGTTTGGGGGTAATGAGCTGTACAAGCATGTTTTACAAAAAAGAGAAAAAAAGAAGTGTAAAAAAAACAGCAATTTAGGTTGGGAATGTCGAACTTTTTTTTCTTATTCATCATTTATTTTTTGTAGCAAGCTGGAGGGCGACTACAAAAGCTATTCTCCTCTAAGGGGCTTTCATATATCATGGATACGTCAAATCATACGGATAAGTCCCATTATGACTTGCTCAAGTTCTCCTTAAAGGCTAAAGACTATTTAATAGCAGAGGATTTTCAGCTTGTAACCCTTCTGAATGGAGCTTGTAATACTACAGCTTTAAAATAATTCTCTCTTTCGCTGTCCCTTCATGTGGTCAATCAAGTTAAAGCACAATAATCTTGCAAAAATTATTTGATGCCATAATATATTATGCCATTGCACCTCTGACAAATCCTACGCTGAAGCATTTAATAGTTGATCCAACAGTATGCTGCACATTGCTAGCTTTTTTTTTCTTCTTGTATATCCATGGAATCGGCTTTAACTGTGGGAGCATGTTAAGATGTGGACTTTTTTTTCTCAACTAATCCATTGTGATTGAATATTATCCCAAGTTTGAGCTCATGCAGAAATAATGGACAGGTTTCACTTTCGCTCAACATGAGCATGCTCAGGATGGTGAAATAAATGCAATACTCTTTGTGTGGTTGCATGAGTAAATAACTTTTTTGCTAATCATGTTAAAGGAATTGAGCTAATTGTAATTATATACAATTAGAAGCGGTTTTGCAAAGCAGAAATGATTCTGGTGTTTTTAAATTCTCTCCTGGAGTCCTCTTCGGTTGTGTGACAAACTGAAACTAATGTGCTTTTCAAATTAGAGCATATGCCTCTCCCTGGATTAGGCATAGAGGACATTAACAGAGGTTTTTCATGCTTTTGTGTGGTGGTGGGCGTGGGGGTGTTGTATGTCTTTAAATGGATCCACCTCAAGCGCAAACCCGAGTGAATATTAAAAGCTCTGTGTGTAGTAATAGAGGAAATGGAGGAGGGTTTGGTGGAGTGCTTGACTTGCAAACAGAGATTGTTACAGACAGCCACAGGACTATTTGTGCTAATGATATGTTCCACTGTGTATCTCTACAATGTGCTGAGGAATTTGCCTAAGGGCTTCTGTATAACGTGTTTTATTTGTTCAAATCACTTGGCTTATCTTATTGAGATTGCAGTGAAAAAATATTTTCACGACTCAGTCTGGCCAATAACCTTTCTTTGCATTTAATTCAAATTTACTGTAAACGCTTTGCAATATTTGCTTTTTCTGTCAGTTTCTCATTGTTTAGCCATATATCTATTATCCGTCTCTTTGTGTGTCTGATGAATCAAATCCACTGTTTTACTCATCATTTTTAATATGATTCCACCTTTTGTAAATTGCTCATCATGCTTTATGTCTACCAAAACACATCCTTGACGACCCCCTGCTTTCCAAAGCACCTTAGCTTGCTGATAAAAAGGTGACTCAGCCAATCATCTAATGCTGCCACAGATGTGTTGAGCCTGGCACTAATGCAGGAGATGGTTGGCAGATGAGTCTGCTGAGGTCATAGCTCACCGACCGACACAGAACACTTAGCTGCACAGTTTTTATCTTCCACAGGTGGGGAAGTGGAGTGTGTCAGGAGGTCTTAACATCACAGAAGTGCCGAAGCGAAAAGGGATGAACATCACCGATTCCCTGGCTAACCGCTCCCTTGTCATCACCACCATTCTGGTAGGTCACATGTTTAGCCTGGTGTGTAAAATGTCCCATTCCTTACCTCTCCCCAGTGTTCCCACATCAAATTAAATTAAATCCAAGCCAAACTATTGGGTTTCGTATTTAATTTTTATATATTTGTCATGGTGATATTTATTGCAATCTGGAGAGAGAAAATAAAAGAATCCTTGTGCTCGTGTTACACCTCTTTTCTCTATAACTGAGACAGGATATGCTTAATACTTGTCAAATCAAATCACAACACAACCATTGTAGTCGTATTATGTATTATGAAAACTGAAACACAGCAGACCTTTAAGCTCTCAGAGGCCTGGAACTAAAAAAACATAGACAGGAAACACTGAAAAGGAAATAGTGTGATATGATAAAGTAGTTCTGGGAATACGTTAATTACACGTTCATAATGCATGAGCTAGGTAATGCCTTCTCCAGACCCACATTACCATTCATGTTTTTAGTTGTATGTACTTAACTCTGTCACTGGCTGTCTTTGTCTTTGCAGAGTTTTCAGGGAGGTGTTAGAACAGACGTAGCCCATACAACCCCTTCAAGCTACAATGATAAACACTGTTATCATGCCTATATTCAACCCCAAAGCTATAATTATGACATGCAAGGTCATTTTGGGCTATAATTAATGCCTCTCAGATGCCATCTATGTTAATTCTGTCTCAGAGTAAAGAAATGGAACAAGGGTTTAAGTGTTCTAATGTTGAACTACTGCACTGAAATGTACCAGTTACTGATTTTATGTCAGAGTGGTGTAATGTAGATTTTACTTCATTTTTTCCCCTCACTCTTCAAGTGTTACAATTGCACTTTTCTAAAACATTTTTCGGATCAGTTTTGTGTTAAAGCATGACATATACTTTTTAATTTGCTGTTTCTTTGGGAATCATTAGTTTAAGAACATAAAACTTTCCAACTGTAGAAAAGATACTCAACTTTAATATCAGTCTCCCCTCGTAGCATAATGAAATTGCATCAAACTGATTCTCAGTGATGCATGAACAAGACGTCTGACAGCTTTATAGTGATAACTCTGTAGAAGAGATTAAGGCACTTAATGTGTTTTTTTCCCCTTACATTAATTGTTTGCACTCCATTGCCTGTAATGTCTTTGCGGAGGCCCACCTTCCTCCTCTTTCTGTTATGCACGCCCATGCTGCGACTTTGAGGGTAGAGCGGGTATAAACACTTTGATTTGAGTCCAAACCTTGGGGAATAGCAAAAACTGGAAGGCTAGAAACAGATGGTAATGGCTTTTTCCCTTAACATGCAAACTTTTTGATCAAGTTAATTGGACAACTTGAGCAAAGTTTGTTGCTAAGCATTTGCTCTCTAAATGCTTTGTTATCAAGTATAACATCTAGGTCATCCTAGATGATATTTCCAAAAGGCTTTAAACAGTATAACAAAGGTTTTTTTTTCATATAATGAATGCTTTACAAGGCATTCCAATTTAGGTAGAATAATTTAAAAAGCTTTTAATTTTTATATATATATATATATATATATATATATATATATATATATATATATATATATATATATATATATATATATATATGTTAATCAAATGTGTACATGGAGAGAGAGAGAGAGAGAGATGGATAGATGTCCACATGCCACCAGCACATGGGGTTGTGTTTTTAGTTTCCCCCTCCTGCACTGTATCCACACCACCTTTGCCTCCCCCTATAAAACTAATTTCCTGAGGGAATTAAGAGTGTCATAGCTGCCTGTTTTCTCTTTGACTGCATCTTTTTGCTTAGTGTCACACACAAAAAGGGGAAAAAAAAAAAAACAAGATGCAAGGGGTCACCTTCACAGGAGAATCAATTACTCTGCTTCTGAGCTCAGTTAGTAAATTATACATCTGGCTTTTGGGGGCAATAAATTGTACTATGACTTTTGCATAAATGGACCAACATGTTTTGAAATGCACAGCAGGATGTGCAAGTCTGTCTGGCAGGGAAATGGTAACAGGCACTAAATAAAGGAAATCATTTATGAGCAATTCAGTGTTAGTCATTGTCACTGCAGGCATCAGCTCAGTTGCTCTCCCTTGGAGGATGGTGACAATTGATGAAGGCACCATCGTGGGCATGTTCCATTTCACTGCTGCATTCTGCTCCTAATCAGGCTTTTATGCAGGCCGAATTATGAGCAGACAGGCAGGGTATTACAGGCCACTAAAGAGTGTCAGCTACCTGACCATAAAATGAACCGACCTGTGCACAGCTGAATAGGTCAGTGCACAATAGTGGGAGTAGGATTAGTTAGCTCAACAGTGGAGACACATTTATAGAACAGTTTCAACATTACTTCTGTGTGCGTTACCATTATTTTTGAGAACATAATAAAGGGTGATACTGCAGAGGACATTTACATATATTCAAGTTTTAATCTTGCCCACAACTCCGATCGTTATTATATCTGTGTAGAAAAAAATTCAACCTTGTTTCATATTTTAACACTCCCTGTATCCACACACTGAACTTGAAGCTGCTGTCACTATTTGTTAAGTGCAACAGCGACTCGTCAGCTCAGATCACTTTGCTTCAATTAGGTGTATGTGCTGAAACAAATTGAAAAAGCTGACCTCACCATGGCTTCTCATTTGATCTTTTGGGTCCGTGCAGGAGGAGCCATATGTCATGCTTAAGAAGTCTGATAAGGCGCTGGTTGGGAACGACCGATTCGAAGGATTCTGCATCGACTTGCTGAAAGAGCTTTCCAGCATCCTGGGCTTCACGTATGAGATCCGTCTGGTGCCTGATGGGAAATATGGCTCCCAGGATGACAAGGGCCAGTGGAGTGGCATGATTCGGGAACTTATTGAACATGTAAGTCTGAGTTCTTTGTCGCATTTGATTTTTTTTCTCCAGTGACTTCTGAGACTCAGATGTAACTACTACAACAACTTATTTGCAGTTGGAGACAGCAGTAGATTGACTTATCTTAGCATAAGCATTATAAACCACGAGCCTAGCTTCACACGACAGTAATGAATTAAGCCCGCCAGTACCTGCAAGGCCCACTAATTAACACAGTGTGACTTATTTGTTTAAAAGTTGCAAAAGAAGAAATTCACCTTGTTACAAGGGTAATGTGCTTGATATTTTTTGGCCTTGGCAGTTGCTAGGCACCCACAAAGCTTTCAGGAATATACAGCCATGACGATACACTTTACATGTTAATTTTGCTGGCCTGAGAAGACGATTTTATTACTTTTCGGGCAGAGTAAGGTTACTTGTTTCTTTCTGCCAGGAAAACTTATCTATTCAGGTATCTTTTTGTCAAGTTCATTTAAAAGCTAACTTGCAAATTTCGCACGTCAAACTATTTCTTTTATGTATGCTACACACACTTTACCAGAGTTCTGTATGAACCTGTATCTGTGTAAATTACAAAAGCATGCCACTGAACCAGATTGCAGGTCATGTCCTCCATTTAGACAGTGATTTATATATGACTGAATACAAGATAGGAGGAGCCTGCAGAGCTGTCAGTTACGTTTAAGGCACATTTATGTCAAGGTTGCTTAAAATGTTACAGGTGTGTTGATGCGGCTCAGTGAGACTCAACACTTCCCGCTGCTGGATAAAACAGAGACCTCATATGAGCCTGCGATAGCGCATATGCTGTAAGGATTCAGGCTACAACACTGACAATCATCTTTCTGAGGGATAGCGGGCCGTCACAGCCATCTGTGTCAGACTCAAAGCCTCAGTGGCCATGAAACAGCCTCACATCCAAGTGATGGCGGGAATTCTCAGGTGGCATTTCATAAGTGTCCCTGTCGGTACTCTCCCTTTGTCCTCAGCCCCATTAGTTCACCGCTGTACTCAGCTGAAAACTTGTAAAAGCTTAAGTGGCATTTAGTACACATTTAGTACAGAGAATTGTGTGGCAGGAGTCAATGGCTTGGTGCTGAAAGGACTGGAAAAGGAAGGCTCCCACTGCAGCACTTCTACATCTAAGCTTTTTGCCAGTTCTGTGATGATAACAATAACCGAGGAACAAATGGATTTACCAAAGACGGTGAAGGAATGGCTCTATCATTCAACAGCAGATAGTTTATTTGTATGGCTTTAAAGGGAAAAGATGCAAGTTGCCAAATCGATTCTGTTCATAAGATAAACAAAGAAAAGTAGTGTTGTTATTCTCTTTTTTTTTTTTTTTTTTAATAAGGTTGTCATGTACCGTCTGGTGATTGAAACATCTGCTCTGACTGTAGATTTAAGCTGTTGAACACAAATACATATACAATTTAGAAATATAGCAAATATAAACCTGTGTATTAAATATTTTGTTTCCTATATACATTTAGCTTTTTTATATTCATTGCCAGCAGCAGAGCAGGAGATTAGCATCTATACCGCTGCTTATTGCCTTTAGTGCTTCTTATCAAGTGACCAAGGATGCATAATGATATTTTTGTGGATTTTTGGTCGGCTCTATTTTGTGGTCCAGTGCTCTCCTAACTCTGCTTGTGTGGATAAGCTGATCACAAGTCAGCAGACTTGAAACATAAACTTAAAGGGAAGCTCAAACGATCTGAACCTGAGATGAGAGACTGGTACGGATGGTGATTTGAGAGAAATAAAAAATCTGAATCAATTCCATTCACTGTGTACACCTTATACAAAGAGATGGAGAAATGAAAGTAAATGCACAGTTACATTTCTTATCTCTTCAGTTTGTATTTGTAATTGCTTTCTATGAACCACTTAAAAACCTATTGCCCCATCCTTAAGTATTCAGCAAGATAAGCTGAATAAAATCAGTGCTTTCATTCAGAGGGGTTACAGTAAGATAAGGTCTAAGGTATGAAAGGTGGAAATTGTGTTTTAGCAGATAATATGGTCCCAAAACACAAGGCTCATAGATTCACTCTATCATCTCACTTTCTGTACCCTTATAAATTATAACTGAATTACAGAATCGCATAAAACCAAGAACAAGACTTGGGTTTGTTAATATAAGTTGTAAGCTTTCATCTCTGTCGTTGAAACTTTTCATGCAACAGAGGATGTGATAGAAACAGAGTAAAACCTTTATATCTGAATATGATATCATGAGATTTACTTCCCATTTAACTGAAGTTTCAGAATGAGAAACTGCATAGTTGCAAAGTGCAACAATTTACCATTGTGGAACGCGCAATACTTTATTTTCCACTCCCAAGGCTCACTGCTGTGCCAACGGGCATTGTTTAGAAGACGTTAAATGATGCAACAGGCCTTGTTAAACTTGATTAAGTCAAAATAGATGATCACTTTAATCATGCTGTGGTGTAAATGTTAATAGCGTCCTTAGCACATCATTTGTTTCATGACAATTAATCTTTGCTACGACATGATTCACTGAAAGGTTATAGCCAGTGCAATTCCGGTGCAGCTCGATGGTTGGGTAGATTTGTGTTAGAAAGGAAGAGCTATTCTATAACTGGGTAACACAGTTTGCAATTCTTTTTCAGAAATATTCTATTTCAAGAAGCATATGACAAGTGTGATTTTGACTTTTATCTGAGACAACAGGATGACTTATCTGTGAGCGTGACTGACCCATAGCTGCAAGGGCACAAGTTGAACTGCCATGACAGCCAAAACAATTCTGTCGTGCCTGCCTAAAGCCCCCTGTTATAGGCCACAACAGACTTGTATTTACACAAAGCAAGATGTTCTTGGTAATTAGTTATTTTTATATTATTTATATGTAGCTACACACACACACACACACACACACACATACACACACATATATTCAGTCAGATGTTTTTTTACATTAAGTCGTTAAGATAGTTCAGCAAAAGGTTTCTGCAAATACAACACGCTGTGGTAAAGCAAGATATGCATTTCAATCCACTCTAAATGCCGAAACAAAGACCAAAATGGTCAACATGTCAACATCTTATCTAAATGCTATACACTCCAGAATTCAGAAGTGTGCAAACGTTGGTTAAAAGGGTAAAAAGACTTGAAATCGTCTTTTATGTGAAACCTTTTTGCTGACATTTTGTCTTATGTATGTTCAGTAGATTAAATCTTACGTGGATTGTTGGTGGTAACATCTTGATTCTTCAAGGCTGTCGACAGGTGATGAGGACTGGAGAGACAGCTTGGTCATGGCCGCCATCTGCAAACCCAGATAACACCAGGCCATGTGGCACATAGCAGGGCATTATCAGGTTATCTTGCCTGGGCACAGTTTGTGTGCATAAGCAGAAAGCAGAACAACAACATGCGGCATGTATATTAGCCCAGCATAGGGATCTCTGGAGTCACATGCTGGTTGATCTTACGACTGAGTGGCAGGTTGGTCCAAAGCTGCAGTTGGCAGCAGCAAGTACGTGATGTGCAAATCTGAATAGTTTAAGCGGGACAGCAGATGCACGGCAGGAGACACTGGTTTCACCATCTTTGTATTTCCTCAGAGGCCACTGCGTATATAACCACTATGGTGCATTCCACAGGAGCACGTTATCTTTGATGCCACATGCATGGAGGAGATGTTTTCTTTTTGACCTTTGTTTACTTGAATGTTGTAGTTATCACATGGATCTGATGGATGAGCTGTCAAAGCAACAGATAAACTTTAATTCATGCTGAGAGTAACCTGAAGGTCTTAACAGGAGAATTTTTAGTAAAATAAAAAACATGCGCAAGAACAAAAAGACATCAAATATGCTGCAGAATACATTGGTCACTTAAATTCAAGTTTGACTGGATCTAATGGTTTTGCAGTTCCAAAACAAACCGGAGAACTAATTACTTGAGTCGAAAATGCCACATGGTGAACTATTGTATGTATAAAGTCCATTTTCCTTCCTTTACTCAGTATGTAGGAAGTAAAAAAGGCATCCCTTTGTCTGATGGGTCATTTCTTGAAAAGGAAAAGGTATCAGAGCGTGAAGCAAGCAGCTGGTTTCATTAACCTCTTGCCCAGCCTTCTTGTAGGATAAGGCTTGGGGGAGAACAATATGAATGTAACCTTGTGGATATACAGTTATACACATCATAATACAACGTATCCCATCAAGCTCAGCCATGTGCAGTGAATAACTTTATGTGATGTCATATGTCATACTAGTCACACTATATTTTTCATTTGTTTAGTTTTATTTCCCAAAATATGTCACTAAACAATGATAGGAATTCACCAAATTTTGAATTAAGTAATTATTCTATTGTTTTTACTCACAATGAAAATCACTAAAAAGGAAATTATTATTATTTTTATTATTATTATTAGTTTGTTATTTTATGGATAGTTTACCAAAAGGGGTCATAAACGGGTCATTGAGATATTAGATCTCATCTCTTTTGAAAAGTATCATAGCTGTTCTATCTGATGTTAAGACGTATCAGTCTGAACCAACAGACAGTGCTACCTCTTGGACCACAAATCAAACGAAATTACCATTCACTCTGTGCTATTTTTCTTTGATTTTCCACAATAGAGAGCAGACTTGGCAGTGGCTCCTCTCACCATTACCTACATGCGTGAGAAGTTCGTTGACTTCTCCAAACCCTTCATGAACACGGGGATCAGCATCCTTTACCGCAAACCCAATTCCACCAACAACGGCTTCTTCTCCTTTCTGAACCCCATGACTCCAGACATCTGGGTGTACATTCTCCTGGCCTACCTGGGTGTTAGCTGTGTTCTTTTTGTCATTGCTAGGTAAGTACAGAAGTTATCAGTTGTTTTTCCTTTCAATCCTTCATGCATTTCCCTGTGGTATTTCTAGCAGTCATTGTAATTTACTCTGTTATCATTGCAAGTTGAATCCTACTATGTTAACTGCTGAGTAGTGATGAGGGCAGTTATGTCTGCATAGGCCCTCTACCAGGGGTGGAAAGTAACGAATTACATTTACTCACGTTACTGTAATTGAGTACTTTTTATGAGTAATTTGTAATTTTCTGAGTAGTTTTTGAAATGTGTAATTTTTACTTTTACTCGAGTACATTTTGACCCAAGTACTTTTACTTCGCTACATTTGAAACCCCTCACGTTACTGAGTAAAACAAATATTTATGGTGAAAAATTAAATGCGGGCGGAAATTTAAACAGCTGTCCCGGAACTGAAAGTCAATAGCTGGGTTTCACTTGACGTCACTTCTGTATTTTCTAAGCGCACGAACCTAAGTGGTGGGCAACTGGAGCTGGAGCCCATTTAAAACCCTGTGTTTTGTCTGCCACTTTTTTGCCCAAAATGCCTCAGTTTTGTGCCGTGTTTGGATGTAGCAATCGGTCTAGCCGAGAGAAGGGAAAGGGTTACTATCGAGTACCTAAGGTTATCGCCCATAGAGGTGAGAAATGGAAAAAACTCACAGAACAACGCCGCAAAAAGTGGATAGCTAACCTACGTTTACAGACTGGAGGAGCTGAATCTGCAAATGCTCGTGTCTGCGGTGACCACTTTGTCAAAGGTATGTGCGAAATCTAACTGTTTTGTAGTAGTGCAGTAAAGTATTATAAATGCCAATCAACAGTAATGTAATACGGGCTACATTTAGGCTTTGTTTTGAAGGCTGCCCCAGCGCGTTGTTGGCTACTGAGTCAGTGGACTGGGCTCCGACGTCAGTATTTGGATATTTGGATCTCGGCATTTTATCAAAACATAAACATTTTTTATTGTTATTCCACAATGAAGTCCCGCAGGTCAGAGGGTTCTGGGGAATTGGAGGGGTACCTTGCCTGTGTGTCGGAGAGCATGGACCTGCTGAACTCCTTCCCAAACATTAAGAAGCGGTCTCTGAAACTCAACACAGGCCTTCCAGCCTCAGCTGCCTGTGAGAGGCTTTTTAGTTCAGCCGGGTTGCTCTTCACAGCAAAGAGAGCAAGACTTACAGCAAAAAACTTCGAAAATCAGCTGCTGCTGAAATTGAACAAGAGCTTTTCCGGTCTAAAGTTGTAGATTACTGGCAGATTTGTGGGATCCTGTGGGCACTGTATTTTGTATAGTGGGATCCTGTTAGTTTGTTTTATTTTGAGATATGGGATCCTATGGCATTTTATTGTGAATAGTGGGATCCTGTGGCATTTTAGTTTGATTTGTGGTATCCTGTGGGCACTTAATTTTGTGTGCATTTTGTTTTTTTAATACTTTGATTGTAGTTTAAATTTCTTTATTCTTATCATAGTGTTGTCCATTGGACAATAGGACTGAAAATTGTTTGCACTTTATTCAATTCAATTCAATTCAAAAATACTTTATTTATCCCAGAGGGAAATTAAATGTTGATGTAACTCAATTAAATCAAGGAGTTATTATAGATGCTGATGCCTGTGGGCAGGAAAGATTTCCTGTAGCGGTCCGTTTTGCATCCAAACTGAAGAAGCCTTTGACTGAAGAGACTCTGTTTTCCGATGACAGTCTCATGGAGAGGATGTTCAGGGTTGTCCATAATTATGGTACAAGTTGTGACTGTCCTTGTGAGGAAGTATGTTCCTGAGCCCACTTGATCTTTTGCAAGTGTGGATGTGCACTTTAATACACCTCGAAATAGATTAAAACAACTTGTACTGAATTTGATTCATGACTCATCCTTTTTTGCATTAAGAAACTGAAAGTAATTAAGTAACTTTTACTCATATTACATTTTAAATGAAGTAATTTTGTACTTTTACTCAAGTAAATTTTCAGATGGGTAATTTTACTTTTACTCTGAGTAGAATTTAGGCAAAGTAAAGATACTTTTACTTAATTACAATTTTTCAGTACTCTTTCCACCTCTGCCCTCTACAGCTCAGCAGTGGGAGGAGGGATACAAATCCAGTGGAGTTGCAAAGTCTCATTCAGTGTGTCATTTCTAGTTTCCTGTGTGAAGTCTGTAGGAACTGGCAAGGCAGCTTAAAACGACCCTTGAAGAAGAAGTAAAGAAGAATAACTCATCTAATTTCATATTCAGCAGCATAAATGAAAAAGAAAAATGATTCACACCTTAAGTGAAATTGCATCAGAGGAGGCTATTTATAGTTAACAATCATTATGGTTATGAATGATGAAATTCAAGCATGGTAAGTCAGTTACACGTACTATAGACTGAAACTAGCTTTTTTTTGTTTTCTTTTATTGATGATGAATATCATGAATATCCTTTTGGTATCACTGACTGAATTTTCTTCTGCTTCATATGCAAAGTGGTGCTTGAGAAAGAAAAGCAGCCGTTGGAGGGAGTTTTGGGCCTTGAGAGCAAACAGCTGCACTCCTCTATCTCCATTCGTTGTCATGAGACTAAACTAAGTCTGGAGTAGCTTCGTATAAGTAAAAAATCATCTTGAATTTTTGAAGGCCAGCCTAGACAGCCGGATGGCTAGAGTGGTATACTGTATGTTCCTTAAAAGCATGTAAAATGGAGATGGAGGACAGTGAGAGGGCTACTTCAAGCAATAAAGGGTCATTTTAAATGGAGTACATTGATGACAAGATCTCTGCTGCACAGTAATTCTAGCATTGAAAGGTTTTTTTCTTCAGAGCTATTTAAGTTATTTCATAGCAATGGATAAATAACACAATACATATTGTTTTGTACCAATGAGAACATTACTACTGTATTTTATGTACTTTTATTAGCCCTTATATTAAAACTAGGAAGGCTATTGGGAGGCTAAGTTAAAGACTATACGGAGAGAATAAAACTGTAACCTTTTGACCATAGACACATTCTGTGTAGAAATGCATTTGAAAAAATGTAGAGATCAAGATAAGTTTCAATTTCCAGATTTGTGAGGGAAAAACATTCATGTTCTGCCACTTTGTTATGATGGCAATTTTTCTACATGTGTACCAATTTTATACTGTAATGCAGGCACCTGAAATTTAAAGAGTATGTGGTTTTACACAATACATTTATTCAATTTCTCATAAAAGAGACGATGGCCTCACTAATCTTTTTAGTGTGCTAACAACCTGCTGATTGGTAATTTTAATCCCTCCTCTATAGTTAACAAATCCAACACAAACCTGACTATAAGCTGATGTTTCTAACAGTATTTGTTCCTCTGTGCTATAGGGCTCTGTTTGATCTCAAAACTGAAAATAGTGCTGTGGGTGACATTTTCCTTTATTATCATGAACACGGGTGCAGTGCTTCAGCAGAAAATCTTATGTATAACAACAAACACTCCTTAGTAAATGCATCATTTACTCCAGTTGCTAATATTTTGCTCAAAACTACAATCCCTAGCTGTATAAAATATTTAGTTTCTTTAGATTGGCGATATATATTCTTTAGAGCTGTCATTTTTTTCTTTGAAGTTAAAACATCCATTTGAATGTGGGGAAACTTGGAAATAATAGTAACATATTCAAATTCTAAAAAACATTAAAGTCTGCAGGTGCGTCAGACAATAGGCTGTTTAGACGGATGCATCAGGCTGGGAGAAGTGCTTTGCCTTGTAAACCAGTAGAAAGCACTCTAATATCAACTTGACCTAATTCATGCTTTGGTAACGTCTCAGTAGAATACACTAAAGGTATGTTTTACAAAAATTAAGGAATCCATGAAGGAATCCATGGAACAATGCCTCATAGGGCAAACACAAAAGCCAATAAACACAAAAGCTGTTAGGAAGAATTTTTGATTTTACACCATAAATTGTAAAATATCTACAAAAATTAGGCTGCTTGTTGACTGTACATAACAGCTTTCTTATTCTATAACAAATCTGCAGACTGAGGCAACAGAGATACCACATGTAAGCAAGTTGATGTCAGGTGTTCTATGTTGTGCGGCGTCCTGCTATTTTTCTGAGTCAGCTACAGCACGTGCCTTGTCAAAGGGTTGTAAAGATGCCATCACCAACAAGATTTATGAACAAAGATGTGCGACCCATCTGTGTTTTGGGAAACTGTTTTCAGGAACTTGTGATGAAACTGGAGCCACAATACAAAACTCAAAAACTCTATGATACCAAAAGGATAAGACACTTTCTCCAAGTACAGACAGATGCAGATCAAGCAAGCTTATGTGACAGTTACAGCTCACAACATTTCAGCATCATG
The DNA here is from genome assembly GCF_027942865.1 of Odontesthes bonariensis. Taxonomy (NCBI): domain Eukaryota; kingdom Metazoa; phylum Chordata; class Actinopteri; order Atheriniformes; family Atherinopsidae; genus Odontesthes; species Odontesthes bonariensis. The sequence goes on from NC_134510.1 coordinate 29,107,009, forward strand.
GACATTTGACAGTTACATACTTCTATGAGGGGAAGCTACATAGCTGTCCATGTAGCAGAGAGTTGTAGCTGATGTCACCAGCTGTGTGAGTTCAGAGCATTGAGTATGAGGTTGTGTGTATTTCTGTTTTGGGGAAGGGAACATGTTCGAAGAATTACGTATTTATTTCATTTTTGTTCCAACTTAGTTTATGAAAAAAAGCGGCAACCCTAATGTATTTATTGCTGCTTTTAAAGATGTATTTTATAGCAAGAACCATGGACATTCATTGAGATGTCTACAGTTCAGTATTCAGTAGGTCAGTATTGACGTTAGCAAAAACAACGAGGATCGCCAGGAAGGTTTTGGATCCCAAAATAAAAGCTATGCATCCTAATAAGTAGTTGGTTACTTGTTTTGGAAGTGTTTAATTAGTGATCAACTTTATCCATGGCTGATTGCATTACCTTAATGGTGTTATTTATAGTTAGCAGAAAAATTCCTCCATGATGATACATTTCAATCACATGGCAAATCACATTTTGTGAAAAGGAGCTTGAATTGAAATCCAGTTTAGTGTTTGTGATTGCTCTCTGTTCTGTTATGATGCTTAGCCATTTCCAGATCACTTCCTGTACGTGTACGCTGCAGTCTTGTAAGCATGTTGTCTGAAACAAGCTGATGGTTCTGTTTGACAGCAAAACCCTATAGAAATTACCAGAGAAACCAGAACTCCCGAATCAGCGCTGTTACATTGTCTAGGTAGAAACTGCACTCAAATCATTTGTGTTCATTTTAAGCCCTGACTGCGTGTAATTTGGCTATGCATAAAGCCTCTCTTACTTTCTGTTTCTCTTCCAAATCCTCTAATTTTATGACCATGGCTTTCAATTTAACATTAAATTAATATAAAATGAAACTCAAGGAATTCATTGAAATGGTAGCAAGTACAACAGCTGCCCAAGGCCTCTGTGCTGAGTTTAGAATTTGAATTCAACCACTAAGATAGACTCACTTGTGAGAAGACAGAGATAATTTTACTCCACAAGAGTCAACACTCTTGCAGACCAACACTGGGCAAAAATCTGTGTTAATTTCATCAGTTCAGATATCTGGTTGCATCGTTAGGATAAGAAATGCCAAAGTGATACCATTAAAAGCCTCCAGTAACTGTTTCATGAAAAATCATCTGTTCTCTTGTGCATCTGAATAATAAGGTGACACATTAGGAGATTTAATAATAATCTGATGCATGCAATTGAACCGATGCCTATCAATCTTTTGAACGATATGAATTTAATTTAATGTAATTTCTCACGATCATTTTCACTGAGCTCCCTTCGAACTGAAAATAAACACCAGTGGATGTAGTCTGTCGAAAGGGGGTCTTTCTTCTGTCATAACCACCTTCAACCGTGTCTCTATATTTCAGAGAAAAAACTAGATTACCTGTAAGGCTCATCATTTTTTACACCAGGGCATTTTACACATTGTATAAATACATCTTAAAAATTAAAAGTAGTGACATTTAGCATGTCTTTATCTCAACATCTTTCACTGAAAATGACTTTTGCAATAAATGTGTTCCGCTATTTCAGCAGATGTCAAATTAAATGGAAGAGATATGACGAGATGCATGTTTTATGATTTTATGTGACTTTCGGAGGTGTCTTTATTCCTCACATTCTCAAACATGACATTTCATGCCTTCTGAAAATGTGTCTTTCTCTGCTTCATTGCTCACCTTTAAACACAAAGCATGTTGAAAAAAAGTAAAAAGGATTTCCAAAGGTAATACTTAAAAACGAGGATCAGTGGATTGAAAATTGTTTTGATGTGACATTTGATAACAGAGTAAATGTCTTAGACTGACAACATAAGTAGCGCTTCTGTAAGAAAAATCATGATTTATGGATATTTGTCCACATCTATGTTTTTAGCACAAGCAAAAAAAAAAGGAAAAGAAAGAAAAAAAACAGCTCTACCTGCTGCAAAAGACAGACAATCAATGTTTTTTTTAATGTCGAGAGATACAAAACTGAATTTCCAAGATTGCACTGTTAGTTCTCTGTGTATATTAATGTTCTGTTTTAGGGCTGCTTGTTTGAATCCCGGCCTTTCTGTGTGAAATCTTTTAATGCTCCAGCTTCCCCCATCATCCAAAAACACACGTTAGATTGATTGGGGATTCTGAGCATGGTTATTTGTCTCTTTATGGGCCCGTGATAGACTTGGTGTGCCCCGCCTCTTGCCTAATGACAGCTGAGATAGGCTCCAGCCCTTCCTGCAACTCTGAATTGGATTAAGTAGATATAGAAAATGGATAGATGGATTGATGTTTCATGACTAGCTTAACATCTGCATGTGTATAGCATTAACAATCCTCTCCAGATATGAGATATGTAACATTAATGCCTTAATCAATCTGTTTAGTCTTTCAGACATTTGTCACACCACAATGTGCACCTGTTATTTGCTTTTTCTGATCTATCCACTTGCGGTACCAAAATGTGACAGAAAAGCACCAAAGGGGTCAACCAAATATGGCACTGATACATTTGAATACTCTCTGATTAATGGCAAGCAGTACGTGTCTGAGAGGGGCATTGGATTGTTCTCAAGCTAATGAGATTTGAGTCAAGAAATTCTCAGCCCTCACAACTGGTAAAGATTTCAGAACAGCTTTACTATCTCCTCTCTCCCAGGTTCAGTCCATACGAATGGTACGACGCCCATCCATGTAATCCCGGATCAGATGTGGTGGAGAACAACTTTACCCTCCTTAACAGCTTCTGGTTTGGAGTTGGTTCCTTAATGCAACAAGGTATGGTGGAGTACACATCTACCCTGTCAGAAAGAATGTAATCATCCCATCCCTTTCTCGTCTTTATCACTACCTCCTACTTTCAGCCACTTTAAATGACAAGATCTGTGATTCCCATCTTCTGACTGTTTCATAAGACATTTACTTGTCACGAACAACTGCAGTGCTCTATCTGACATGAAAAACAAAGGCTGTTGTCACCTGCCTGCTGCTTGAAAAAAGAAAAGAGGTCTCAGCCACAAGTCAGAGATTGTCTAATAAGGTTTGAAAATATGGTTGCATTGTTCTCCCTGAAACGCAGTTGATAGCCATGCTTAAGAGCTTCCTGAGTGTTGGGACAAAAAGGGTAAGTTGAGGAACATGTCTGACAAATGTCATTAGCATCTATGCTAGATGTGACTGGTGTGATGTTTACAGCAGTGCATCACGTGCATTGTGAGTAACCCTGTGTACAAAATCTTTATGTCTCAGTCATAACTGTTCAACTAATGTCACCGTGATCATGCCTGACACTGTACACTTTTGAAAACAGATGTCTTGTATATAGGGTCTTAACATAAAGAGGTTTATACCAAAGGTATCACTAAATGTTGAACTGCAGATGTTATTGTGCTGGCTTAAAAAACATAGGGATATGATTTGTTAAGGTTATGGTTAAGCAAATGAAGGGCTAGAAATAACCTAATGAAGTCAGCTGTGGAGAAAAGGACCGAAGTAACCAAATGTTTAACCCCAATGTAACAAGACAAATCAAAGAGGCTTAGTGAGACTTGGTGATGGATCTTTGCCCGTAAGGATTGCAAACACATTCAGCAATTCATTAAGCACAGAAACTCGGCAGCACTCTTGTGAAACTGCATAGCAGCTCTGCCAATTTGCTGGTGGAGGCAGAGAAATATGAGTGTAGCAGCAGTATGCTGTTAGAGAGAGGAGGGAGAGAATCAAAATAAAATGAGCTAGTTAGTAGTGTATATTATTAAACCAAACAGGGGAGAATTTTCCATTATAATTCATAACATGGCACACAGTCTTGTCTGTAAATGCCTGAGCTCCACTGTTTCTCTCATTTACAGTCACTGAGTGAAGGTGCTCCTGCTAATCAGCTTTTATTCATATTTCCCTGAAAACAATTGTTCACGCTGGAACATCAGTTAATATAAGGTTCTTTGATGTTTTGTTTACCTCCATAATGTTTGAATACAAACACATACGTACATGTACATGCATGCTTTATGTTTCACATATTTCATGCCGTTTCTACATACCATTCATACCATTTCTTTCTAAATTCCATGTTCAAAATCAGTCAAATAACTAGCCATGTTGTCAAAAATATCTTTAAAATTTGCACAAGATGTATCTGAGTTTAAAACTGACACTGAATGTGGCTTTCAGTGACACCCATTTGTGCTACAGTTCCTTGTAGCACATGCTGCACAGCGGTATCCGCAGCGAGGTGTATATTTTGTCGGTGTCACATTAACAGACATCCCTTGCATGTCTGCCAAAGATGGTGACAGCAGCTGAGGCGGAAGCCATTTCCTTGACATGTTTAAAATGTAAATGGACGTGTTTGAGGAAATAAAAAAAAAAGAAGAAAAAATATCTACCAGCTTGTCTGTGGGAGGGAGGTGTCAGAGACAACAAAAAGAACATAAAATATGAGGAGGTGCGAAAGGAAACACTTGGTGTACTTCAGATGTGTTCCTGGGGGTCTCAGTAGGCTTTTGCTCACAAAAAACACACGTCTGATCATTTCCCACAAATTGGTTTCCCCACACAACATACACTATATTGCCAAAAGTATTGGCTCATCTACCTTTACACGCATATGAACTTAAGTGATCCCATTCTCAATCCATAAGGTTTAATATGACGTCGGCCCACCCTTTGCAGCTATAACAGCTTCAACTCTTCTGGGTAAGCTTTCCACAAGGTTTAGGTGTATTTCTTGGAATTTTTGACCATTCTTCCGGAATCACATTTGTGAGTTCAGACACTGATGTTGGACGAGAAGGGCTGGCTCGCAGTGTCCGCTCTAATTCATCCCAAAGGTGTTCTATCGGGTTGAGGTCAGGACCAATCAAGTTCTTCCACACCAAACTCGCTCATCCATGTCTTGTATGGACCTTGCTTTGTGCACTGGTGCGCAGTCATGTTGGAACAGGAAGGGGCCATACCCAAACTGTTTCCACAAAGTTGGGGGCATGTTATTGTCCAAAATCTCTTGGTATGCTGAAGCATTCAGTGTTCCTTTCACTGGAACTAAGGGGCCAAGCCCAGCTCCTGAAAAACAACCCCACACCGTAATCCCCCCTCCACCAAACTGCACACTTGGCACAATGCAGTCAGAGTACCGTTCTCCTTGCAACCGCCAAACCCAGACTCGTCCACCAGATGGAGAAGCAGGATTCGTCACACCAGAGAACGCGTCTCCACTGCTCTGGAGTCCAGTGGCGGCGTGCTTTACACCACTGCATCCAACGCTTTGCATTGCACTTGGTGACGTATGGCTTGGATGCAACTTCACGGCCATGGAAACCCATTCCATGAATCTCTCTACGCACTGTTCTTGAGCTAATCTGAAGATCACATGAAGTTTGGAGATCTGTAGCGCTTGACTCTGCAAAAAGTTGGCGATCTCTGCGCACTATGCGCCTCAGCATCCGCTGACCCCGCTCCGTCATTTTACGAACACGTCGTGGCCGAACACTTCATGGCTGAGTTGCTATCATTCCCAATCGCTTCCACTTTCTTACAATACCACTGACAGTTGACTGTGGAATATTTAGTTGCGAGGAAATTTCTCGACTGGACTTGTTGCACAGGTGGCATCCTTTCATGGTACCACGCTGGAATTCACTGAGCTCCTGAGAGCGACCCATTCTTTCACAAATGTTTGTAGAAACAGTCTGCATGTCTAGGTGCTTGAATTTTTTACAGCTGTGGCCCTCGAAGAGATTGGAACACCTGAATTTATTTATTTGGATGGGTGAGTGAATACTTTTGGAAATACAGTGTATGTCTCTTGATTTGACTGTAGCAACTAGGCAGGAGGGGTGTAGAAAAATCTATCTTTTTTTTAGCTAAATAATACCCTGAGTTAGGATAACCACTTATTCTACATTTTCAACAATGTATTAAAACCTTTTTTCTATAATTAAGTATTACATGTAATAATGCTAGTGTATAGCACACTATTGTCATATTTTATTGAAATAATTGTATTCCTTAAAGGGTGGCATTTTATATGTTGTAAAGAATGTGCAGATAAGATTGACCTGCTTAAATGCACTTGCATTCAAATAAACATGTCACTCATTTATTTTAAAGCAATTAGTTGATAAAAGCTTGATGCTCAGAAAGGGAGTATTTGTGTGATGACTCCACAGGAGTGAATGTTAAGTGCAGGTAATCATTCTCATGGGAAAGTCAAGATCTCTCTAATGTGAGGCATTACTTGTGGGAACAAACACTCCAGGAAACCAGGGCGTTGCATGCAGTACAACACATTATGATTATTATTAATTAATTGAATTCCAATTGGCTTGAATTGGACTTACTATCTAAGTGCCTTGAGATGACATTTGTTGTATTTGGCGCTATATAAATAAAAATGAATTGAATTGAATTGAATTGAACACATTCCATAACAATTCTTCTCCTTCATTGAACAATTTTACATTAGTATGTGCTTAACCGTGACATCACAAAAACTCAACAGAATTCACGTTGTCCTTATCTGTTAAGTATGGTAAATTAAACTAACCAGTTAGTTACACTCTTGATGATAATTTGTATGATTTTATTTGCTCAAACTATTTCATGTTCTTCAAAGAAAATGTTCAATAACCTCCAGCATTTTCACATTTACGTTCAGCAACATTATTTAATGTTATTGTAGCTGCTTCTTTGGCTGGATGACTGTCCAACAAATACAAGTAACTGAGAGTTGTACCAGTCATAGCTAACATATTTTGCTAACTACTCCCCTATAAACAGTTTTCTTGTAAACAAACATTACTCAATGTGCACACATCCAGGGGGCAAAACTGCAGTCATAGGATTAACTTTCATAAACAAGCATATTCATAAAAACACTATGTAGTAGTTTAGAACTGTTATAAAGACTTGATGAAAATGTAAGTTCACAATATTTGTGAATGATCTTTTTCAATGTTGGTTGTGTTCCTACTGTATTTATTTGACAACATCAGCAGCAACATGTGTATCAATGGGTTCAATATGTAATAACATCCATGTCAAGTTATTCATCACAATTATGTCAACCTGCCACATTTAACAGACAATTTTCAGAAATTATGTCAGCATTTCTCAGCATATTTGATTCAAGATTCCTTTTCTGTCACAATACAAAGTATTCAATTTCAATGTAGTCTATATATGATGAAGAATTTATTGATATAAAAGGTGTGGTCCACACTAACAATGTAATTAGCTCCAGTCGCTGTCACAGACTGAGCTAGCAGTCATATTTTTAAGTGAGTAATAATTTAGAATGTCATTGAGTTTTATTCCAAAAACAAAAACAAAAGAAATTTTGTCCAATCCTTTTACTTATTTTTATTCTCTCTATGTAGTTAGATGAGTCTTAGGACTTGAGATCAGAGTTTTGCATTTTAAGACACGAAATTAACACTGTAGAGACTCTTCTGCCTTTAGGACCCATGGGAAATAAATTTTGCTTGGGCAGCAGCTACTGTGTAGAATTTCACTTGGACGAACATTTACATTTTCATGGTTTGCAAGAGATGAGCTCTTCCTCAAAGAGCTGTATTGTACTGTATATTGACACCACTTTATTTCCCAGCAACCATATGACTGATCTGCCTTTTGTATTTACTGGAGTGTTGTGATGCAGTGTCATATAATGTTCCCTGCTGACAACAGTGCATTATTGTGCAGAATTCAATTGAGTTACCCGTTGCTTCACTTCATTCTTGATGCAACAAGAGAATGCATCTGGATCTTGGGTCTCTAGAGTCATAGTGAATTAAGGGATGCTACTGTCTTGCCTTGTTTGTAACCGTGTAGAGTCTTTGTCAAACCACAAAGGACAAATCCAATCAAATTTTGTGGAAGAGGTTAAAGAGCTGACCACTCTGCCCCCCTTCTGTGGGCTTGTTACTCTTCACAATTGCCCTCATAAATCTTCTCAGTAAAGTAACAGAGTGCACAAAGCACAAGGGTATTTTAAAGGTTGTCAGAGATGAGATATAAAGTAACTCTAACACCAGTCAGTGAGCCGTTGTAAACATAGTATTACTCAGCAGAGGACCACTCAAAGTCAAGGCTGATGCTGAGGTGTTCTGTCAGTTTGGCAACAATTTTACATCTTGATGTTTCTTTTTCTACTCTTTATACAGACTGTGATGATTTGATTCAGAATATCAAAATGTTTATATTCAGTAGACCTGATGAAACATGGAATGGTATTATAGGATCAGGGTTGGAAAATAGTGTCAATTAAATTTTCAGTCCCACATTGTTCTAAAGGATCAGCTTGTGTGGCAACAGTAAAGGTTTTCATTACCAGATGACTCGATTATTCCAGTTAATTATTACCAGATTACGCTAGCAGGGTAAATTAAGCCGTTGAATGTGGTCACATTGGCAACACAGCACATGCGATACATTTTACTATATACTGAGACGTTTATTAAGACTACTGATACTTAAAGGTTTTATCCAATATTCTACTTTTACAGCTTCTTAAAGTTGACTTTTATAGATAACTATCCACAGCATCTTTTATTTTAGGAAAAAACATTCCCCCCTTACTAAAAAATGTATTTCAAAACAAGACCTATTGCCGAGGCTATACCTCCAGCTGTGAAAATCATTGTTCATATGTCTTGAAAATGATGATATGATGTTCACATTGCATCAGACTTGAAAAAAACATTTATGCAAATTGTAAAACCCTGAGCAAATTACATTTTTACTGATTTGATCTGCCATTTTAAAATTCTTACCTCAGAGTTGGCTAACTTGCAATGTTGGCTTCAATTCCTGTTTCTTCACTGACAGTACCTTGATCAACTCCAGTGGCACTGCCAAAAGCATTTGCGGACTAATTAACAAAAATGAAAGTGATCATGTTAATACATTTGTTTAATTCAGCTACCGCATTGGTATGTGTTAATTGCTCAATATTCTCACTCTATGTATTGCGCACAGGCTCAGAACTGATGCCCAAAGCCCTGTCGACCAGGATAATTGGTGGGATCTGGTGGTTCTTCACACTCATCATCATATCATCCTATACAGCTAATTTAGCAGCTTTTCTAACTGTGGAGAGAATGGACTCGACAGTGGACTCAGCTGACGACATTGCAAAGCAGACCAAAATTGAGTATGGTGTGGTCAAAGATGGGGCAACCATGACTTTCTTCAAGGTAAAGTACAAACATAAATATTTACGAATAACAGATATGACATTGATTAAATTACTAATAATTATCATTCAGCAATTTTTACATTAAAAATGTATTGAAACTCTTTCTATGCTGTTGCACTTCCCAGAGCACAGGCAAATTCTTTGGCTTCCCTACATCTCTGCACTGATGTATTCCTGATCATTTTTTATTCCAAAGTTTCGGCTTTTGCCTGCAGGGTCTTACACTTTATTTATATATTTTGAGCTGAGCTTTGCTAAGAATTCTGCTGCCTGAATTTATAAGAGTGGGAAAACACTGCACATTGCAATTGAATATACTTCATAGCTTCATGAAATTTAGTATTCAGTAGCAAAAAGAAAAGAAAAACCTTCCTAGGCATTATCAGCTCTAGTTTTTATAGTCTAATATTTTTATAGTACAGCTCATGAGCACAGTAAGCTTTAATGTTGAAACCATTAAATTGTGTGTATGCTGTGCTTGTTAACACCTCTTTTATTATGCAGTTTGGGTGATTTATTTATTTGTTTGTTTCAATTTTTTTCCATTGTCATGTTTATTTAAAGCAATTTTGTTGCTGTTGAAATCCACCCAATAGTATTGATTAGGAAAAAGTGTTTTCAACCTTGTTTCTAAAAAAATATTCCCAGAAATCACAGCAGGGGCTGAAGAGCACTACTGAAAACCATTATCAGTGAACACAGTTGGTTGCCGCATTAATCAATTAAAGTATAAACATTTATAGAAATTCTCTTTCCTGTGGTCTGCCAAATCATAATTTAAAATTATTTCTGGAAATAATATTGATTGTTTTTAAGTGTTTAAATTCCATGGGCCCATCTTATTTAAGTGAGCTGCTGCAGCCCTACACTCCACCCAGAGCACTGAGGTCAGCCGACCAGCTTCTGTTGGCTGTTCCCAAAGCCAGGCTAAAGACCAGAGGTGATGGAGCCTTCTCTGTGGCAGCACCCAGATTGTGGAACAGCCTCCCGTTGTCTGTCAGGTTCTCTCAGTCTTTAGGCCAGTTCAAATCCAGACTGAAAACATATCTCTTTCCCCTGGCCTTCCACTAGCTGAAATGGAGTTTACCTTGGCTTACTACTTTTATTGTTATTTTATTGCTAATTTTATTACAAATTTTATTCTATCTGTGACACAGTTATTCTTATTGCTATTTTATTGATGACTTTCTTAATATGTGATGCAGTTGCTATTGTGAAGCACTTTGGTCAGCTGAGGTTGTTTTAATGTGCTATATAAATAAATTTTCAATTGAATTTAATTAAAATTATGGGTGCATTGACCCGGGAGGTCAAGAAAAGTGTGGAAATCTAACTTTGTATCTGTTCAGAGTTCAAAAGCCAGCTTTAGAGAACCTCATGGTTAACTAGCACCTCTGTAAAGACATCATAGAGGCTGAACGTTATGTACAGATTTTAGAGCAACTTATGCTACCATGAAAATGTTATCTTTTTCAGGAAATGTCATTATTATTTCAGAAGAACATTGGCAAACTTTATTATTTACCTATTACATCATGGATCTCTTGTAAAAGAGTTCTGGTACTAAATTGGTACAAAAATAAATTTGAAAGATATTTCATTACAAGAGCATCAAATTTAAACTGAGTACTCAAAAAATATATATTATTTCACTTTCAATATTTGAGATGCTGTTTTTGTACTATTTTCAATTAATTGTAAAATTTGAATGATATGAAAATGAATTCCTGTTTTTATTCATATTTGACATAGAAAACATGCATTTTAGCAGACACTTTTAACTCAAGGGACTTCCAAATAAGGAACACATTGGAGACAGTGTAAGATTCAATGTCTTGCCAAACATCATCATGATATGCAGACTGGAGAAGTTGGGGATCAAACTAGCAATCTTCCAATTGTAAGACAACCACTCTACGTCCTGAGCTACAGCCAATCCAGCTCGTTTCGAAACAGGGCTATGATTGTTAATCAGGGATGATTGCACCTTGCAGTTGAGCATTTTTGCTAAGATGTCTTCTAATGATAGATGCAGCTTGCTTTCCCTGAATAGCTATGCAAAGGAAAGTTATTTTTGATCATTCTCTGCTCTTTAAGAATTTATAGTTGTGATCACAGGGTCATGAAAAGGAGACACAGGTGTCTAATTACCCAAGGCTCAAGTGCCCTCTGCCAGCTCTGGCCCTTGCAGAAAGGCTTAATGATGTTAACGCAATGAGGCAGAGAGGCATGATAAATACTGGCGAGACGGAGAGGGAGTAGATAAAGGCTTTGCAGATGTATGTAAATGGTTGCATATGGTCCTAAATTTAGGTACAGGCAGTTTTTAAATTCCATTAAAAATGCTGTGAACTTTAGCATAAGTTTAAATAACAAGCCACTTGTGAGTTTTGAGCCAGATGCATTTCTCTGAAATATTAAGAAATCATCTGGAGATGAGCTAGTGCTGTGAGTGTGGATTGTGTCAAAGTGACACAGTCAAACAGTCCCTGTGCAGTTTTGTCCCAAGTTCTTAGATATGTCTGATTTCATAATGCAGATTTTTATCCCTCTACACATAGTCATCAGACACATTAAGGTGCTAAATTCTGTGTGTGCAAATGCTGTACTAATGGCTGAATAGACAGGAGACAAGCATTCTGCATTATAGACATAATAAATTTGTAATGTATAATATATAATGAAAAACAATACCATTTGCCACCTACTGTTGATAGGTTGAAAGTTGCTGTATGTCATTTTACTCATTTCTCTGTGTTAAGCAGCCAGGGTTGTTTCTACTGGACTTAACAATAACAGAGGACTTCTTTTAATAGGATCTTTCACAATTTGAAATGGCTTATAGTCTTTAGATAGTAATTATCTAGAATTAGTCATGGCACAAATGTGACCTCACAGAAAATTGCATGAAATACCACATAGACTGATGCGAGACTAATGGAATGACATTTTATTATTGCTGCTTTAGTAGCACTTATGAGAATAGATGCGACTAAAGCTTCAATTTAATGTCCTTTAATCCTGTGACAATGGAGATCTAAGGGAGTAATCATTTAAATCTATTTGGTCGGCAGCAAAATAAACCATGTTCTTTTGCGCTGTAAACGAGAAAAAACCATCAGTGTTATCTTTGACATTTTCCAGCATTCAGAAATTCCCCATAGGTGCAACGTTACTGACCGATGAACAAGCAAGATTTCATGGTTCGCAGTGTTTCCACCTTTGACATGTTTGGCTATAACATTAGAAAGTTACTTTTTCTCAAGTTCAACCTCTGTGATTAAAGCATTGTGTATTTTTCAAGCTGCTTTTCCCTCGCCTCCTGTAATGGAGATTGTTCAAATGAAATGCACATTCTTCACTGAAAAAGAATGTTGTTGTTTTTTTCGCAGAAATCAAGGGTTTCTACATTTGAGAAGATGTGGGCCTTTATGAGCACCAGACCCAGAACATCACTGGTAAAGTCTATTGAGGATGGGATACAGAGGGTGTTGAAGTCAGACTATGCCCTCATTACAGAGTCCACCACTATTGATTACATCACTAGGAGAAACTGTAATCTGACACAGGTGGGAGGGAATATCGACAGCAAAGGCTATGGCATCGGCACTCCCCTCGGTAAGACTTGTGAATAATTCCAGAATACATTTTTGAGTAAGTGATAAAAAATTCAAGCCCTTTTCATAAGTTATGTGTTGTTTTTTGAGAGATGAGAGTGAGGGATTGCTTTTATATGCAGCAGCAGCAGCATAAAACATGTAGCTACTGGTAAGACAGTATGCCACAACGTGTTAATGAACCTTATTATCACAGAGTCCAGCTGGCGTTTCTTCCAAAGTTAAATGGGCCTTATGTTGCTTACAGGCTCCCCATACAGGGACAAAATCACTATAGCAATCCTTAGCATCTTGGAGGATGGCCGCCTACACATGCTGAAGGAGAAGTGGTGGAGTGGGAGCAGCTGCTTGGATGAAGAGCGTCGCGAGACAGGCCCCATGGGGATCCAAAACCTGGGTGGCATATTCATTGTGCTGGCGTCGGGCCTGGTGCTGTCTGTTTTTGTGGCTATTGCTGAATTCATCTACAAGCTCAGGAAGACTGCAGACCGTGAGCAGGTATATATCACATTAATTTCCATAGATTATTTGTAGTACAATTTAATTGCACTGTCCTTGGATTTTTTTGTTTATTTTGCCCCTATTTTAGCAAATAAGCAAGTAACCGAAGGTTCTTTTTTTTTTTCTTTTTTATAATAATCATTCCACATTCCATGCCCATAAACTGTGCTCTATCCGTGGCTTTTAGTTCAAACGTGTTTTAAAAGGATTTGCATGCCTTTCTTTGACTAATCCCTCTGAGTTCCTGGCCATAACACCACAACATTTACTTATTTTAATAAGCATAATTGCAAATTGGAGCAGGAAATTAATCCACTATTAGTCATTGGAGAAGGCAGAATAGTATTGCCTTTTCATGTTGTAAATCACTGATTTTGAATCATGCTATCCGAGTCGTCGCATGCATGTTCATGCACTATACTTATACAGCCTCTCTGACATAGCAGTAATAAAGAGCCATGTGCACACTACATGTTGGTGGTACAGTTTAACATTGCTGACAGCCACACACATATACTCACACCAGGATTAACACAAGATAATGTTCTAAATCTATTTTGTGCTCTTTAGACTGTCGACACTCTCTGCTGTCAGAACAATTTAAAGCTAAGGCATTTACCCCCCATCCCTTTCCCCTCTTCTCCTTCTCGCTCTCCTTTCCGCATCCTCCCTTTTTGCCCAGAGGTCTTTGTGCAGTGCCATGGTGGACGAGATCAGACTGTCGTTCACCTGCGAGAGACGGGTGAAACACAAGCCTCAGCCTCCTGTCATGGTGAAGACGGATGCAGTGATCAACATGCACGCCTACAACGACCGACGACTCCCAGGAAAGGACAACATGAGCTGCAGCACTGGGATGACTCCTGTGTTCCCATGACACTGTGTTCCCCGCCGGGCAAGAACCTCCTCGGCAACTTATCGGGGGCTGTGCCAGAGCCTAGAGACAATGGCATTGACGGGATCACCAGATACACCATCAACCACAGCGACATGGGGACATTAACGAAACACGGGCAACTCAAAATGACAGCATCAGCCACACAGGTATGACAAGAATCACCACTGCTGTCAAAACTATAAGTTTAAAGGAATATCTGGGGAGGTTTGAATGAAAAGATAAATAAATACAAATTACACACACCTGTTAAAGGATACAGTACACCCAAATAGGAACCAGTGTCAAGTCTGATGTTTACGTGCTCAACACAAAAACACAAGAAAATAACATAACTTTTAATGGACCCTCAATCATTCAGAAGACTGAACATTTTGTGGGAAAATATGGCCTAATGCAAGAAGAAAGGCTTTGTAGAGAATGGCAATAAAAGACTGAGAATCGCTTCAAGAAAGATGAGGCAGTTTTCATTGAAAATAAGTTTTGTCATAAATGAAAGGTATATCAAGTTCTTACCTTTATCCTGTTGATTTACACACTCCTGGATGGCCTTTGGCAGCAGAAAATAGTGTTACCTCAAACATAATGTGTAGGTTTGACTGGTTGTCAGAGTCAAATGCTGTAGGAATACTCATTTAGTATCTGCAATACTGTGATTGGTAGAGCCTACGGCAAGATGTGGAACAGTAAATTTAAGTTTGTTGTCGTTGTGATGTGTACTTAACAATATTGTCACACAAAATCAACCATAATCACTGATGCAAAGCAAATCGTGGAGACATCTTCTGTATATTAAAAATATAAGACTCCACCATGGACTATTTGACAGTGTTATGGATTTTTTTTTCTTTTTCTTTTTTTTTTAACAGAAGAACATTTTATGACAAATTCCTTTGTAGATAATTGAATTCTTTCAGCTGAAATACTGATTGCCAAAGATCTGATCATTTATCAGAAATATATTCAGAACAGCGTGGGGCAGAACTGTTAAGTTAGCTTTTAGAGCACTTTGTGTTAAATGCAAAATCATTTGGAGCGGTTTAAATAGGACGCCTAAGATCATGCTATGATGTTTTCTTTCCAGTCATGCAGGACAATACATATTCAAAGTAAAGTACATTTGGAACAATGATGGAATCACAGTCTGGTTTGGCAAAAAAAAAAAGAAAAACACTCCAAATATTATCAACACTCTTACGGAAACAATCACTGCATAATAATAATACTAACAATAATGGCAATGATAATAATACCTGATTAAATATCAGTATTTATGGGAAATTTTATTTTGTTTAACCTGGGACTGACCTGGGACCAAGGTCATTAATGTTTTGAATCAGCCCAATATCGAACTATAGTCAAAGTGCTGCATTGTAATCCAAGGGTCCATGCCCATACGCATGTAGTTGCTTTTTGTTTCATTTTATCCAGCAATGCTTTCATGTTTACCTGATGTAAGGCTAGCAAAATAATGTAGTATAATATAATTACTTCCTCTTTGTCTGTGGCAGATCTTTTCACTCTTTGAACAGCATTTTTCTTCAGGAGAAAGTGCTTTAATGCTGGGATTTCTTCTCCTGTTTGACTGGCTGTTATGTCACAGCAAGTGCGATGGTCTCCAAGGTGCAGGTTTTAGGTAGCAAAGCTAGCCACAACTTCAGTGTATCCCAAATGTCACTCATGATTATGCGTAGGCAGTGTTATGCATGACGGTAATAAAGCGTTTATTTGTTGCTTGTGACGAACAAAACTTCAAGGAGGAAGACATAAATCAAACTATGAAGAAAAAGAGGTCCAAGGGGAATTCTTTTCAGCCGGGCATTTTGTGATTCTTCTTTCATCTCATGAAATAATACTATATTTATTACCGAACAAAAACAAACAATAGGTCAGGTGATCTGGCATGTGAATGCATCAAAACTATCTGAGCTATCTGAAAAAGACAAACTCTTCTACTTTAATGCAAACAATTTCCCCTTGGATTGCATTTCAGCCATTTTGTGGTTGCTGGTTTTAGTGTTCTTTATCAGTATGATATCGATTTGAGATAATTAAAAAACAAAACTTAAAAATTACATCAGCTATTTCTTTTTATGTCTGAAAATGAATAAAGGTCTGTTGCTGACACAAGGTAAAATACTTTCTACTGGAAAGTACAGAGTATTTTTGGGTGCATTTAATCGTGACGTATTCATTAAACTACAAAGCTACTCTTTTGTCCAAATGACCCATGTACTTCTGAATACATTTTTGAAAACATTATATTTCAAGTGTGATCTACAGGCTTTTTTTTTTGGGCAAAAAAGTGTTTTTTTTAAAACATTGAAAAAATATAAAAAATCAATAAGGGGTTTTGTTTTAGATGAGGAAAGTCTAATTTTTTTAATCTTTTTTTCTCTATACAAAGTCACAAGTTGGCTCTGTTTAATTGCCCGATGTGGACTGAGTAAATCCATACTTGTACACATACTTGTAAACATACTGAAAGACTATGTGGTAAATAGAGAGAAGAGTGTCAATAATTTTGTGTTCACATTGACTTTAATACCTATATCGAGTTAGTGTACATCCTTAGCAAGTGTAACGCCGAAGGAAGATTCGAGGAGTCTGTGAGCTGCCGTTAACTGGGAGCTGAAAGAACAGCAAACCTCTGTGAGGTTTATGTTGTTGATACACAGAGATGAAAAAAATGTATGATTTAAAAAAATAAAAAAGTCGTAACTATGTATGATTCAAGAAAACTCCAACCTGTAAAACTTAGCATTGGTTTGGTAGAGATTTACTGTATAATTGTTTATTGATCCCCCTTCTGCAAAGTAGAGATTGTAGATAAGATCAGCAGGAGAAAATGTATTTTGCTAAATTTATACTGTCATAAATTAATTCTGTTCACAAATATGTTCTAGACATTATTTATTTCCTTAGAGAGGTCACTTTAACATACTTCTTCACTTTATCCCAGTTTCCCTGCCCTGGACCTTGTTTATTTAGTGGAAATGCATTATAAAATGGTATAATGAGTTACTGTCATCCAGATGGGAAAATGTACGTAAATCTTCTTTTATGATGGGTTATATATTTCTACAAGGTGAACATGAAATTGAAATGCTGAGCTTCCCCGAGAGTTTAGGGAACAGTCTGTTAGACTAGGTTTATCTTGTGTCAGTAGACCTTAGCTCTTTCTAAAATCCCAATCAAAACCTGGCCTAAAGTGTGACTGCTGCTGATGTGTGGTTATACGTTATTACTGTTTCTCCTGATGTGTACTGTAGCTTTTCTTGCAGGTGATTCAAAGAATCAATGAACAACACTACTGTAATTTGTGTGACAGTACTTAAAAATCTTATCCAAATCAAAATGAGTCAAAATACAACAGGGTTTCCAATCTGGTTGATACAGTCTTTCTAGTTACTGAATATACATGTCTTTTTTTATAAATTCATGTGAAATATTGTCATTTTTCACAAAATTGTATGAAATGTGAAAAAAGTAACAAAAAGTGTAAGCTACATAAACTGTGTTCTATTAGCAGTGTGTGATATGAGTTTGGATTTTTCAGCAATCATGACGCTATGCCTTTTTATGTATACCTTTGTTTTGAGTTGCAAAGCTTATATCATTTGGCAGAAAACTTCTCAAACAATACGATAAATATGTTGGTGCCAGCCAGGGTTTTCTTTGTGGACATGCAGAATTTCTATGAATATAGTTTTTGTAAGATTTTGTATGAAAGGGGGGGTGGGCAGGGTTTTTGTTTCCTCGTAACTGTATGTGTTAAGAGAACATTAGAATAACTGACATCTAAATAAAACATGGGGGGAATTATCAAAATACTATAGAAAAGCTACTGAATTATTTTCTTTTTAACACACTGTGAATAATTCAATTGTACAGTTTGCTGTATGGGTTATATGAAGTTTTAAATAAAAAATACAAAACATCTGTTCATCTACTGATTGGTCTTGTCTTACACAGACATTAATATGAAATGTGCCTCCTATCTATCTATCTATCTATCTATCTATCTATATATATATATATATATATATATATATATATAGTGCCAGTCTCCCACCCTCCCCTGTTATCTCTGAATGTAGACTTTTGGTTTCTCTTCATTTCTGCCTCAACTGAAGGAGGAAAATTACATGTGAGCCATGACAAAAATGTTAGCTGACCTTGCTTGTGCAGTTCTCCCCTCTTACCACTATGTAACTACTGGAGACTTTTTTTCCAAATCATTCTTAAATATTGGTTGTTTTTGGCATACTGAATACTACATGCTACATTTAGCCAAAATCAGTGTACACTGTCAGCATGATAGGTGGCTTCTAATACAGCAGTAATGCAGACTACAGACTGATGACCATCCAAAGTAACAAGCAATAGGAACAGATTCATGTTTTAAGAACAGTTTAGCTAAATACAATCAGAAAATAAATATAGAAATAAAGTGATGGCATTGACTGTTATAGAGGTTTTTTGTTTTATTTGAAGACTAGTAAAACTATTGCATTGTATAACTGGTGATGATGATTGCTAAGGTATGAACCACTTTACATTTCCCTTAAAAACCTTTTACCTGTAAAGATCTCAGAATACTTGACAGAAATTTGGTAGAAAAAAAATCATTTCTTACTGAACATCCTAATAATCCAAACACTAGCACCATTTAAGGATTTGGGATGAAGATCTTCCTGCTAGCATTATGAGACTGTAAGTTAACATGACAGAGCATATGACAACCTGAGATAAGGCAAGGAGTATTGTCCTAACACATTTTTATAGTAAACAGGATTAATATTCACAAGGTATTTTACAGCAGCTATTATTCAGGTCGACAAGTCATAGTAGATCATGCATAATGCTCTCCATGAGATAGATTACACAGAACTCAAATGTGATGAGATAGTCACTGTATAAAGAGACTTTGCCAGATACATTCTGTCTGCTGAAAACAATAGATGTCGTAACCTTTGAAGACTGCACACGTGAAGCTAGGAAGGTGTGATGGGAATATTTCATTACTAAACCATTCCCCTGAGATGGACTCATGTTTTCTTGCTCATCACAACACTAAATTAGAACAAAGCAAAAGTACTCTACTCAAAAGTTGGATTTTTATTCTGGTCTTGTTCACAAATTCCAGAGATTGTGTGTTACTTTTTCGTGCAACGGCTGCTGTGTGATGGTCGCACTGCTCATCTCTCAAGGAAAACACAGAGTATTACAAAACTAGAGGAAGAAAGGAGTAAACACATGCTTCAGTTTGTTCATGCATCAATGAGTATGTATTTTGATGTGAGGTATCCAATCAACTGCGGCAGAGTGAGAGATTAAACTTGCTGACGTTCCAGTGGCAGATGCGCATGTTAAAAAAGCAGGGGAACCCCAGGCTATGGCATTGAGGAGCAGCGGGCAGATAATGAGCGATTGGCAGGGGCCTTCCGCCTAATGGGGAGATTTATTATCTCTCACTATCAATTAATCCCTTTGGACAGACTGGGGCCAGCAGGAGCACATCAGGAGTATGTAAAAGAGAAAAGGAGAGACTGAGGGAGGAGGGGAGCCAGCCAGATGAAGAGAGAGATGTGAAAGGACATCAAAGGTGGGAGGATCAGGAGCAGTGGGGTGAAATGAGAAAAAAATGGGTGAGAACAGGAAAAGCTAAGAAGAATGAAAGAATGATCTGAAGACAGTAGAGAGGCCACTGATATTTGCCAGTTGAGGAAGTAAACAAAGAAATGATAGTGATTGAAACTACTACACAAAAAGAATCAGTCATCTGTGAGAAACTAAAAAACTTAAGATGAACACAAATTGGAAGACAGTTTGAATGGTATGAGCTGTGTATGCACACTGTTTTCAAGATTTCCTGAATGTTCAGCTTGAATACTCTGAGCTTAGTTGGTCGTGAATTACTGTAGATCATTTTTGGAGGAAGGTCAACATTTGTAGCACTATTTTGAGAAAATTCGATTTTTGGATGAACAACATATTTACCAAATTGATTTTAATGAGGGGTTGCACGGTGGTGTGCACATCGCCTCACAGCAAGAAGGTTCCAGGTTCAACTCCCAGCTGGGGCCTTTCTGTGTGAAGTTTGCATGTTCTCCCCGTGTATGTGTGTGTCCAGGTACTCCGGCTTCCTCCCACTGTCCAAAAACATGCATGTTAAGTTACACTGAGAAGTGAACACTGATGGAGAAAGAAGACAGAATTCTGAACTACAGCAGAGAAATCTAATGAAAAATGTCAGAATATGGGTCATGCAAAATACACCATCGCAACCGAAATTAAACAAGCTGTTGTACAACAAATGGTTAGCGAAGAATAAGGTACTTTTGGATTGGTCATCATTTGCATAATTTGATTATTTTTGTCTGCTTTGGTACATCTGAAAAGAAATATGATGGTGTTTAAAATTGTATTAATCCAGAAATACGGAAAAATCGTAAGCTGTAAGTTAAGTTCTGCGTAGAGGGCACAACCTAAAGGTCACTTCAAATATCTTTGCCATTATGGAAACTGACTTGGCCTGTTGTTAACATGAGCTCTTGCTGGTGTACTCACTCTGATGGCACATGTTCTTTCTGGTGACCTTGACAGGTCAGTCATTGGTTGATGTTCAGTTCAACACCCTCTGGAAACGTGTTAGAGGCCGATGGCCGTGCATTATCCACCCATTTCGGGGTGAATGACTGCTCGAACTGGGCCATGCCAATCTCTGTGGACCCACTGTGTGAGAAATCCATCTCAACTGAACTTGAACTGAAGGATTGGTTTGATAAATCAGCCAATGTGTGATGAACCTACAATGGCATCATCCCAGAAAAATGAAATACCTCAAGGAAATGCATGAGATGTAGCTGCACAATATGCAGGTGAATGGAACTGTTCAGGGGAAAATTAAAAAAGACGTCCTCTTTAAACAAAAGAACGAACAGGGGGCGTGGAAAGTCTAAAGTCATGTTTGATACTGTGTATTTTCAGGATTTTATCAGCAATTGCTGTTGCTTGTTTTCACATCCTGTTGTAACTTTTCGTTTTTTATAGCACAGTTCTGTTTTCTTCACTGGAATCAAATAACCTTGACAGATGCATGGATTATGTGCAGAAGTGCCACTAAATCCATCAAGATATCAAATGCATGACTTTATGTGATTCATGTCAGACTTAATGTTTATTTGTCCCTCTTATAACACCATAACAGTGTTACATTAAAGCCGGACATATCAAAAAGAAAAACTTCAGGCTGACCAAGGATATTTCAGTTATACAAACCAAACAGCAAGACAGCATTGACAAGACAGCATATGTATGCACTTTGACATGTGGGCAGTGTGCCAGAGCTGAATTACAAGACTTATAGGTCAATAACACTGTCTATTCTAATAACACTCAGAATGACAATCAATTAATAAGTGTGTAATCACAGTTCATCGTAATGCTTCAATGAAGTGGTACTACAGTGGAATAATGCATGTTCTAACTTTCGTAATGATTTTGGCATTACATTTGTCATATTTGTACAGGAAGACACCATATGGCGCAGTGTCATAATGACAGAAAACTGGTGCTTATTCAAGGCCTCATCTCTTTTATTGCAAATCGCTGACAAAACCAGTACCAGAACTTTCTCTCTACACCATCATGTTGAAGTTATCCGTTTGAGTTTAGGTGAAATACAATGATGGAGACATTGCCTATGAAATGCCTTCGCGACTCACTCTTTCTCTTCACCGTCTTTGACCCCGATAAGGATGGCAATAGAGGCTTTTCATGAATATAAATATAAATCTGGATGAAAGGCAATTTTCCCCAGTGCACATAAAATAACACTCTTGAACATTTAGTGTTTGTCAAAAAGGTATTGTGCCTTTGCAATTTGACTTTGCTTTCTGCAAAGTGGCCATCAAACCTTTTCACTTACTTAAACCATTACTCTAGACAGTGTGTCACATGGGAATGAAGCATGTTTTTTACGCTTATGCATACCGTTAAACTATGTGAGACAATGGCTATGATGCTATGTTTTTTTTATGTCAACATAACAAGAAATGATTGTGCAAACATCTTAAATTTTACATGTTGCAGAAAAATACATGTGCATCCAGATACAGTATTCAAAGCAAAACCAACTAATTGATGGCATGTTTGAGTCAGCGGATGTTTAGCTTACAGATTTCGTGGTGGTTAGCCATTATCAGGGTAAATTGATAATGCTTTATGATGAAAATATATAGATTTACAGTGTCTTTTGTGAGAGTGAGAAATAACTTTCATAATGTGCCTATATTATATTAGCTTTACATATTTACAACCATGCATATACAGTATGAGAATTTTTTTAAGCCGCAATGTATCAAAACACATAAGGAATCATAAGGAATTAATTTTAGCAGAAACAAGCAAAGACAACACCTACATCACAGCATATGTAAGAGTAATGAAAGGAGAGAAATGAATAAGGTATTTTGGAACCTGAGTTGTCTACAATGACTTTGCCCAAGAACCCTCCAGCTGCCCTATGAGGACCTTGTTACCTAGACTTTGTAAAGACTCCAGAATGATACTGCCATATAATATTGCCATGACTGGTACATCAGTGTACTAAGGAGAATTAGAAAAGAGAAGGATATATCATTTGCATACCTTTTACCTACAAACCCTATAAACTGTATTTCAAAATCATTGTCAGGTAATTCAAAACTAAACAGCTGAAACAATTTGAAAAACAGATTTCACTTTTGTATCAAGTCGTTTTCAGGGAACAAACTAGGCTGCATAGTTTGGTTAGAAGGTGGCAGTATAGGCTGGGTTACCTATGGCTTGTTAACAAAAATAGAACAAGAGGAAATCCACAAAACCATTCACCTTTATCTTATATTGAATGAAACTGGACACAGTAAATATTCCTTGATGCTAGCTAGTAACAGATTTGTATCCTCTGAAGAAGTGGAAATTATTCATGTGATTAATGTAAGTTAGCCATTTTTCTGTCAGAATTTCTTTGTAGATATTATTTCCATCTTCATTTTTACACCTGAACTCTTGAACACCTGAAAAAGTCAAAAACACAAAAGTATTTTTTTCCCAAGAATCTCAACCATTTTTCTGTAAAGAATGGTGCAGAAACAAAATTACTTTCTACGGATCTTCATGGAAACAAGACTTTTTTCATCAGTTGTTTTCAATTGTCAAAAGAGAGCATTTGTTAAAGTGTAGCGAATTTAAAGTGTTTTGCGCTACGCCTGTGTACTTCCACACATCTAAGAGCTGTTATTTTTCTGGAACAAGAAGGCTAACTACTACCAGCTCAAACAACAGAACCAAAACCAGAAAAACCTTTGAGATGAAACGCTAGCTGCATGAATGGTCTACTGAAGTTACTTTAAAAAAGAAATGCTGGCTGTTTTCCACTCTTCAAAGGCTCAAATTCCTTTGAAAGTCTAGAGTATCTTGTCCACAGAGGGGGGGGGTATTTTTCTTGATGGAACAGAGACTGCTTTGCATTATTGTCATTGATAAAAAGCTACTAAAAGCAAGCTGAAGTACAGAATGCGGTGCCTGCAGGAAGAAAGTTAAATTCACAGAAGCCATTACTTTTCTTACCTTGAGGATATGCACTTAACAGCAGCAGCTGTTGCTTTTCTTGCCTGCAACATGTGAGATAATAAGTAATCCCTTAGCCTTAAAGTTAGCAATGATCTCCTCCTGGCCTCAGACAATGTGCTAATGTCTTCTGACATGATTGCTTAAAAAGGTTATTGGGACTACAGGAACAACACTTGGCTGGTTTATTAAGAATAGAAAATAGTTATAGAAAAATACTTTATTCATCCCCCAATGGGGGAAATTAAAAAATTAAGTCTCATTTTCCTGATAGATTTCTTGTTTGTCCATGCAAAAAAAAAGTCTCACACAACAGAGTAAATCATGGAGTTCCACAGGGTTCTTTGGTTGGACTGATATGTTTAGCTAGATCGCATTAGCAGCTCAACAAGACACTATTTAGCAATGGAGTTATTTTTGATCAGGATCTGCCCTTTACTTACAAATAAAGGTTTTTCAAGAACAACTTCTTTCCTTTTTCAATGAAAGTTATAGTTAGGGCAGGCTTGGATGACTCTTAAGGCTTTAAGACTTTTTTTATTGCCAGTTATTATCTCCTACACAGGCAGCAGTCAGCTGTGTAAACAGGACAGTTCTCAAAACTGTCCTGTTTTCAGTAAATCGGTAGGCTACCTGCATTTTCTCTTTACTGTTCAGTATAAAATTAAGGATTTATTTATTTATTTTTTGTCTCCATGTAGTCAGAAAACAGTTAGAATATAGTAATATATCAGCTATGAAAATTGCACCGCTGCTTTCAAGATGTAATATCACAGATCACTTAACATTTTTCAAATATAAAAACGTACAACTACAAAAGGGAAACTTCTCCATACCCCACAATCTATGAAGTCAGATGCGGGGTGCATTGCAACGCTTCCTATGGATACTAGGTACTTGATGTCATGTCACCAGACACAGCAGTACACCGCCATTGTGTTTTTGGAATTAGCCATTTCTTGGTTAATGCTGCTATAGGCCTAGGCTGCATGATGTACAAGCACCTCACTCTTTTACATTTTTTTTGCTCTCTTCTCTCCATGTATAAACATTAGCAGATATCCCTAGGCAAGTGCCATGGTGCTTATTGACCTCTGTTTCCTGTTCTGTCAACCTCAAACCAATCGAGGAAGATGACTGCCTTTCCTCAGTCGGTACTGCAGGAGGTTTCCTTTTCAAAGGGAGGTTTCTACTGCGCTGTTGCATCTTGCGTGCTCAGGAGAGGAGATTGAATCTGAGAGGCTCTGATGCAATCTGCTGGTCTCCTTAGCTGGAAAACTTTTTATGAATTGGCATTTAATAAACATAATTATAATGAATTGGACTGGATGACAATGGGTTTGGATTTATGGGATTAGAATATGACTGCAGAGAATTGGATTGAATTGGATTATCACTGGACAAAATGGGACTGTACCTTTAATGTGTCTTGAGATGACTTTTGTTGCTAAATGGTGCTATACAAATAAACTGTGTTGATTGAAGTGAACTGTGACCAAAGCACAGTCAAGAGATAAGATGATTGCTAGTGAGATTGAGTTTTAAGATAGTACATATTGAGTTGCTTTGTATCTACACAGTAAAAGTTAATATTTCTCAATTATCTTGACTTCTTCTGTATGACACAGGAACTCTAAATCTCTTTACTCACTTCTACCTGAGATGATATGGTCTGTGTTATTCCAATGTTGCCTGTAGCCTACAGCATGTTTGCTGTCGGCCCAGGGCTTGACCAGTCAGTACCAAAGGAGAATGAAGTTCACCAGCACATAATTTCCTATTCTCTATCAACCGCCATTCCTTCAGTCCCATCCATCAACTTAGGAACCCGCTGATTCATGCGACAGTATTGTTTTATGTAAACTCCAAGAAACTGCTATAGTGTGCAAATCACGCCTGTACAGAAGCAGCATTACTGATTTGACTTGACCATAATGCCTGAAATGGTTTTGGTTGATTGCTCTGCGCCGCCTCTCCAGTTGAGCGCTTAAAGAACATTTTCATATTTGACTAGGCAGCAGCTACACTAGCTTGACATATTCACTGTAATGACTTGATTGTAATGATAAGTTTAATGTTTTTTACTTTACTTTTAAAAGAGGGTGAGACCAATTATGCTTTACAATTGCAGAGAAGAAGTAATTACACTCAAATCTAAATTCAAGAATGTCTTCTGCAAAATCTCTTCGACTCTCTAATAGAGCATGAAACATCCATGCTGATGGAAGTCAGAGAGTCTCTATTCTGTCTTACTCCATATGAGGAAGTTATGTGGCCTGCACATAGGGAAGGTGCAAGAAGATGTCTGACTGCCTGGAGGAAAGTTTATGGTCTGTGAAGGCTGATTTGAAGAACCGGCAAAAGGATGGCTGCCATGGCACCTTCCTCTCTTCATTACTCTCTTGTAGAAAACACATCAGTAAGAAAAGGATGAAAAAATAAATCACCAAAGTAACATAGCTCTTGTCAAATGGTTGTAAACTTTTGGATATTTTGTGATAGGGATTTGTGTCTGCAAACGGCTCATTGATAATGAATAAGGAAGTGACAGTTGTAGAGTCTTGGCATACACTCTTGGTACATCAAGTGGAATTGCATGTAAAGGCTGGGTGCTTTGTTTAGCCCAAAATGTTGTGGTTAAATCAACAAACAGCTGCTTCCCACCAAAGAATAAGTTACTACTTGGTTATGTTAAATAACATTATTTGGCAGCAAAATCCTAATTCAAATGTTAATTATCTTTCAAGGTTATATCTGTGAGTAATATGTTCCTTACTGCGATGATTTTGATCCTAGCTCTCATTTAATTATATCAAATACAACACATGTTATTTTGAATATTCAACAAACTGGAAATTTGAATGAAAATTAAGTTAATTATTTTTACTATTATTCATTTATTCCTAATTAGTCTTTTGCCTTTGTCTTCTATTGTGATGCATATCAGTTCAGAGTTTATTGAACATATTTTGGATCTAGACCTTGACAGGGTTTCCCTTGCTTCAGTTAGTTAACAGACATCACCTCATGCCACACACTAAATATGTGGTTGCAAACAAAAACTCACACTGTAATCATGAAGTGCATTATCGAAACTTGTGTTGAGCTTTCAGTATTTGAGGCAGATGACTCCCGTTGTGCTAGAATAGTTTTAATTTGCAAGCAAAGCTGCAAAAATGTTAATGAGTGGCCCCTGAAAATAACAATTTATGTCTCCTATTGTACTTTATTTTTGTAGTTCCTTGTTGACAGTGTTTATGAGAGAGGCCAAATGTAAAGTCATATCTAATTACAGAGCATAATTATTTATTAAGGCTTTGTTAATGCAAGTGCGTGTGTCTGACATAAACAACAGAGACAGCAGCATAAAAAGGACTGTTCATCACCTTTTTTGGTGACTGAATGTCAAGTAAGTAAACAAATGAGAGCATTCACATTGGACACATTGTGTTTTTTTTTCTATAATTCTTGGTTGAATTAGAGGGGGAAAAAAAAAATCAATAATGTGGGTACTGTTAATTTGTTAAATTAAGAAGATTATAGTGAATTTGTGTCCAGAAAGGAATCTGGAAAAACAGCTTAAAAGAATTTTCACAAGCACTTAAGTTATAGTTTGTAATAAAAAGCCTGAGTCTTTGAGAGTAGATTTGGGAGCCCCACACCCACTTGCAGCTTTTCGCCTTTCTCCTGTGCGACGAAAAGACCGTTAGGAAAAATCGGTTGGCATGAAGCAAATGGCACAGGCTTCGCTGGCGGTTTATACCACTGCATATGGGAAGTCCTTCAAAGTCAGCCGTCATGCTGCAGGCAGCATTCTAATGAGGTCATCAATAATCTGCAACAGCTGCTCAGAGAGAAAGGCCTTATCTGTTGAGCTCGAGCCACCAGTGACTCTACTCTAACTGAACAAACAGCTACAAAGTAATGAGAGGTCTTCTATGGAACATATAACAGTGCTTTACAATGAACCATTAATTGGTAGAACTGTAGTAGATTTTATGAAGTGGTAGCAGTTAAGGCAAATGAGAATGTTGGAGTAAATCCTTTTGGGACTGACAGCTTTCATATAAAGTTTTCAAAGGAAGACAGCAGTAAAAATGTCATCGTCTACAAAAGATGTTGTCCTTCTCTGGACCACTATGATTAATATTGTACTCACAGTTTCAACTAAAAAAAAAGTAATTATTTACATACCTGTTTAGACACAACAGACCACAGAACAAAACACTGTGCTTTCAGAGAGGCAGAGTAATAGTTTACTAACTGCTTGGTTTCTGATGTCTTGTTGCAAGTTTGGAAAGACCATAGTGACCTTCAGGTTTTGATTTGGTGGCTAAATTTGGATGAATGACTTCTGATCTTCAATTTTCTTCCCTGAAACATGTCACTGTAAAGGTTTTTCCTGTCTCACCGTGCAATATAGTAATGGTTTTCATCATCATTGCATGGTTGACCCCTTCCTCTATCCCTCTGCTCCCACTCACTGGAAACACCATGAGCTCATCTATTTGTGTGACATTTGCAGCACGGCACCTGAACCTATAGTCCTCTTATGCCTCTGTAGCTCTCCGAGGAACCCAGGCAAAAACAGCAAGATCTCTTGCTGTTGTGGATTTGGTCCACAGTTCATTTTTGCTTGTATAAGGCAGGACTCAGACACAGAACAGGTGCAACTAGCCAGTAACAAAAACTCGGGCAACCTATTTAAGAAGCCTTTCTGTGGAATAATGTTCAAGTGTTATAAATATCTTAGCTGGACTTTTAGTAAGGGCAATTCAAACAAAAGCCCAAAGTGCATGTGCTTGAGTAAAATAATTTCAAGCGTAAATATTAGAGGATGTCTTGTCATTTTACAGTAATGATATTAAGCAATAACAGTAAATAGGATATCACATGGAATATAAAAACAGTGAAATCACAGTCAAACAGACTGTGAGGAACAAATGATGTATCAATAAGCATTATGAAAAAGCTGAGCCTTCTTTATATCAGTCGAATGGCTGCAAATTTAATGTGCAAGAAAAAAAGTGGTCAAATCTGGGAGCTTAACAAAGTAAAACTAGCAAATATGTTTTTCAGTTTCCCAGCACATGTGCCTTAGTTCCTGGAATGCTATTCAGATATTGATAACCTCTTAGATTAAAGGTTTTATTAAAGGAAAAAATAAATAAAAAGGAGAGTATACACTTTTAATACATCAACAATTCATTAGAAGGCTGTCACAGTGCACCACGACAAGGACTGTAATGCTCCTCAACAAAGAGATCTGATTTCCATGACAAATGTTACCATAGTTCCCTTCACATTAACTGATCATTCCTGCCATGTTTCCAATTGTTTTACACACAGTTCATGTCAAACTATATCATAGAGAATGCATATATTGATTACATTTTCCATACAGCTAATGCAAAGCCACTATAGTTTGTAGTATTCTCAAGTACACAACTTTCCATCTGTTGCCACATTGGTTTCATGGGCTGATTTCATATTTTACTTTCAAGATCAATCTCAGCAAGATTTCTCCTTCAATGGTGAGCCTCTGTATGACGTTAGGCACCATGAATAAAATTCTGATAAGCCTCTTTTTCTTTGTAGTTCTGCCAAGATGGCTCACATGCAGAGGCAAGTAGGGAGGTGGTGGAGGGATTAGGAAGAGGTTATATCTGAGGCTCACTTGTAGTAGGGTACACTAAGGGTGGTGATACAGCTTCAGCAGATGCTGCTGGAGCATGGCCACATAGTTCACAGATAAGATATGAAGACCCAGTCTAATTACAATTCAATTAAATTCAGTTCAGTTTTATTTTTATAGCACCAAATCACAACAAATGTCATCTCAAGGCAATTCAAAGATACAGTCTAATTCACGCCAATTATAATCAGATTAATTGTAATCAAATCATAATCCAATTCACTAAATCCCAAATTAGTCCAATTCGTACAGAGTGAAATAAGAAAAAAGTTGCCTCGCTAAGAAAGCCAGGAAAGCCAACAGCTTGCACCAAAACTTCTCTTCAGTCCATTCCTCCTTCCTGAGCGTGCATGGTGCATTCATGCAATACGTACATCTGCTAGCAGTGTCATTATGCTGTCAGACTCTCCTACCTTCTATTCTGTCTCGTGTGGTATAGTTTTCATAGACAATACACCTCTGTCACCTTGATTATGCAATTACTGACCTAATAGAACCTACTTAGCTATGCTAGTCCTCTTCAAAATGATGTATGCTCTTATTCATGTACTAATTTCTGTGCACTGCTCATGTTCCCATTATTGTCCTCACTGATTAATTCATTTGTTGTGACATATGACACATATGTTACAGATGATACTCCATAACTTAATGAAATAGCAAATGCACTTAGGTAGACAAAAAGTGAGTTTAACATGTAGTCTGACCTCTCCTTGTCCTCCTGGCAACTTTTGCAATACTTAACAGCATAATGCTTCTATATATGGCCCCTGTTAAATAAGGCAATATCTCTGAATCGATTGTGTTCTCTCTTTTGGCACTCACTTCGAACACACCTTGAATTTGATAACTCAAGTTATATCGATTTTTCTATCAGCAAAAATATCCAGCAAGAGGCATAAACAAACAGAAAAATCAGTTTTGTCTGTACACTTTTGTTAAAGATCAATGTTTGATGTTTTTGTTTAGTTTGTATGGGGGCGTTGCTGAACATTTTTAGCCATGTGGAACATTTTTATATCACAAGCTTGTCTGTGCAGGTATGACCCTTGGAAGAGTGTCAGTTATCCAGCTGCAAGATTGCCTTGTATGCCTTACATGCTCCTGACAAGGGCATGAGGAGAAATAAGATTTTGGAGGGATGCACCTGATAAAACGTTGAGATGATATACCGGGGGACTGCTTTCCAGACACAAATAGAAATATATCCTATGCAACAAATACAGAAAGGTAATAGTAAGGCAGTGTTTGGAAAGGTTTTATGGGTTGGAGGGGGGAAAAATGAGGAGGAAAATGGGAAAAGAGCGATCGTAACATCCAAATGGCAGATTGCCATCTAGCTTCCTGAGTTGGGTGGAAAGTGACAGAGACTAATGGATTTTTGTGCCCGGTGTGATTAAGAGGCTGTACTAAACCTGAGATAATGTGCTGATATCTGCTGGGAGCTGCTTGACGCTGGCTGATCATAATCAGTGGACCCAAGACAGTCAGGAAGCTGCTCACCTTTCTGCAGCACTCATGTTTGGTCTGGTAATATCTGAAGAAATATACTTGTATTCTCTCCATTATTTCACTATCAAATAACACAGTGCTGATTTGTTTTTGTTTTTTTCAGCGAAGGCTGGTCGTATGTTTCTTACTTAGCAAAATGGAATACGTTATGAGTAGCTTGTTGACCAACCAGATTAGAATGTACTAAATATCATCAGCCATGGGAAGGTGCTAGTCTTACGACCTATACGTCCTATAACAACAAACTATAAACAAAACATTATTATTTTCTTAATGATATCATGAACTTTGATGAGCAAGTGAATCACTTTAAAAAACATGAGTGGCACTTCAGTGTGACATTTGTGGAAATATGACTCTTGTCAATTCATTCCATATTGTCATTACTACTTAACTGGCCCTGTGGGAGTCTTTCACTGCAGAATAACAAGTTCCTGCATTGCAAGAACCATATGTCCTGAGCTTCCCTGCGGAAGATGCCTCTGGCTAGTGACATCCTGTTTCTTTGCTGTCAGTTCCACATGGAAGAAAACCGACACCTATATGTAGGAACAAGATGGATTTGCTTTAAAATCTAAATGCAAATCCATTTTCAATATTCCCTGATCATTTTTGATCCCTCAAATGTGATATGAGTATTTCACCATATTCAAAGCATAATTTTAGGTTCATGATAACGTCCAATGCCATTTTTAAGGCACATTTTAAGCACTCAGTAGTGCTAATTCATCATGGTGTGGCTTTAACTTTTATTTTACAGTTACAAAAATAATCAAAATTTGATTTCATTCTACAATTGTAGAATTTGTAAAAGCTAGTTTTACAGGGGGGTTTGAGACGGTTTTTGGCTAATCTTGTCATTATACCAAAGCAAAACTTGATTGATCATGGCCTATTATGGGTACAATTGTAGGAGTAGAATGATAGGCCAATTATAGTTGCACAGAAAACCCATCAAAATAATATAACTTTTTTTTCTGGGAGCCTTATTCAGAGCAGTGGCTTTTAATGCTCTTTACTGCACTGTGTCATGGGGGCACATTAAGTGTAAGCCTTTAATATTACTGTTTCTCCATGAAATGACACTTACAGCGTGATTTAGAATTAATTGCATAAATGAGTAGAATATCTCATTTGTTTGTTTCTTCCCCATGTTCATTATTGAATTAAATGACACAATCCAATTAGCAGTGTGCATTAGCCTTTCTTGCAGTTTGATTAAGCAAGTTAAATATTAATGCTGTTGCTCAGACAAATTATGTTGCATTACAAATTCTCCAAATCACAGGGATATTCATTTATGTGCAAGGATATCATTTGATAGTGACTCTCTGTACTGCAGAGTGAGAACAAGATCGCCTTGATGTGCTTATACTGATTAATATGGATACCATTTCTAGAAATACGATTATGGCAAACATGGATTAATACTTGTCTTTTTTCTATTATGAACAGATATACAGATTCACAGAAAAACAAGAACTTTGTTGTCACTGGTTGCTGTATAACATGGTTATGATTAGGCTCACTATTTTCATTGTCATCACAGTTAGCTGTGCAATATCTTTCCCTCCTGTTGGATTGTCAGGACAACAAATATGTGAATAGAAATGACCTCAATTTCGAGGGAACATTTCATTTGGCTGAAATGTGTGACATACATCTTGAGGAATAGCAATGCGTCAGGCCTGCCAAGCTGATTCCATGAGAAGCTATAATCGTCATAGCTTACAGCCAGCAATGTCTTCCCCACACGCATGTTCTGGGGTATTTTGGATGTCACAACAAATATTTTGCCAACATGGTGGAGCAGATGTTTTTTTTTTGTCTCACTTATATTATAGTCTCTCGTTTTTTTCCAGGGTGGGCAGTGACACACGCAGACCACGTTTTCATTGTCCTTCAACAGATCGCCTGACTGTTTCACAAGAACCCCTTTGCTCTGTGCCCTAATACAATGCAGTGGTGGTACGTCTGCTGAAGAACAACAGCTGTTGAAATAGCTGAAGGTTATCACTTCTTATTTTCGAGAAAGACATGACAGATGTATTTTATAATCTACTGACACCTTGCAGCTGGCTCTAAGGAGGACTTGCTTCAACATGAGGTGAATTAAATACTTTCTCCTAACGTCTACCACAGTGGAAAAAATATAACGTATGACCCCAATTTTCCTGATGCCGATGACAGATGTCTCTTTTTGCAGGTCAGAGTGAATATGAGGGGGTTTGCTTTCACTTGTAACCAATCTTTAGCAAGGGTTGAGACATTAGTTTGGCGAGACCTGAGGTTTGCAATCTGTGTGAATGGTTGTGTCATATATCAAAACTCTTGGCAAAGCTCCTGAGTTCAGAGCTGTTTATAAAACCAATAGACTGAGAGTGAGACGCCTGTTTTCTGATTACAGCACTTGAATGAATGTGTCCCGCACGCTTGCTTTAAGTTTTACAAATGCCCTGCATCCTGAATGACTGATTTCAAGGCTAATCCCTAAACAACTATTTCTATTTGTCTTGCTGCATCTTAAAAGGAAAGCAGTGCGGCTTACTTGTCCACTTTACAGCAAAATTATGCCTAACTGCCACTTAATTTTCCATTCAACAACAAGATTAGGTGCAAATAAAACCAAAAATTTGAATTGTGCTGCCAAACCAGTGCTTCATCAAAGGACCATCGTCAGTGAATTTGAATACCACCGAAACAATGGAATAGAAGGGAAGGGCATCGATAAACAATAAAGTGCAGACTATAAGCAGCCACTCCTTAATGGAGCTCCTCGCTGTACCATTCATTGCAGGGGTCCCCCAAGGCTTAGCAAGATTGAATATGCCATATGTTTATCTGGAGCTTCTCCCAGCATAAGTGGTACGGACGGCCTGGCAGTACCCTTGTCCTTTCCATAATGCATCAATCCAAAACCTCATTTAGGCAGTCACTTTGCAAACACCACACACAAAGAAGTAGAGCTTTGATTTTGATCACAACTGTGTATTTGCGTTGTATGTATCTGTATTAGTTTAGAATACTGTTTAAAAAAGTCTCAATCATAAAAGCTTTAAAGATGACCTTAAAGTTTTTCAAATTGATCCTTTGACTGAAATGACACATAATGCGCACATATGCTCTTTGGTTTGTCTTCTAATCAAACAACATCAGTGGCTATTTGCTTAACAAGCTTATTGAGTCTATGTATGTCAGTTTTAACCTGTCTTGGGCTGCAAACTGTCACTCTTCTCATCAACTTATCACTGTCCAAAAGCTCATCTTCTCGTATCCCTATTGAGCACAGTCTCCCTGGAAAACGTAATGTAATAGGTATATTTTTCCACAACAGGCAACCTGTCGGGGGTGTAACCCATCTCATGCCCAATGACAGCTGGGACAGGCTCCAGCCAACATTTCTGACTGCTACTCAGGAAGAAGAGTAGTCATCTGAAAATAAGAAGGGTGGTTGGTTCAATCACTGGCTTCCACAATATACAAATACCCCACATTGCCTCCGATGCTTTTATTGTTGTGTGTGTGATGGAGAAAAAAGCAATGCATGCTCTGTAAGACTGTATAGACTAAGAAGTACTATGTGGATGTATGTGTGAATGGGTTAAGCAGCATGTGGTGTAAAAGTGCTTTGAGTATTCAAAAAGTCTGGAAAAGCGTCATACAAATGCAGTCCATTTACCATTTTTCTAGCTTTTACAGTGTTATTTTAGGCCCTTATCATTCATAAGTGAGAGTAAAGTATAGTGAGGAACTGTGAGCAAGAGGGAATTTAAAAGGTAAAAGTAGCGATAGGTATTGAACTTCTGTCTATGGAAGTCTGCAGATTAGCACCTCAAACCCTCCCATCCTTCCACCATTTTAAGTATTTGTTTCCAAGTCAGCAAAGCACATCTTCAGTCAAATGTCAAAGTTGACATAAAGGTTGACTTTTGCAGAAGGTGAGCATTAATTTCATCACATAAAAAAGTGTGTGAAACTGATGTGATTAGCAATGTGCACCAGTGTCAGGTTTAAATGTTCTGTTGTGATATATATATATATATATAATATGTATATTATATCCCCTTTCTACTTAATTTACCCATGAAATAATTTGTATTTCATGTTGTGTGGGTCGAAAAAGCTTGTGAATTGGCCAACAGAGAAAAAAGGGGAAAAAAACAAGAAAAAACCCCACAAAATGCTGCTACTAATTACAACCTCTCTATCAATCAAAGTCTGGAATATTTATTACAGTTTGAATGCACAATATCTTTTCAATATTGGCAGATTGAAATACTACTACTAATACAAATAATAATGAAGATGAGAAGAAGAAGAAGAAGAAGAAAATAAAAAAAAAATTGAGACAATAAATCATAATAATTGCATTATTTTACACAAAACTTTGTGTGTGATTTTACAAAAGAATTACACCTTGAAGGTTTAAACCTTCGGACGCTATTTAGATCACTCGAGATCCACGTACATCCATGTAACGGGAGAGAACAGGGCATAGACAATAATACAGCCTCTAAATTATGCATTATCTCTCTTTATTTCACCAATACTTCAAGACGAATGAATGAATGAACGCGTACTATTGCACTGTTAGTTCAGAGCTGCCGTGTTGTTATTGTTTTATGCCAGAAATAAGCTCCAGGTTTAAAAAAGACTAACTTCCCCTTTAAAAGGGTTTCAAAATGATGAAACGTTAACTCATCCATGATGCCTTTTAAATTTTCTCAAATTATTTAGCCTAATTAATTTGTCATTACCCTCAGATAACTGCTTTCTTAAGGAAGATGTTTGTAGACAAAATTACAAACAGAATTGCGATGTCATGATGTTTCCTTTAAAATACCTAATTTGTCACACCTAAACCATAACCTCAAGAAAATATATATATCATGTATCCTACTGTAAGCGACTGGAAAAAGAGATATATGGTCACTTTGGTTTTGACATATTTTTAAAGATTTAGGTGAAAGTTTTGAAAATGTCTCTTTCAGTTACCTTAAAATGTTCCTTAACAGTTGATAAATCTATCTTCAAAAACTGAGTAATATTTTGAAACAGACTATATGACAATATTTTTTTCATTTATTATGCTAAATGATGTTTAGGCCCCCAATACATTCCCCAAAGAACATTTTATCTTTTGGAAGTTAGAATTATTTATTTAAATACAATTTCAGGGAAACAGGCTTGCTCTGCCATTGTGTCATCAGTGATACAACAGTACAAGGTGTTAATCCAAAGAGCTTTTCTGCTCTGTGTGTGAACTGAACTCTGATTATTTAGTGCTATCTGTATCTCATCTAACCTTCTCATGATATTCCCTTGTCCTGTCTCAGCAGCCCGCCTGCTCTCTGCAGTTGCCCCGATGCTGTATGGCCATTTTTAGCCCCATAATTTCCTTGGCTGTAAGCTCCTGATGAGGTTGGTCAGGGATGAAGACTCCTATTAGCTCAAATGTTGTACATGAAGGGAATTGCAGACCCATAAAGCAAGGTCTTGTCAGTCTCCCAGGTGAGCTCTAGCATAAAGAGCAAAGTCTCCCTCTCCTCCCACTGGCAGATTTGCCTTAAAAGTTTCAGTGCCTAAGGGGAGGGTAAAAACTTTGGGAAAGCTTGCTGATATTCCTCCTTACTTCTTCATCATTTATGCTGCAACTGCAACTGAAAATTTGTCTCGCCAAACAAACCTTCATTTTAAAGTAATCGCTCAGTTAAGGAATACAAATTTACTTAAAAGCCTTACATTTCTTTAATCATCAACAGAATAATGCATTTATTTTAAAGGGTTTTTCAATATAAAATGTCGCTCATCTGTATGAGAATCTGTTTAGATTTATTTTTGGATTTCAAAATACATTTGTATTTTCAGGCACAATTTACGAAATAAAAAGTCAAAGCGCTTTC
Organism: Odontesthes bonariensis; assembly: GCF_027942865.1. Classification (NCBI taxonomy): domain Eukaryota; kingdom Metazoa; phylum Chordata; class Actinopteri; order Atheriniformes; family Atherinopsidae; genus Odontesthes; species Odontesthes bonariensis. The sequence goes on from NC_134510.1 coordinate 29,143,971, forward strand.
AGTGTTTCAGTGAAAGCTAAGTGTGAGTTGATTAATTTGACTAAACATGCTGGCTTTTTGTCTGAATTACAAATTTTCTGTTGAAAAGCCACAACAACAACAGGTATAGCCTCACACTTGTCACTTTCAATATAGATTAAATTATTATAGTTTACAGCTATAGTTGGATTATGCTCCCTATTTGAGCAAGGTCAGTTATCCAAGTATATATGGCGTTGAATAAATGGAATCAAAGGCACAAAGCATGTCTTACCCGGTGCGATAGGTGGCGCTGTACCCATTTCAATTATTGCTGATAGAGCCACTTCCGGTTGACCTCTTCACCACCAACAACAACAACAACAACAAACTCAGGCATTCGAGAAAGATGGCGAAGGAATAGCAAGATGAAGCTGCATCCCTCTACATTTCGTCTGTGATGAGCTGCTTGTTGCACAAACGCGATGAACAACGGCGCATTCTCCATCGCGTTGTTTGTTTCTTTCCGACGGCGGCGACAACAGTAATACCGTCTCCTCCTATTGGTCCTAATATCGGATAATTCAATTCAATTCAAAATGTATTTATATAGCACATTAAAACAACCTCAGCTGACCAAACTGCTTCACAACAGCAACTGCATCACATATTAAGAGAGTCATCAATAAAATATCAATAAGAATAACTTCATCAAAGATAAAAATTAAATTTGAGATAAAATTAGCAATAAAATAACAATAACAGTAACAATAAAAGTAGCAAGCCAAGGTAAACTCCATTTCAGCTAGTGGAAGGCCAGGGAAAAGAGATGGATAATGGCCTTTGCTCAAATAAGGAGCATAATTCAACTATAGCTATAATCGAATTACCCACTGAGTTTCTACAGACAGAAGCACAGCTGTGCCGTGAGATTTCCGGTGTCCCCCATTGTGGCAAACCTGGAGGAAGTGTAAAGCACAAACTGAGTGGCGTTGTATATGAAGTGCAGTGCAGCAAGGAGTTTACAGACCTTAATGTAGGAGACAGAAACAACAGTTTCACAAGCACATGGCACAACATAAGAGCGACAGCTAACCTGGTAGGCTCTACTTAAGGGCATTGGTGTAGCTTTTTCATTTTTTTAAATCTTTTTTTTTAAGTTTTGTATTTCTGTGGCTCCGTTGTCATTTTGCTGAAACATTTATGATATGGTTTGTTTATTTCCCCCCCTCGCTTTTTTGGTAATCAGTAAAATCTTCCACATATTTTTTTTTATGGACACGCCTCAGTCAAATGTTAAGCAGAGAGCAGAAACACTGTTACTGATGGGCACATAAAATAATATTTGCAGAGGCAATCGTGAGCGGCAATTGCAGAGCCTGTGTTTGCGGACCACTGAGAGCAGAATCAATTTTTTTGGAAAAAACAGCGAGCTAGGAAAATATATTTGCTGCTGTTAGTTTTAGTTGTTAAGGTTGGTGGTCTGTGATCGAAATTCTGCTTCTCATCTGGGATTGGGAAGGAAATATTAATTGCATACTAGAAAATTTCTGAAGAAATTTAGAAGGGGCCTGCCAGAGGCGAACTGTCCCTTTAAAGCGGCGAACTGTCCCTTTAAAGAGGCGAACACAACTGGAACAAATGTTCGCAGTCCTATGCAGTGCTCTCCTATGCAATGCTATGGCAGGCCCCAAAAAACACACATTTCTACTGCTTCAGCTTTATCATTTTACCATGGTAAAATCTATTTTTCTAGATCAGTATTCAAATGTTTAAGTGTGTTTTCTAAACAGATGTGTTATGACAAACAGCAGCACAATTATTACTTATTCTCTGTTTATATTGTGGGTCAAACTGTCAAATTGTGTGGAGGAGTAATACTGCATCTCACTATGATATTGATTTTCAGTTTACTCCTTATGGGAAAACATGTATTTACTCATAACTGATCCATGAACTCTAACCTTGTCTTATGCTCTCTTGAATTTTTCTCCATTGTAACAACAGTGTATGACTTGAACATGTGTAGTCTAAATGTCCATGGTTATTGTGCCCACATAAAATATTGAATCAGCTCTTATAATTAGGCCGCTAACCTCATGTGTTAATATTTGTCAGCAGGAAAACATTCTCAGTGAGGTGACATGTAATGTAAACAACAGCGATTGAAGGATGTTGTCTATTCCCTTTTTTGACACTTATCTATGTATAACATGTATATCTGAGGCAATGTTAAGAAGACAGATGCTGTCAGGTAATAAATCTTAGTTGTTTCCCAAGGTCTAACCATGTTTACATTTAGAGCCGTGCCTTCAGTTTTGTGACGAGTAATATCTCAGCTGGTCACAGCAGTGGGTGGGGACGTGTCAGTAACCTTTCTGTCAAAACAGCCATTCTTTTAGATCTAGATATCCAGTCACTTATCAATATTCATTTGATGCCAGGAAAGTCACAGATGTCATTAGCTCATTGTGAATGTAAACAAAAATAACCTACACCAGCCTCTCCTACCTCCATATAGATGTTTATGAACATGATATAGCTGTCCAATATAGCCATTGTGACTATTTCTTGATATCTAAAATATAAACATGTTAGCAAATAAAAACACATGCATGTAACAATTTACAGCCTTTAAAATGTGATAATTGGACAGTTCTAAGTAATTCAAAAATATCAAAATTACCATTTTAAAAGGTACACAGGTATGTAACTACCGTTGGGCTCAGGCAGTGTAGTAGTTTTATCATTTTTAAGCCTTGTTTGAGAGGCTGCTACGTTTGCCGCCATGGATTAATACAGTTTTTAAGTATTCTAACTGCCTGACTCTAAAAGCTGTGACAGTGCAGTCTTACAACTTTTACAGTCAGGCCTAAAGTCTGTTTATCAGGTTTACTGAACTTGTGTGGTCAAAGGCAATCATACATGAATGTTATGATGAGTTGATTCCACTGCGTTGTGTAGATGTATATTTCTTTCATACACAAGGGACAGCAAACTTGCTAGTTGGAGTTAATGTTTGTACAGCAAAAAAAAAAAAAAGCTACATTACCTGAACAATAATAATAATACATTTTGGTTAAATCAAAATGTTGCTTAATGGTCCCTTCCAAAATTTAAAAAAAACTCTGATGTTATTTTAAGTACTCATAAAAGTAGTCTATGACAGGTTAAGACTAGAGTTGAGTCGGTTTAAAGAGAGCAGCAGTATATTATCGTTTTATCATTCTCCTGTAACAATTGTGTTAAAGATCTATTGAAGACAAACCTCTTAACTATATCAAAATAGAATATGAAATTTCCCATAAGACCAGAAAAAAAAATCCCATTCATTTTCTGTTTTCAGCAAGTTTAGCTAATCAAATTCTATAATCCAAAGTAAAGTTGTTTTTGTTTTGCAGAAGACAGTAAGTGCACACATACAACTCCAGTCATCCAGAAACTAGATAGAAATGACACATTTAGAGACTTAGTACAGAGAATCCTGCCACTCTATACTTATGGAAAATATTCTGCTGCACAACAGGCTCTACCTATCATGTCTGCTTATACTTTAATGCGGGTCGGGGTAATGGACTGTTTAATCTGGCCTCAGAGCTGGGATGGATATTATGATTAAGAATATGACTGTGCCACTTCCACACCTTGAGAAAGTGATGATTCTACACATGTTCGTTGTCGCCTTGCGTTAAATGCTTGTTTCATCACTGTCAGCGACAGATGCCACGATCCCCCTCCTGCCACCCCGAGCTTCTGCAGAGGATCTTCCTTACAACCCACTAATGTGACAAGAGAAGAAATCATTCACTGGTGTTCATTATTCTGTGAAGAATATCAACCCAGCTACTGTGTATGTGTTTATATTGGAGATACTGAATCATCCTCAACAATAAGGTTCCTTTCTGATGAATGGCTAAATCTGGTGTCACAGAAATGCCTTCGACAAGAAAGGGGCTCATTTACCACCAGATCCCCTGCTGGAAATCTGACACATGCTGTAATACATCACCTGTTCCAGGGGAGGAGCAGTGCTACTGGCCATTAGTACCACTGAGGGCTTAACCACAGCCAAGCAACTATTTGTCGTCTTAAACTTGTAGAGTTTAATTATGTGTATCAGTATGAGGAGGCTGTAAACTTAGTGATAAAGCACTACAGTTGGATCATTTGGGCATCATGCTGTTGAAGTGCAATATAACTATAGAATGTTCTGCTCTTGCTGGGGCAAAATCCATAACCATGACCTGGGCAGCTTTGATCGAGGGCTAACGTATGACCAAAGCGACTTTTGTTTACTGATAGTAAACAAAGAAATCTATAAAGAAATGTAAGTTCAATAGATTGCAGAAGTAGGAAGTTCTGTTAAGGGAGGCTTGTGTGTGGATGTACAACAGAGAACACTGAAAGTGTCACCCTGGTTATTTGGTCTATGACACTATTTCACCTACTTACTTGATTTATTAACTTAATTATTTACTAACTTATTTACTAACTTAATTCACTGGAAGCTGAAGGGTTTAAAGATGCATACATTAATTTCCACGATGAGTATGTGTCTATATCTACAGTCATGAATAAGAAAATATGCCTTGTGTCAAGTCTCGGGATGTTCTGAAACACAATAAAAAATAAAAACAGAATATTAACCAAAAAAACCACTGATCCTCATTGGACTAGGTATGACCTAAGATGACACCGCATTAGACATTTCACAGTGTCATTACTTATTTAACATGATTTGATACTTTATAGATACATTGTAACTCTCTGTCTTCACTGAGTAAAAAAACAAAAACTCTTTCTTTGTGTTTTACCATTTCCATATGGAAAGAATATTAAGATTTGTTTTTTATTTTTTTATGTGAAGCTGGTTGAGAGAGTAGTATCAAGTATCAAAATCTGAAAAAGTAATGGCAAAACATACACTCACTTTTGCATTACATACCCAATCCGAGACGTAAAGATGGCTCAGGCCACTTACTTTCAATAATGTGTCATTGAAAAATGTGCTATACAAACTGTCATTCATTTCTACATAGCCCTCTTAAGTTCCACACCATTTCAATCAGATTGTGGTTTGGAGTTTAACTGAACCATTCAAACACCTTGATTCGTTCCTTTTTCAACCATTCTGTGGTAGATATGGTGCTATGCTTGGGAGTCATTGTCCTGTTGGATGATTCAATTTCAGATTATCTTTAAGTGTCAGACAGATGGCCTCACATTTGACTCTGTGTACTTTAGTTTACAGAGAAGTTCATGGTTGCCTCAGTAACTATAAGGTGTCCAGGTCCTGCGGCTGCAAAACATCAGCAGTCCACCACTGAGCTTGACAATTTGTGTGAACTGCTTTTGTCGGGATGCTTTCTTTTGTTTTCTCCAAACGTGGTGCTGTGCATAACAGCCAAACATCTCCACTTTGCTCCCATCAGTTCAAAAGCATCAAAGGTTTTTTTAGCTGTACTGTTATGAACTCAAACAGTTACCATGCTGACTGATGCCTGTAGAGTCTGAGATGCAGCTCTCGACTTTTTTTTGACAATTTCTCTGAGCATTGCAGTCTAACCTTACTTTGAATTTGCTAGGGCATTAAATCTATTGGAAAACTGGCAATTGACTGTTTTCCACTGGAAGTAATCTCTTTCACTGTAGAATGACAAACTCCTAATTTATTGTAAATGGCGTCGTAAACCTTCTCAGATTAGTTGACTGCCACAATGGCTTCCCTAAGATCATTGCTGATGTCTTTCCTCATTAGAACTGTGTTAACACACACCTGAATGCTCCAGACCATCTGCCAAAACTGTTGGTTTTATAGAGATGCACATACTTACTGATTAATCAAGAACATTTGAACATCAATACCTGGCTGCCACTTACCCTCTTTATTTCTGAGTTTTTCACACACTGATGCTGCATTTTAGGCTTAGTTTTTGTGAAAATCATAACGACTTAGAATATTGTTTCGTTGATCTTATTTTTTTAAGATTAACATTCATAGTAGATTGGCATAGTGTATGTATTTACATGATGACTAATACTGTTCATAAGAGTTTTGTCTGTGAAATTGATTTCCGTTTTCCTAATAATGTTTCACTACACCTGGAATTTTAGTGCTAAATTGCATTCATCGCAACTTGAATAAGCTTGTTTTGTTGTTTAAATTTAATGAAAGGGTCTTGAATCCCCTGAGTAGGGTTGGTTAGCTGAATTGTAAGAGCAAACAAGACCCTTTTGTTCAAGAGACTGAACTCCCAGTGAACGCTGACATGATGATGGAGGGAGTCCGGATGGGACCTTGTAAGCAGGCCACAGTGCCATCCCGAGAGCAGTGCCACAGCGGATAAGGGTGCCACCGCTCTGTCCGTTAACATAGAAAAAATGAGAGAGGTAAGCTGAGGACTGTAAAACAGGGTCAGTGGGGACTCCATGCATCCATTCCCAAATCATGAAATGAGAGGTGACACACAAGCCTGGCTTTTAGACAGAACACATTCAGAAAGCAAGCAATGAATGAAGCTCTGTCAATTTGCCAAAGTAGCTTGGGTGATTAACATTTGAACTGTGGCACATCAAGAGCCCCCTGTGGATGAATGGTCATTCTATCAGCCTCATTAGGGGAAACCTATTCAAGGATGCCAAGCACAAATTGCCCTGGCCCAACTGTCAAGCATGGATAGAGACTGACAATGGCAACCCAAAGCAAACAGTCGTGTCTCGTAAATTGTTCAAATCCTCCAGTAAACAACATTTATGGCCAAGATACGCAATGAGCCTCTTAAACTGATAGAGTGTGTCATAATCATAACCTGTGTAGCACCATGGTAAATCGCTTCAGTGTGGTCGCCTCCTCGGAGTAAATAACATAGACGGGCAGCTTGGTTGCCAATCAGCAAGCTACTATGAAATGAAAACAAACGGAAACATGCTCACTTTTTGATTTATACGCCCTTTATCTATCATTTAACTTGAAAAAACAAATATATACTGCCTGTATCTTTGCTTAAAGATGTGGTTTTCACTGGACATAATAAAAATTAAAAGAAACAGCTGAGGCATCTGTAGAAACACTGCAGAGCCGTGTGAGTACTTCATCCTTTGTCTTTGGCATTCCTGCTATCTGCAGACTGCTCATAAACAATTTATGAAATTTCTACTCAAGCAAACAAAAAAAGAATACAAGAAAACACATTCATTGTAATGTATGTGAATAGCCAATCTCACAAAAGCTACAGTTCTCCAAGCCATTACATATATTCCAATCAAGTAAAACAAACACCTTAACGGCCAAAGAAATTAAATCACAGGAAAGCCACATGTGTCAAGACCCATTTCTTCGCCTTGCTGTTTTACTGCAACATACAAAGAATATATGAAGCTTCTGAATAATTGGTGAAATACTAAATAAAAACAAATGTTTCAGACTTCATTCACATGTGTTGCTGTGCTCTTTTGGTTTGGTTCTTACTGATCTTTCAACAACAAAAATCATATCCAGATATTTTACTTCGAGCTATAAATCTCATTTTTGTGCCAAAAATATTTTATAGTAGAAGATACCAGTGTAGAGCGTGTTACACTGCTGAGATACTACTGCTTAAAGCTGCAGTCTGCAACTCTTTTTCAAGCATAATGCCTGGAACTGTCCGGGGATTCTGAAAGTAGTACATTAAATACCCCAATACAAAAAAAAAAGAGTTCTCTAGGTCCCCTATATGTCCCGCTAGGTCCCTCCAAAGCAAGCAGGTTTGTTTACAAAATTGCAGACCGGACCGGTAAAAGGTAACCAATCAGGTTACGAGCTGGGCTCTGCTGCCTGTCAATCACCGATTGTGCATGCGCGATACAAGGTAGGCTCGTCCCCACGCTTATTTATCTAGACTATTGAACTTCATTACGGGCTAGTCTACTTACTGTGTCTTCCATGATCGCAAATGACAGGTGAGTTGATGAATGAGGAGTCGTGTACGCGCATCTGGCGTGCACGTAGACGTGCACGAGTTGTCATGTGTTTTGATGGGGCGGGACAGGAAGTTGAATAACTTTTTATTTTTCGGTTAAAAAATAAGTATTTCTTGCATTTTGCGACTACGGAGGTCACCGTTTTCAACTTCAAGCGTTCTGATAGATCATGTAAACTCTTGAAATGCCAAAAATTAGGACTTTACGTATGACAACAACAAATCCTGCAGACTGCAGCTTTAATGACAATGTGAGAGCATGCAGTTATTAGTACTGAGCCAACATCTATCTGCTCTGATTTGCTTTGATCAGTTTGGGGAACAACACATGGCAAATGTATTGATCACTTTTCAATCAAATAAAGGAAAACATTCTAATATAAAGATTCTAATATGAATTAATGGGTATGGGTTAATAGGCTTTACAAAATAACAGCATAACTATTTTTTCTGGTTTTAGCAGCAAATTGCTATCATAACAGATAAGGAACCATCTCTCTTCCAAGTACTATATGAGACCACAGTAATTTTGGCACAGAAAGTGTTGATGCTTAGCGATTGCACTTGCATATTTTTATTTTCTCTCCCTCTCCTCTATCTTCAGTTAAAAATCAGCATGATCTTGTTTGATAGACATGTTTACCCAAGCTCTGGATGGAATTCATTAGCCATAATTAAGCGTTTACTTGATCAGGAGGGTATAAAAAAAGGATTATGTGAAGTCAGATTAAAGGGAGCTGAGTGAAACCAACGAAGAGATTATCAAGCGCTGCCAGGCAAGCAGCCTGCCTTTGGAGTTGGGCCCTCTGTGATCGCTATCTCGTTAGTGCTTTATTCGTCAAGCGCAGGCTAATGCCTAAAACAAGCTTGGCTTTATCCAGACACTTCTGCAGGAGCGTAACTCTGGAGATTAATTATTGACCAACGGTGGAGTGCATGTACTGAGTCAGACAAGAGGTTAAATAGACTTGAGACCAGTGAAAAATTGCAGGACTTTAATTGACAGATGAGCTACATTTCAAATGTACCCACCATTTACAAAGAGAAGAGAAAATAGATTTAGTCAGAAATGTATATGAGACTTTATATTTGAGGTTTCATTGGGTCTTTAATGTATAAAAACAAGCTAGGTTGACATGTTATCACAAGCTTTATGTGGTAAATAAGGTGTAATTTGCACGTCTCACAAAAAAATAAGATTTGCAGGTCTTTGTAGTCTGCTGTGGTCACCTGATGAAGATAAGATAAGATAAAATAAACCTTTATTAGTCTCACACCATGGAAATTCACATTGTTAGAGCAGCAATAAACAGTATAGCAGGCAATAGGAATCGAGAGAGAAAGCGATAACGGCAAAATAATATAGACAAGAGATTAACAACAGAAACACTATGCATAGTATGTATATAGACAATATATGCAATACATATAAACAGTATATAACTCTTTGTTTAAAGTGTAGACAAGAGCTGATTGTAAACAAATGACTTGCAATACCTCTCCTTCGCACACTTAGGGTGAAGCTAAGCTAAGCTAGTCAGTGATTTTAGACTCTCCTTCAGGGGTGGAGCTCATTCATCCTAAGAGATGAGGGTAAGGGAACTTCATTCTCATCCTCCTCTTACTCACCACCTCCATCTCAGGACAGATTTTTTCCTGTCCACAGCTGGAAATGCTGCTATCCCAGCAGACCACACCAAAGAAAATTGCTGATGCCATAACAGTGTCATTAAAGGTCCTTACCGGTGGTCCCTGCACTCTGAAGGACCTAAGTCTTCTGAGTAGATAGAGTCTACTCAGCCCTTTCTTATAAAGTGCAATGGTGTTATCAGGCCAGTCCAGTCTATTGTTCAGGTAAACCCAGGTACTTGTAAGATGTAAGATACCACCTCAACGTCCGTTCTCTGGATGTTCACTCGTGTTGATCGTCTCTTCCTGCGGAAATCCACCACCAGTTATTTGGTTTTTCCTTTGTTGATCTGGTGGCAGTTCCGCTGGCACCAACCCACAAAGTCCTGAGTCCGTCCTCTGTACTCCCTTTCATCATCATATGAGATGCAGAGTCATCAGAGAACTTTTGTGCTGGAAGTCCGCAGTGTACAGGGCAAAGAGGAACAGAGCTAGGGCCTTTCCTTGGGGCACCCTGTTCTGCATACAAGGAAAATAAAAGGCTCTCACCTACCTAATAACTCATTTCAGTTATACCAAAAAGTATTTAATCAAGAGGAACAACAAACTTCAGTGAGTTTGACTGTTTTTTTTTTTTTATTCTATGCATTGATATCCATCTAGCAGAACACTGTTTCTGCTAAAATAAAAACATTTTTTATGCGTAAAAACCCTTAAATGGTAACAAAATATTTTTGAATTCTGGTAAAAACACTGAGATATATATGTCCTTTGTTATGCAAGGAAGTACACCCATCATTTCCAATTTACTGAGAGTATCTTTGAGAACTTCAGAGTTTTAAAATTTGTAGGTCCATACAAAAAAGAATTTTCTGAAGAAAGAATCCAACCAAAATCTCATCTGAAGGTTTGATTTACTTCTTGGAAGTAAAAAAAAATAAAAAATAGAAGGTGCTGTTTACTACGGGGGACACGAGTGGAGAGAAAGTTTTGCGAGATCTCGCAAAAGTCTGTCCTTTTATTTTTATTTTTCACCCATAATTTTTTTCCCCCTTTGTCCCCTAGGGGGGTCCGTAGTTTCCATTAAAATTAGAAGAAAAACAAATCACTTAAGCTGTCAAAGACATGCTGCTGCTGCAAGAGGAAGAGTTTCTATTGACTGCAAATACACCACTGGCTGTAGACTCTTAATGGGCTCTGATGCTTGTGGAGAAAAAAAGAAAAAGATATGTCTGAGGTCATCAGTTACGTACGGAGCCCCTTGAGTCTTAAGGTGAAATATATTGGGGTGTCGAGAAAGCGTGCACCCGTTTTAAAAAGCGCGCTCTCATTTAACCAAACCGTGCTCTCCTTAAAATATAGCAAGCGCACGTTTACCTAAATCGTGCGCTCGAATTACTAATGTCGTGTACTCGCTGTAATACAGTCGTACTCACGTTATATCCCTCGTGAGCACAATTTACTGAAACGTGTCTTCACTTTGCAAAGTGCGCGCTCATTTAACCAAAACGTGCTCTCGTTGAAATACAACGTGCGCACGTTTACCTAAATCCTGCGCTCGATTTAGTAGTTTCTTGCTCTCGTTGTAGTAACAAAGTTATATACCTCGTGACCACAATTTACTAAAGCGTGGTCATGATTCACAAAACGTGTTAACGTTATTTAAGAAATGTATAGCCTAATTCAAATTGGCACAAGTAAGCAAAGCGTGGCCACGATTCCACACTCTCATAACATCATGAGCCAAATATACCAGCAGGATATGATTCTTCACCATTTTGAAATGGACTTAATCAGGGTTTACCATGGGCTAGGTATGGAATACAAGAATATTCTTTCAACCTTGGCGTCCAGTCATGGCATCATCATGAGCCTAGTTGACTCAAAGTACTTCACACACCCTCACCTGTTCTCAAGGCTGCCTTGTAAGGCGCCCAAGTCAGGGCTGTAGCCAAATGAAAATCCTAAAATATTTATTTGCATTCGTTAATTTTTTCCCCAGGATGAATTGAACAGCATCCAAGACACATGGAATGCACATCGCATCCGTCCGTCCAGAAACCCAGGTGTTCCGGCTCGAATACCGGATATAATGCACCTGGCTCCGCATCTGTGGGGGGCTGAAGATCATCTCTATCCTCTCGATGAAGCCAATCTGACCGTCTGCAAGTGGAAATGCACCTTCCTCGACTCCATACCATGCGACATCGATGTATTTGATTTTTGCACAGGCATAATGCAAGAACGAGGGTTACAGTTGACAAACAGTCCAGACCAAGCACTTGAATTATACATTACATTAAGGGACACTGTTCGTCCCATAATACTTGCTTAGGCATACATTCGCCATAGCACAATGCACTTACTGTTCCATTCCAAGCAACTTCCAAATAGATTAAAAAGGTGAGATGCTCACCCTGTAATGGTAACAGATTTCGTGGCCACAATTAATACAACGTGCGAACGTTTCAAGCAATTTGGATTTATTGTTGCCATACAGAATGTCGTGGGCACGTCTTACAGATCGTGGGCACACTTTTGTTTATTGTGCTCACAAGGTATATAATGTGGGCACGACTGAGGGGCAGTGAGCGCACGGTTTTAGTAAGACGAGCGCACGGTTTATGTATACGCGCGCACGCTTTATTTAGACGAGCGCACGATTTAATAAAGCGAGGGCACACTTTGAAAAGTGAGAGAACGCTTTCTTGAAACCCCCTGAAAAAGATATTGTTTGATCTCCACCGGGCTCCGTAGTTACGGGCTTCACAATGGAAACATTATTAACAATGGAGATCTGTTAAAAAGAATCTTGTTCTTGCGATGGTGACATTTGAAGGACCTGCACTTGTCCAACAACGTCTCTTGCATTAGAGGTTTATGTTTTGTTTTTTTCTGCCGGTTTCTTGACACAGTTGTCAGTACATGAGTAATTCTTCTCATACTGCATTTGCATCTCCTGTCTCTCCAATTATTTTCCACTCTGATCTGGGTCAGAGGGATTTATCCAGGAGCTCAGTAATAAAAAGGGACACTGACAAGCTTCCCCACACAAGTCTACGTGATTAAGGTCAGTAATTTTAAAACATTAGATACTGGTTGATTTTTAGGGCCACAAAGTGCACCCTGTAGGCTTCCTGTTGAATGCTGAAAGAAGACTGTAATGAGGCCTGTGAGAGATGGCAAGTGTTTTGAAACAGAAGCATGCATGGGGCTGGCTGAGATACACTGCAGACTGGTGAGCACTGGTTTTGAATGGATAATGATATGATGAAGATTGTTTGCCTTTGAATATTTCTTTGACTACACATGTTTTTGATAAATGAAAAAAAAAATGCAATCAAATGGTTTGAAACAGTGGATTTAAAATGTATGTTTTAATTAGGACAGTGAAGTCCCAAATTACCCTCCGATCAAGTAGCGCACATTCTAACCTTCAAAATTATTATGTTTACTATAGTCTGTTCTTGGTGTTGGTCGATGGTGTCTCAAACGGACACCAGACAACATCAATGTAAATCTAAATGGATATCAGACAGGGAGAATATATGTTAACATAAAAAGTTTCAGAAACAGTATGTTCTTATGTTTCTTTTCTAGTTACTCTGGAGAAACCTGAAGAAACCCACACAATCTGGGAGGACATGCAAACTGTACACAGGCTCAAACACATATTAGAATATAGAACATTTCATCTATACTTCAGGAAAACTGGACTGGCACTTATCTGAATTTATCACTGATTTTGAAACTATATTTCCTAAGTCATCAACACACTACAACAATCTTTGTGGATACTAGCAAAATGTGCAGAAGATTGACAAATCTTTAATTCACATTGAAATCCCTTTAAGCTCTGATAGCATGGTAGGATGTACTGTGACCTTAAATATAGACTATTCAAAAATATTACAAAAGAGTATCAGAGCCATTTGAAGAGCCACATGACAGCAAAATGATTTGGTGGTTGTTTGCTGATTTAAGAAATGTTAGCATCAATCGTACATCTCAGGCTGGAGAAAATGCATGTCGATAAGGAAGCTTTCAAAGTACCAGTCAGTTAAATTGAGAGAGTTGCTGAAACAACTGTGCATGGCTCAGTTTTACTTGAAATTGTCTCATTAGGATGCATCATAGAATAGAAAAGAAAAAAAAGTAAATAATTTCAACATAATACACAGTCAATGATCAAGTCCTTTGAGGAAACAAATTGTACGAGTTGCAAAATATTCTATTGGATTGCTTAAATGCAGGCTGATATGTCTTGATGAAAAGGGCAGTGATGTCTGACTGAAACATCATATAAAAATGTAGGGACCAATTCTCTTCCATATAATAAATCCAAAATGTTCCTCCAGAATTTACACACAGTGTTTAATTCTATCTAAACCTAATCATCCATCCATCTATTTTCTATGCCCGCTTAATCCAATTTAGGGTCACAGGGGGGCTGGAGCCTATCCCAACTGGCATGTGTGGCAAGTGTGAGGCTTGGTACACCCTGGATGGCTCACCAGTCCATTATAAGGCCAAACAGACACAAATCAGACAAACAACAATGCACACTCACTCTTCGGGTCAATTTAGAATCATTAATTCACCTAACATCTTTTTGGATAGTGGAAGGAAACCGGAGTACCTGGAGAGAATCCTAAACATAAAAAGTTTGACAAAATAATCTTAAAAATTGAGTGTGACATTAAGTGACATTTAAAGCTGCCGTCGGCAACTTTTTTAACAGCACGAAACTGCAAATTCCAATCATCTAAGTTTTCAACCCAACCTGCAGTGGCTGCAACACTGCAAAATTCCCCCTTTAGAGCCAGCGTTTGGTTCATCCTTTCTGATAAATCACTCTTTCCAACGTAATGAAAACAACTATTTTTTTCATGTGATTTAAGACATGAAACAATGTTAGGAATAATATTTTGTGCACAAGTAGTCAGGTGTAATCTCACTGTATTTTTTAATGAAAAAAGTGTATTTTCTGTCATTAACTATCTGAACACCGTTTGAAATAGAAATGTGGCTCAAATGCAAAAATAACCGGCTCATTTGTATAATGACTGCTAAAGCTTGTCTTAGATTTTGGAAATTGAAAAAAAAATGTAATCGTTTTATTTAACTGAATAGGTGAAATTTTCAGAGCTGGCATTGACTTGAATGCACGGTCATTTTTAGTTTGATCTCTATCCACTCCACGTGTCCAAGTGTCTTTGAACAGGACACTGAACCCACAATGCTTCCTTATATCTTTATTGTTGCGTGATTGTAAAGGAAAAAAAACCCACTGCCTTTATAAAGTGGAATTATATAAAATTATAAGCAGTGTATGAGTGTGTGTGGATGAGTAACACATTAAACAGTGCTTTGTAGACAAATCTATGTAAGATTAAGGGAAACTACAGCGTTTCCCTCTTCATGAGATTATACTTGTGATGATAGACACTGATACCTTACAACATACTTTTTCACTTACTTTTTCAATATTTTAAATTGTTGTTATTTTCATTGTAACAAAATGTAAATCATTGAACAGACTGTGGTCGAGAATGTGCTACATTTAAGTTTGTATTTTTTTTCTGAAATACAACGATACGAGGTCTCCATGTCTGTGTTTGAAGCAGAGAGGAGCAGACTAATTGTCTTGCACTGAAAGTAATTGAGGTTTGTTCAAAAGATTGCTATACTTCTCGCTGGGTGCATTTATGTTAAATGATGCTGAATGGTTCTGTAAAGTGGTCTAAAAGTTGCTAAAACTACTTCTCAGACAATGGCAAGCATTTATGCTGTAACTGCATCTTGGTCCAATGTGTTTGCTTAAAGCAGGGAGGTGCTGACGTACCAAGTGCGTGAGAGAGAGGGCTGAACTGAGATGTCAAGATGGAACCAAGATGTCTGAACCTTCCTCATTTGAGGAAAATAACACCTAAAGACAGATGTGTTGTTTTGCGCATACTTTAGAGTATAAATAGGACAAAACCGCTGCTGAGTACCATCACCTTTGTAAAAGAGGGACAGAGACCAGGCGCCCAAGGCCAAGCCAAGCAGAATCTCCTGCAGACAGCCCAGGGATGGGGATTGGAGGTCGATTTAGGGAGGAAACTCCACTTCCCAGAGGCCGTACTGTCAACAACTCTGAGACCAGATGTTATCATGTGGTCTCTAGAGGGTAAGAAGATCATCCTGGTGGAGTTAACAGTCCCGTGGGAAGAGAACTGTGAGGAGGCGGCAGAGAGAAAGAAGGAAAAGTACCAACAACTTGTCCAGGACTGCCGGGACAAGGGGTGGACAACATGGCTGATGACAGTGGAAGTGGGTTGTCGAGGATTCCCAGCTCAATCAGCGTGGAATCTAATGACAAAGGTGGGATTGAGAGGCCACTTGAGGAAAGCAGCCGTTCGTAGGTTGGGAGAAGCGGCTGAGAGAGCCTCCTGTTGGCTCTGGCATAAGAGAGAGGACACTAGCTGGAAGCCTGGAGGAGGGGGGCAGTGACTTGGCCAAGCACTGCTGACCCGCCAACTGGAGAGTGTTGTGGTTAAGGGTTGAAACACTCTGAGAAGGTTGGGGACCACCTGATGACCCCTCCCCCCAGGTCAAGGCTCGTCCATGAAAATGGATTGATAATAGCATCTTTGATGTATTACACAACAGGACCTGGTTTCTTTGTTTAAGGTCTTACCTCGGATGCATGCAAGCTGTATGACCTGGTGTACACTATATTAAAGAATATTCTCTACTAAAGACTCTTGCTTCCAGTCTCATTGATTCCAGCCTCATCTACTTTGACCTTTGGTCCTGTTGACAACAGAACAGCTGCCCAGGAAACCCTACGTACGCCTGTAATTTTCCATCCAAATTGTTGATGGAGATTGTTCACTTGTAGCACCTGCCAATACTGCATGGGATGTCATTTGCGTTGTCATCGTGAATTTATTTATCTATTCATTCATATCCCTTATTACATACTGCAATAATTTTATTGAATTTTTTCTAATTCATTCATTCATTCATTCATGTATTCTATGCAACAAACTTTTTGGCACAAACATTTCATATAAATTAAGAATCAATCCCTCTAACAAAGAATAGAATTAAGGTAACTGTGATCATATATATATATATATATATATATATATATAAGATCACAATTACCTTATATATATACACCTTATATATATATAAGATTATATAAACAAAACTATCAATATAATTTATATATCTCAGTTTGAGGAAATTATAAAAAATTGAGTGGAAGAGAATTTTTTTCAAGTAAAGCTAGGCCAAGCTCCATCTATGACCTATCTATATATCTGTGTAAATTTGAGGATGCTCAGTGAACTGTTCAGTGACCAAGTTGCCATGGCAAAGTTCTGCCTGAAAGGAAGATGTGTTTTTATGGACGATTGGCTTTATCCCCAAAGGGGAGTGGTGCATTCAACCTTTCTGGAACCTGATTTATACTATTTGTTTAATTGCTGGTTCTGATTTAAAGCAGAAGCAGTTTTCCTTCTTTCCGCTGAACTCTCAACCATTTCACAACCCCATGTTTGGCCTATATCCATTCTCCACAGCTCTCCCACACTGTGGACGTAAGCAGTTATTCCCAAAATGTGTTCACTTTTGCACAATGAAATGTTTGCACGCATGCACACTCGAATACTGCACATTCACACTACAGTAAACAAATTACATTGGAGTGTAACAACATTTAATGTGGCATGAAAATAAATCAGCTTGTACTTGAATATCTGCACATCCGAACCTTTGCTTATTGTGATTACAGTGTGTAATAAATCAAAATGGAGACTGGATGTTTGCTGTAGCTTTTCTCTCTCATGGCTGAGTTTTCTTCAGAAGATTCTCATGCTGATGCAGCTTTTCTTGATACAACATGCCCTAGAGAATTGCTCATGTCTCAGCAAATATGAGAAATCGACATCAGGGGTAATGAAGTGACTGAAATAAGAATGCAGTCGGTCGTATGGTGTTGTAATAAAGTATTTCCTCCTGGGGATCTGATTTTAGTGCAGTGATCATCATGCATCATGCATTTCCTTGTGACCCAGGTCTTAAGCTCTTCATCAGATATTTCCACTCTGATGGACTCCCATAGTCTGCATATTCACATTGCAAAATAATTTTAGAGGCACAAGGGGTTGCCTGTGTGTGCATCAACACAAGAGGATGAGATCAGAACTAGGAATGCTCCAGGGTGAACCACAGTGGCTTTTATTACGATTGTAATTACCTCTAGATCTTGACATGAAATAAAACTTTTTCATCTTTTCAAGCAGATGAAAAATGAAACCTGTAAACCATTTGTAGCAATCAATTTCAGGGTTTTCTAATAAACATTTTTTCAGTAAAAATTGTATATATTATTCATGTTGACAAAAACTGTTATGTTTGCTACAAAGAAAGGAAAGGGAAGGGAACAGTTGCCATGAAAGGTAAACAAAAGAGCAACTCTTGCAGTTCTCACTGTGATTTTTCAGTCAACAATGCTGTTATTGACTGTCTACAAAAAGAATCCAGAATTCAATTTTAGTGTTGTCAGTTTGGTAACTTATTCTTTGAGGAGGTAAATGTAACCAATTCCAAAACAGGTTCCCACGTTGCTACAGTCAGCAGAGTCAGATTATGCAGTATTAAAGCCACACTGCTGCGGGGATATATGTCATATTTGGTTTGGTGGTGAAGGAAATGCATGGCTTAAGGTTTCCAGGCTTTGAGAACACTTCCCGCAGACTTTGAATATGGGGCTGCAGCAGCAGCTCTAGAGAACATGTTGCCCTTCCAACTGCCCCTTAGGTCAGGGGCTGTCACTTTCACTCAGAAACAAAAGTCAACTTTCCAGTCTGATTTGTGTGCACTTCAGAGATGAATCTAAGTCTAGCAAGTCATAAGCATTCCTCACTGTTTGGACTGAAGTGATTTTCCTTCTCTTTCTTGATGTTCCTTCACACCAGTCAATGCAGTCTCAAGGCAAAATATGAATTAATCACTGTGAAACCAGTAGGTAACTCCTGCACCAGCATTACATGTTTTCAAGAGTTGGTTACTGATAATATTTCTTTGCTTGTGAATCAAATGAATATTAAAATCCCACTTTTTTTTAAATTTAGAATGCATAATAAAGGCTGCACTTCCATATTTCTACAGTACATTTAACACATTAGTAAAAAAAAAACAAAAAAAAAACAAACCAAATGGTGAGTCTAGAACAGCTTTCATGGCCCCTCTAATTTTTCCTACATGTCTGGAAGGGGAGTTATGAGAGTTGTTAAATTGCTAGGAATCTACTGTTTCAGCCATTACATCCTACACATGGAAGGACAGAAACAGTGGACAAGTGGACTTTTGAATAACTAAGTGCTACTGGGATTAGTAACAAATGAACAGACAGAATTTCACTTGTTCAAAACGTTATGCCATTACAGCACATATTATCAACCATATTCAGGGAAAACTGAAGATGTAAAATGTGTCATCAAGGCAGCTAAGGAGCACATTTTGGGAGACTCCTGCCCGTAATTTCAACAATTTCCATTTTTAAGATTTCTACAAACTGTCTGCTCACTGTTGTCCTCGCAGCAGTCCAACAGCCACACTAATTCTTTATCCCTAACAAGCAATTGTCCTTTTTTTTATTGAAGCTTTTCATATCATGTATGTGTCTTGGATGATTGGTCCGGTCAAAAAAAAAAAAAAAAGAAAATATGTTAACAGGAAACGTGGGGCTCTAATGATAACGGATATTCTCTGGTTTCCATGGTTACTAAAAGATCCCATGCAGCAGAGCAGAATTGTCAGTCTCAATTACAAAACAGTTGATTAGTATCAAGGTACTTGTGCAAGAGGAAGCTGTAGAGCTTTTCAGATCCGCAGGCAGCTGTTAGACTGAGGGGCAATCAAAGTATGTGATTGCTGTCTTTTCATAAGAGGTCTGTTTGTGTAGCAAATTAGCTAAAAATCACCAAGAGGTTAGAAATTCAAATTCTTTTCAAGATAGAAGTAAAACTTTGGTTTTAATAATCCACATTTATTGGATGTTCACAGTGCAGATGAAGTTAAATTAACTTTGGAATATTAGATTACTATGTGTCTGTAATCCTTTAGGTATCCTCAGCAGTAACTACTGCTGCACAGTTAGTTAGCTCCGCATCTTGTGCACATTCAGCATACCTCCACTGCCATTTCTACTTACCTTGAAAGAAAATAGATCTGTAGGCATTATGAGCCCTGTGGTAAACAATGGTCTATCTTTAACCTCAGCTCTGTTGGTTCAGTGTCTTGGTCAACAATGATTCCAGTGTTACAACTCTGCTACCTGGGATTGGATCAAATCCTACCATGGCTTCTGTCGGTGCCCAAGGCCACTCTTGCATCCGGTCAGACTTTATAACCACAGAACTCTCAGTCTCCAGGTGGGAGCTCATGCTCACTGTCAGGTGTCAGGTGGAGTTATCTCGGCCCCAGAAAGAGGACTCCATTGTTTGTGAAAGCCCCGGTCCCTGTTACACCACATCTCTCGCTGCAAGGAGACATGGTACAGGGATGCTTTCAAAGTGATCTGATTCTCAGTTAGAGGAGGTAACTGCAAGGGCCAACAATACCAAACAAATTTATAGAAGTGGAAGTTGTCAGTCAAATTGCAATGCTTAAAAGATATATGGGCTCATTCTTCCTCTTACAAGGTATATGTATATTGTGTCTTAAAAAAGAAAGAAAATCAACTGCAAAAATATCTTGTTGCGTGATAAACAATTTAAATTTAGAAAAAAGAAAAAAGAATGAACAAGTGGCAATACTAGATTTTCTTTCTAGCAATATTATGCAATTGTGCATTTTTCTTGTCAGGAGGCAGCCCCTTTGGATACTGTGCAATTGTTCTGATGTTTCCCCAGTCACTTGTAAGCTTAGATGTTAAAGTGACTTGACCGTGAGTGCTTCATATCTTTTCCTACATAACTTACCAAAAGAAGTGCACATCTGTAATTGATCCAAAAAGTATCCAGGGTGATTTGAAAAAAAAAAAAAGCTTACATTTGTTTCTACAAACACGTCCTTGCTATTTGAAAAAAAAAAATGAAAATGAGGGGCAGCAGAGAGATGGAAAACTGAATGATGATAGAGCTCTGTGTTTTTATTCAGTGGTTTTCAAGGTCACCTTGCTTTTGAGAATAATGGCACTATGGCAGCTGCTCTTATCCTATCCATCATGATAGCACATCAGTACACAAGATCCACATCCATCCTGTATCCCCAGGCCTTTTTGCAGCTCCACATGCGACTGTTTCGTCTACTTAGCACTCCCTTCCCCTCTGCTCTGCAGTGGTATCACTCCACCTGAACTGCTCTCCGCTTACCTCCAGAATGACCTTCCCAGTTCAGATCATGACCTTCTGCAACACTGAATAAAATACGCTACCTTGTATTCACTGCAGTTGCTCTCAGACAAAGTCAATTTGATCTCTTTCTCTGGCCATTATTCTATTTGTAGAATTTCTACACTTTGGCCTTTGGTTTGTTCATGGGTGCTTCAGAGTGCCTAAAATAGTGTGTCACCTCCTTTGGCATTTTCCTGTTTCGTTGCCTCAAAATATGGTTGTTTTTTCTTATTGAAGGACTTGTTGCATTTCCCCAACTCAAGTAAGGACAACTGAAAACAGCAGATGTGTTTCAGGTTTCTTCATGGTTATTTTGTGCATTTTTACAATGCTTGTGGGACAATTCATTTAACATCTGATTTTAGTGCATGGGTCCATATCTGTGGTCATTTAGCATATCTTTGTCGTTATTTCAAGTCTCGTTTTTTGTCATTTTGTGTTTCTGGACAATTTTTTGTTTCTTTTTCTAATCAAAGATTGTTCTAATACCAAACACTTCTGCCCTCCATATTGTCAAATCCAACTGTTGTTGTTTTTGTTTTGTTTGCTAATCTGGATACTCTCATGATCACTGAGGCACAGTTGTCTTGAGGAGACACTGTTGCCCCTTAGTCACATCTTAGATCTAGTACTCTCATCTAGTTTTGGCCTAAACTCTCTTAAGATACTTGATATACCTGTCATGGACCATAAAGCTGTTACTTTTAAAGTGCCCCTTCACCAATCTGTTTTTACTGTGTGCGCTAAAAGATGCGCTTGCATTTTTAATACTGACTCTGCAGTTAAATTTTGCAGTGTCATTAATATAACATCCTTAAATCCAACTACGGCTCAGGGCAGAGGTGTTATTCCATTTGTTTAACCATCATTCTCTTCCCATCCTTGACCAAATTGCCCCAGTTAAAACCAAGAAATATAAATCAAATAATCCCTCTTAAATACACACAATGCCTTTAAGATTCAAATATTCATTTTTCAGAAAGCAGTTTATGTTATGATCTATGGGTTTTTAGTGATTCGGTTTTATTTCGACTTTTGGTTCCTTTAGTCTTCCGATTGTATTTCCTGTAATCCTGATCTTTTTCTGACTTCTGTTAATTTTACCGCCGCTTTGTCACTACTGGTTTCTGTTGCTGATTGCTCTCACCTGTTTGTCATTTTGTAATTCGTCCCTTAGGATACATTCTCCTGGTTTTCCTTTGCTCCTTGCCAGATCATTTTATGTTGTGGTTCATAGGCATTTTCTTGTCTGTTGGTCAGTCAATCAACCACTTGTTTTTTTTTTTTTTCTGGTTCTTGTTGTTCATACTTTTTTGTTTGTAGTTTATTTTTCCTGCCTTGGCGGTGCCTTTGGTGTCTTTTTAATAAAGCCTCTGAGATTAAATGTTTGTCTTCGCCTCCAGCTTTTGGGTCCCCTACCTCTTGCTCTACCAAAAAAATCACGACAGTTAAGGATGCAAGATCAGTATAATTTTCACAGCAGATATTCAGTTACTACCATAATCCTAGAATGCTGTTTAGGTTAATTGATAATGTGATTGATGGATGAATGTGATTTTGTGAGCATCCATCTGACTCTAACTCGCTTAGTCTCCTCTTGTAAAGCACTTAATAACATTAAGAAAAAAAATATTTTCAAATAGATTATTATCATTATTATTTATAGATACAAATACTTGAGGTTTTACCCTTGCATAATATTAGCAAATGTTGGATCTTTCACTTTTGCCTGCCTTATGGTGTTTTCAGCATGAAAGTGATAATGTATGAGTCCACTAGTGAAGACTTGCGAGATAATTAACAAATGATGTTTTGGCTAATAAAGCATGGCCTTGATGAGAATGCATTACTTTCATGGAACATCACAGCTTGGCCACTCACAAGGATGCCTCTTCATGGGGCTAGATGAATGGACTTTGACTTGGACCCACCACCTCCCCACCCACACCTCTGCTGACTCAAACTCAAACACACAGTGACACACACTCACAAATATACCACCACACGGACAACTACACACGTTCAAACGCCATCCTCAAAGGAGAATGTGAACAGCTGCAAGGTGAAGCATGGCAAAGGAGAGACCAATTATCCTCCCAAAAAAATGACTCAAACTGTGGGGGGGCTGATCATTTTTCCTGCTGAGGTTGAAAACCGTGTTGCTATCAGCTGCTGACAACTGCTCTCCTCCTCTACAGCCCTATGTTTATGATACTGTCCAGTTTAAAGGTACAATTACCTCCACAATGCTTGGACAATAGGACTAAGATATTAGGTATTTTCTGCTCTTTTAGATGTAACTTTATAACTGTTAACCTGTTAACTGTTAACCTAACATACAGTAAAATAATGCTGTAACCACAACCAGCATGTCATGCTTCTTTAAAGGCTGATCTATTTACCACATTTCTATGTCTGATAGATAGATGCCAAGAAAATAAAAAATGATTGTCTTTACAGGTAAATAAATCAGAAGTTTGTCACTGATGCAGTAATCTCATACATATATAAACATATACATAAACATAAACATATCTCATACATATAGTTTGCTATCATTTCAAAAGATCTTTCTTCCCGCAGGCTTCCTTTTGTTTTAGTGTTTAGAGCTACATTTTCCTAACAGATAAAGAGAGATTCTGCTTCACAACTGAGAGAAAAATCCTATTATGTACATCATCAAAACAAATTAAGCACTCAGCCATTCAATGCAATTGAGTTTTAACTTTTATTTCAGTTCTGAAGCACTTACCAGAACACTACAGCACAACTATCAACAGCAGCAATGCAGTACTTTCAAAATTAAAAACACCATAGGAAAATAATTTGCTAAAAACCCGTTTTGGTAGAGAAGGTTAAGTAGAAATTGGATAAAAAAAGAGGGTCTTTGAAATAATGATTAAGTGCAGTAGGAATAAAAAGAACTGCCACTAAAGGTTTACTTAAAATCATAGAGATAAAGAGCTCCCACCAAATACAATCACTGGTATACAAAAGATGTGATTCATGGCTATGGAGCAGATAACTTGACTTGAAACATTAGTAATTAAAGACTGACAAAACAATTTGATATAGTTTACAATTCCAAACACTAAACGAGAACCAGAAATGAATACAAATAGTTTTGTACTCAAATAATCCTCAGTCATAGACCTTGAATCATATTAGTGATTCAGGTTTATCAATCATTCCGAATCTGTCTCTAAAATATTGACCAGATGTCACTTACTAGTATGTTTCCATGCTTTATTAAGCCTTGCTATGGTTGTTGCTTGTGTAGGACAACTAACTGGACTACTGTCTTTTTGCCAATATACAAGGACCATCAGGGATCAATTTTCAATTTTCTATTGAAATATGTCTCCTTTACAATAGGTGGCGATATACTTGGCTTTTTCTGGTTGATCTATTATATCACGGACCAAAACAAGTGGTAAATAACTAACTGCAGCTGACGGTTAATTAGATGTTGATCAATGAATTAGGCAGCTATATGGGTCAGTACATTAAGTTTGTTCTGTAGGCTTGACTTTTTTTTAATGTGAGATGCACTCTATCCCCTGCGATTATTTTTTATTATTACCAACTTTTTCTTCTTTTAAGTGCCCACTTCTTCCCTTACTTATGGGTGGAAGAACAGAACCAGAACTGTTGATCACGTGGTAAACATCTTTGCAAGTTACTTACCTTATACTTGCAGGAGAAATTTGACTCCAAACTGTGTTATATGGGTGTGTTAGTCCAACTTTAAAAAAAAAAGTTTGATTGAGAACAATTTCAGCCAGACTAATCTATTTAGTCTGAATAACATTGTATGAATGTATTGACAGGTTAGATACCTTAAAGACCATGCTTTATTTCGGAAAAGTAGGTTTTGGAATTATGTTTTTCCTTTTACAATTTCAGCTCTACTCATTGAAGAACAAACCTTAAGTTTATTCGTATTTAGTGTGACACCAAAGGGTCCAGACAAAAAAAAAAACGTTATATGATGCATTGCTAGGAGATCAAGGTTCAAGATCACAGGAATATCATACTTAGTCTGAGCAACAGAGCTTGAGCATGCACTGGCAAGCCACATGGTGTGAGCACAGAAAAAGTCTATAGTTCACATCTTCTCTTTTGATTGATAATTGATAAAGATTATATTATATCTTCATTTTAATCCTCCTTTAAATACACAGCTGCTGTAGCCTGGCTGACGCGTCCACATCTCGATGAGATGGTGGTCTGGGAACTAGGTGGGCATTTTCTCGTATTTGAGGCGTGGTTTACGAATGCCTAGACCCGTTTATTGGGCGCTACGAATGTCTATCAAATGGCGTCTGGTTCTTACCATGCTGCTTTGCGCGCGATTCATAGCCAATTGTATCACTTATACCAGATGACGTATGTAGAGCAACAGAAATTAGACGAGGAAGAAGAAGACGCGTTGCTCTTTTTTAAAAGTAAACTTGCGTTCTAAGCAGTGTTGGGTAAGTTACTTTAAAAATGTAATCCGTTACAGTTACAAGTTACCTTGTTTAAAATGTAATTGTAGTGTAACTTTTTGGATTACTTAAAAAAAGTAATGTAACTAATTACTTTTGGATTACTTTTACCTATTTATGGTATAGGATAATCTGTATATTATCTGTATGATTCCATCTGTATTTATCACATTTATATATATCATGCTATTTTTCTTTTCATTGTACTGCCATAACTACATTATACATTTTCTGCACATACATGCATTTCCCTAGGTAATTGATCTATTCTGCACATATCTATTAACCATCTTTCCTTACACTAGCTGTAAATAACTGCATTTTATCTCTAAATACTGCATGCTATACAATCTGCACGCGTTACACTTTATAAGATGCCAAACTGCATTTCATTAATACATGTGCAATGACAATGAAGTGCTCTACTTTAGAGCACTTCATTGTAGCTAAAAAGCTACAATGAAGCCCCACGTAGCTAAAAAGACTAGCTTTCTTCAGTAGCCTCGATGCTTAATGCTTACCGATTTAGCAAGCCTAGCAGCCTCGTTGCTAATGCTAGCCGCAGTAACGTTACCAACCATACCCGACGTCAAGGAGTTGGCTGAGCAGGGGCAAGATTATGGGGCTGGCAGAGTTAACTTCATAATGGGTGAGTGCAGGTTTCATTCACTTGTTTTCATTCTTTCACAGGATTGATTCACTTCATTGGTTTATCCGATTGCTGGCCGCCGAGCCATTATGTGTCTGGGTTTGTGTGGGTTACTGATCATGGTTGTTAGCAGTCGATAGTCAGGTTGTGTGATGTGTGTTTGAGTGTGTATTTTTTCTATGGGTATGCCATTGACTGTATGAGCGGTCTGTGCTCGTTTTTTTTATTTTTATTTAATTAGATTGGAGATACTAATTAATACTGAGGGGGGGCTGGTCCCGGGGAAAATTGCCAGGGCCGATTTTTTTCCCCAGTCCGACCCTGCCGCTCTGTACTTCTGTCACTGCAACCTCGCACAAAGTGTAATCCTGTTAAGTAACCCCCATTCTCACTGAATGTAACTGTAATCTGAGTACATCGTTTTTGCTTGTACTGTAACGGATTACAGTTACTTTTATTTTGTATCCTTTTACCGTAACGCCGTTACATGTAATCCGTTACTCCCGAACCCTGGTTCTAAGCTACTTAAAACACTTTCTAAGGCTGCATCGAATGGTAACGTTGTGTCCGCTGCCATGTTGTATTAACGCTCTACAAGCTTCGGTGTAGCGCATAGACATCGTCATCGTCTTGCTGCCCCCTCCGTTCTGTGATTGGTTCCCTAACTCAGGCAAAAATAAGGGCGGTGGTTTCCAGGCTGCCTTTGCAGTGTGAGTGAAATTGCACGCAAAGCAGCATGGGAATTCCCAGGCTACAGCTGCTGTACATTCTTTACCAAACACCTGAAAAAATATTACGAATATAAGTTGATCAGTCTGACTTGCACAATGCGAGTATTGATTGTCATTATTGTATGGTTGTGATTTCATTTTTTGTAGGTAAGCCTGTTAAAAGTGAGATAAAAATGTTTTGGTAGGCTGTTGTATTGTGTCAGGTAGTATCCATCATGTGATAGTAACCATGCCTCATGAGTATTAACTGTGAAGTCCATGACAGAGTACAGTTTTCAAACTCAAACAATGTACTTTTAACTCCTAACTGTTAGTAGGTGGGGAATAAAGATGAAAAGTAATTAGTTGCAGAAGTAAGGTATTTGAACCAGCAATCTCTGACTTGAACACTACCCACCGTCCCTTGATATGACATTTTTGTGTGTGTCAAGAGCGTTAACTGTTGACATCATTAAGTTGAGACCTTCAACCTTATCACATGGCAACAGGAGAGGAAATGTCACAGTAGCTAGATGGGAGCTGAATCACAGGAGATAAATGAGAGAGTAAAGTGTAGCTACTGTCCAAATTTTCAGCCATTATTGTATAAATGCTGCATATGTTTCCCTGGAACAATGTAAATTGTTTTACTATCCATCATTAAACTATATTGTTTACCCTCTTATTCTTCCATTGAGAATCTCACCTGACAGTTTTGACAGGTTTGATTTCAGCAAAACATTTCAGATGAGAACATTTTTGTCTCATCTTCAAGGAGAAATTGTAGACAAGTCTAAAACTGTCCGAAGTAGAAACTGACTTTAAAGGTTTTGCTTCAAATAAAGGAAAGAAAAGAAAAAACGGCCCAACTTATTAAACATGTAAACAACATTCATCTGTTATACATAATGCAGAGACAATATGAGACTACAGTGCAATGTGACCTGGGGAGTTAATCTACACAATAGCACGACAAGTTGCTTAGTCAATGAGAGAATTCAGAATAAATTAACATAAGAATTTCCCCTGAGGTCTATTCTAATCAGAGTATACCATCGTTTTCCGTTCCTGCTTAATGAATCATACGAATTATAGTCATATTATAAATGGCAAGTCTTTGCAGGGCTATTAGTTTGTTTCTTTAGGGGTCTAATAGAAGACATGCTTCATTTAGAGCCCTGTAATGTCCCGCAGCAACACAGAATGAATTGCATTATTTCCAACAGCTGCCATTTTCCAATGATCTTATCAGAAGCACACTACATAATGTGGAATAGGAAGTTATTATTCCAGTCCAGCCATCCCACTCTCACTCCATAATAACATTCATCTTTCTGAGCAGGTCTTTTACGTCTCGCTCTCTGTCATTCTCGCATATTTTCCACACATTCTTTCTTAATTACAAAAGATGGATTCCATCAGTGGATGCATTCCTGGTCAAAATTGATATTCAGGGGGAGTTTGTCTTTAACTGTCATTTTAATGCTAATACTTTGTGCTTTATAAACTCTCTGGTATGTAAACCCCTGCATATAGGATGTGCAACTGCCTGAATGCAATAACACCTCATTCAATATACTGATTAAATTTTGTTGCATCTAAAGAGGTATCCATAGATATTTCACTGGGTGGGATGATTATTTCTTCGTCCTATTTCTGGCTCCAGGCGTACTTTGCCCTATTGAAGAGTTCTCTCTCTTTTTTTTACCTCAGTATTTAAGTTGTGATCTGGAAGGTAGTCTGAAAGTGAATGGGACAAGCACTTCCCAAGTGCACATTTTTCCAGGCATCACGTAGGCCTAATCATGCAGCACGCAAAGCAGCAGATACATCCTTCCATCTCAACAACAAAGTCCCTTGAACTTACGGAAATGGCCAAACTTATGGACAAATTTTTTTTGTCTTTGAATAAATCAAAATCTAGGCCATTACTGATGCTTTGCCAACACTTACTGACACTTGTTTGAAGAAGGATTGCATATTGTTTGCATCTAATTTTTTTGTTTGAGGTAAAATCAACTCAATTTGAGTAAACTTGGCTGTTTGAAATTATTCATATGATGTACAATTTCTTTACATGTCAGTGTGTGATTCTAATTTTAAAGTTACAAACATGATCAGGTTATCTTTTTGGTTGTGCTGATAAAATATCATGGTTTTGTACTACATTTATTTTGATGAATAACATGATTTTCACTGTTACTGTGTGGAAGCTATAAGCAATACTTATAGCAAACAATGCTTCTGTTGCTCTCAAGTGTCAAAGTACAGTTTGAAAGTGAGCCAGCATCCACATTACCAGGTTCCTGAAACTAAAGCATCTAAATCTAATTGGAAGACATCCCAACATCAATTTCATTATCATAAGTTGGCCTTTTGAACTTTGTGGCACTGCTGTGATAGCCAGAGGCCATTTCACTTGAACTCAGTGTTAAGATCCTTCTTGGCAGTGGCATTATTACAGATTCCGAGGGGAGAAATTGATTGCAGGTTGTAAGAATCAAATTTGTAACTTGCACAGCAGTGATTTACAAATCTCGAATCAGTTTGTATGGATGGCACTTGCCTCACGATAAACCCTTTTAAAGTGCCTGCCCACATGAGGGTTTAGTCAGGGACATGCATGGACAAAAGGCAGACTTTATAGGAGAGGAAATCTCAATAATGTTGGAGATCCAGGACAGAAGTCTTATTCTGCAGGCTAAAGAGATTAAACAGTGAATAGACAATAGAGCACATAGCAAAGAGAAGTGGGGAAAAAAAGTCCTACCACAATATCTCATATAACCACCATATCTTATCACCATAGCTCCTTTACATTCAACATTTTTGCAGTTCAGAACCATGTCATTCTCCCTAGGAGTGGGATAAACATTTCTCTTCATGTTCTTGGTTTCAAGCAGTCATGTAAAACATGAATGTAAAGGCCTGGAGGTCTTATTACTTCAATAATACATGAGAAACATAATGAACATTCAAAAAGAGGCACGTCACTTGTCTGTGTAGTGCTGAGCGCTGTTTGGCATTTGAGTAATGCACAAACATCACGAAAAAATGGCCGGGATTAACCTTTCAAAGAGTCTCTCTTATTCTGAGCTACATTATATCAGGCCATTACAGTTCCTGATTCCTGTTTTCCTCAGTTTTACTCCACTAGAAAAGATGTCATCAGACAGGTGTGTCTGAGGACTTTTACCCATGTTCCCTTTTCCTAAAATTTACTGATCAGACGGTCTGCTTTTTAAGTAGAATTGATATACACATCTTCAACAGAGTGACAACGTGTTTTATTGTAACACATCTTGTCACATTGTACTGCAAATATGTGTTTACAGTGCTAAGTCAAAGCTTTTTAACAATTTGAAATTGTCTACTTTCTGACAAAAAAAGGACCTACAGCGCAGTCACGTTTAGATGCAGATGAGAAGTACCCAAATTCCAAAGAAGGGTAAATAAATAAAATAATCTATTTATTTAGAAAAGTAGTCTAATAATACTGTATGTATGAGTGGCAAACTTAAATACACTAGACCGATTGAAACGGGCCAAAGCCATGATACTACCACTATTATGGGCAAGATGAGATTTTTTTGGTTAAAATGCAGTGTTATCTTCTCTTCATACAATATACCTTTCAATAAAGTTTTATTATAGTTTCATCCTTGCACACATCATTTCCCCGCCTTCTTGCTTGTTTTCGTGATTTTATGAAGACTGTAAATGTGTCATGATTATATGGAGCAATGTTGTTTTGGGAGAGCAGTGGCTTTCTTCCTGCAACACACAGCATTGTTATTTAATGCTCTTATGGTTAACAAATGTGATTATTATGTAATTATTTACATATATTATTTACTCCTTTTCTGAGGTCTTTAAAAGTCTCTTAAATTAATGACATGACATGACATACCTCTCTGAAAACCTGACTTGTGAAGAAAGGACACTGCTATATTCTTATCCCAACAAGGTGCCGTATCACTCTTATCTCACTTAGAAAGAAAAAGACATATTATACTTTCAAATCAACTGCCAGCCACAGGGCTAAATAATTTAACAACTAAAATTTGATACTGGATCATTTTCCTCAATATATAACTGTCTTTAAGCTCAATATTTTAATCTCAGTTGCTTAATTTGATTCTCTAGATCAAAATTTAAGACAAGTGAAAATTGATATTTTGGTCATATTTACACAGAACAACCAGTTTACAAAATTACCATTGTACATTAATTGTTACTTGCCAGGAGGCATAGCTTGATTCACCAAGGCGTAAAAAAAACTTCATGAATGTATTTCCATAACATTTAAGGAAGAATTTATTCTGAAAATTTGAATAATCCTTCACGTCACCATTTACTTGCAATCAAATCTCAACTTCCTTTGCTGGCTCATTACTGTATCCCATACACGGAAGAACAAAACAGAGATTCACTCATAAAAGCATAGCCCCAGACGGTACTGTAGTTATATTAGTGATCAAAACATAACAGGGTTCCTTTAATTAAAGGGTTCTTTGTCTAAAGAAGAACTTTAAATGTCCTTATGAGGTGATAATTCAATACAATTCTTTGGGAACATTAATTATTTCATGAAAAAATAGATATTTTAGAATTTTCAATATTCAATTCACTCAAGTGTTTAAAATTTTGAATGTTTACTTCCACCTGTTACTTTGGTGTAAAGGCATTATCTCACACCGTGAATATGATACCTGATAAAGACCATAAACAACATGTTTCTATCCTGTATGAATGTTGATCCATGGTGATTGATTTATATGATTTTATGTTATATATGCAGGGTACTGTTCTCTTTATACCCTGCAGAGTTTTTCATTCCTCAGTTTTCATAACCTATCTACACTTAATATGTCGTTATGGGAACTGTTAAAACTAGTTATTAGGCTCCTCTCACTCAAGATAAGATTTTTTTTTTTTTTTTTTTTATAGGCTGAGAAGCAGTGGTCTACTTTTAACCAAAAATGGTACATCTTTCACAGCCTAAAGGTGGAAAATTCAGATTCCACCTATGCTTCGGAATTACTTTCCTTTTAAAAGTGTGCTCTTTGTTTTTTCTGGCACAAGCTTGTACCAAACCTGCTGCTATAAAGACATTTATTCTTCGCTCCCGGGAGTGCCACTGTAACTTGATAAAACAAGGTTTTCGAGAATAAAAACAAAGCTTTCTGGTCATCTGTCGGAATAGCTAAACTTTGTTTTTCCAAATGTTTCCACCCATGACAGTAAAACAAGATTTTCAATGAACAAATGTGAGTTTTTAAATAGCTGAAAGCAAAGCCAGACATCGTGAAACCTCTGAATCAATACACTAGTAACCATTCCCTCTGAAAATGGTCCTTGCAGAATGATTTGTTATAACTTCAAAACAATAAAATCTGATTGGGTAAGCTGATTGAGTGCACACGCTGTTTTTGTTCTCTTTGTTTGGTGTGACACATCTTTTAACAGCACAAATACAGTCATGCATTGGCAGAGAGCTGCAGTGACTCACAGTGTGTAAAAGCATCAAAGAGTATACATCTGTCCTAATTATGCAGAAGACCATTAGTATTTATAAAGCTCGAGAGCTTTTACCGCCTATATAACAAAAGATATGCTGTATTATGAGTATCATTTTTTCACCTCAATATACAGGGTGGATTTTTGAGAACAGATGACAGTGACACCTACAGTATGCTAAAATATAATGGCACAAAATGATACAATACAACAGCTTTATGCCATCACAATCAAGCCATGTGGAAATGTAAGACATGCCTGGTAAAGCTAGAAAAAAATAGAAAAAACAAAATCTGTCAGGTCTTGTGCTAATGTTCACCATATGGTCACAAGGAAAACATGTGACAGTCAACACCAAAAGGTGCAAACTTCTCTAAACAACTGAATGAGCTTCCATCTGGGAGATATTTCCTGCTATTTCTTAAAATAAAAATTTTTCTGAGAACCAAGAAAAGGGAAATTTTCTAAAAATGTTAGGATAGCATGCACACACTTTTGATGTTATCACTGTCAAAAACAACTGTGTTTTCCCCAAAGTATAAAATAAAAATAAATATCAAAGATTAAGAGAGACATTTGAGAAAATGATCGGATCATTTTTGCCAGACAGATAGTTTTGAAACAACAGGGTTGATCTTTCACTAGAGGTCCAGCACTTAGTTTGACAGTGTTAAAGTTGGAGCCTGTGCTCTTCTGTAGCTTCTTTTTGTTTTGACAGTAAGTGTGCAAACACCACTTACACCAATAATGACTTGTTTGGAGTCAGGGTTCTCAGAAAAACACTCATTTTAACAATGTGCTGAACTTCTGCAATGTCTTTTCTCCATCCAACTGTTGAGCTCACTACACAATGCACCTTTTTAGAATTTCTAGTAGAAAAGTCTTGAAGTCCTAAACAGCAAGACCCCTTTTCTTCAATCAGCTCTTACTACATATTCATTAATTTATCATTTAGTTGTTTGTTAAGTGTTCCATTAAGTTTTCCGTTGTCCCAGATTTGGATCAGTCACAGAAATACATACAAATATACACACATAAGTGTCATAAATGAATAAAGTATTTTTCTATTTTATTCTATTTCTATACACCTGCAGAAGATTTGAAGAAATTTGAAGCATTGACAAGCTGAGTCAACCCTCTTATGGTCTTCACTTTTGGGACCCTCTGGTATCCCTCGAGTCAAATTAACTCGGGACATATTTGGGGCTTTAAAAATAATTCTAACATGAAATTTTATTTCATAAACCATTAAGATATATTGTCTATATCTCAATTTCAAACAAATGAGAAAACATATATGTTTAATGAATACAATCAGTCTCTACTAGAACACAATTAGCAATGGAAGCGTGACTACTCTTTTTGTCATAAGATTATAATTGATGTTAAAAATCCACTATACTCAAGACTTGGGTGTCATAAATCATGCTTAACTTGGAAAAAATGCATTTTTGTTATTAGTGTTTATATTATATAAATGCATTATAGGCTGAAACATCCAGCATGTTGTAAAAGATCACGAGTGGCCACTGTAGAGTTCTTCTTTGACAGCTGTAGCAGGCCAGCAGCTCGTCTAGGTTGTCGACCCCTCCTTTGGTGGCATTGTAGTCAAGTATGACCTCTGGCTTACGGTCCTCCCTGCTACTTATTCTTCCATCCCCGTGTAGAGTGCTCATGAGCACTCTGTGCTTTGATGATAATAATGTAACTCTGTGTGTGTTTGTGTCTGTGGGGGCATATTTCTGTTTGTCTCTGTGTATGCGGGTCTAACTGACCTGGAGACCATATGAAGAATGTAAATGTGTAGTAGCATGTGTGCTAAAAAAATGTTTTTCATTTTTACATGTTTATCTCAGAAAATAAGCTAAGGCCATTAAATTTCAGGAAGAAAAAATTTATAATTGTACCATTTTTCTTCTTTTAGAAATTTGAAACGGGTCAATTTGACCCGAATACCATACAAGGGTTAAACTTTTTTTTTTTTTTATTGCTTTTGGTAAAAAACAGAAGAAAAAGGAAAAGAACCACCAGGATGCAACGGAGCTCATATTAAGCGACACCAAATATAACCCTTTGTTTCCTGTGCTTTTAGAAATGTTATATCCCCCCCCCCTTTTTTTTTTTTTAAATAGGCCCATATTGATGGTCTAAAGCTAAAAGTAAATTTTCAATTCTACTATATGACTGCATCCTGCATTGTTCAACATGAGACCGTAATGAAAAACAGATACTCGGAGGACAATGTACAGAGTATAGCAGTCAAGTCAGAAGACAGATTACACTGCTGTCGTTGACAGTTACTTAGCACAACATTTGTATCATATTGTTCCTGTTTTGTTTATTGAACGCTTATCCACAGTGTGAACCTTGTGTTTACATCATACTGAGAAATAAGCCTCCTTTTTCCTTAGAACAATTTCTTTGCCATCATGTACAAGCTTGCGTGGATCAAAACTACTGTTCATTTGATGTAGCACAATATGCCTCTACAAAACAGTGTTACATAGTAGCTTAGCTATATCATATTTGCATTTGCTTAAAGGACACAAAAGCTATATTCATCATCTGTATGTGACAGTCATCCACACTAATCCTCTTTAGATTTTCTCCATACAGTGTTCATGATTCATGCTACATTAATCACTAAGCACCAAGAAGAGTGCTGAATTTCAAAAACAAAAACTAACAAAAACAACTTATTTATCATGGTGGCCTCATTAGATCACATCTCAGTTATTATTGACAGAAAAAAATATTGGCCTCATGCTTCATGCTGTTTTATTTTTTCATACAATTGAATCATTTAAATCAAAAGCATCAGATCCTGTGAAAAAGCATTACATTGTCCAGGAAAATGTGTGTAATTGATAAATTGTTGTTCATCAGTATATAGCCAACACGATCTCTTACCACAATGTCCAATTGATCAATTGGTCCACGGCGCAAAACTTAAACCTAGACACTTACTGGGCTCTTCACAGTTTAGATTGCAAGAAAATGTTACCAACTTAAATGACCTCTGCCTTTTAAAATTGGAACATCCTCATATTTTGCATTGCACGAAAATGTTACGCATGATCAAAAATGGCAAAAATCAACACATTTTCAAGGCTCAAAAAAAGCGCTATGCCTACATCTTCCTGGTAACAATTTGTAGCATCCTTATATTTGCATTTCACGAAACTATCACAATAGTGATGTTGCACCACTATGAAGAGAACTCTCATGAGGAGGTACAAGGGACTGAACAGTGATGTTACTGTGATGACTGTCGTGCCAGACAACCAAGTTTGAGCCCCATCTAATATTACCCAAGGAATTTTTCACTTTTCAGCAAGTCACTGGTAAAATAATCTGGATAAAACAAAATGATTTGGCTTATATATGAATAAATACATGGTTAGAGGTTTGTAAGACATAATGTGAACTCATGTTAGCCCAGGTCATGTGATGCTGCTATCTTTTGGACACAAAAATAAATGACATGTTGGTACAGCACTGGGTTACACTTATTAAAATGTTGCATTACGTGAGCATACAAATAAGACTGCCTCAGATTAATACTGTTGGACATAATTTATTAATGTTCTTCTTAGATATGAAAAATATACCCAATGTTCCCTTATGACATAATAAAGTGCTCCAAGGGTAATTAAGTTCTACTGATCTCAAAACAGGACACCCTGAGGACCAGAGGAGTGGATTGGAGGCGAGTGGGTCACTTCACTCCCCTCAGAATAATCTGTTTGAATAGAGGTGTAAATTAAGAGGGAATAAAGGAGCTGATGTACTATCCGGCTGTGATATTTGACCAAAGTGTGTCACAAGCATTTCATTAGGACCTCAGGAAATCGTGTTAGCTTGCAAAAAATGGGCATAATATGCCTCCTGTATGTACTTCATCATGAGGAGTTTGGTAGTCTTAAACTTCAGTTGCAACAAGAGAAATATGATAAAACAGTAAGAACAGTCAGGGTTGCTTATGAGTTATCGATATTCAATTTATTGAACACGGAAGTTGCTCTCACAAATGAAAGAACAAAAGGTTTTATAACGTCTCACTCCAGAGGTTATAGAACCCTTTAAAAACATTTCAAGATTAAATGAGATGTTGACACAAATTAATTGATGTCCAAATAATCGTTATAAAACTTTGTCATAGAAAGAATTTAACAAAGTTTGGGAGTCAGACACCGGTGCCACATCAAGGCAGACGATGGATGATAGGAAAGACCCCGGAGTCTTGACGATGGTGGTAGGCTTCTGTTAAGGCTCTATCTTAGGAAAGTGGAAAAGGTTGGGTTACAGATTATATATCACTTTTATAGAGATTAAAAGTGAGATTTAAAAGAACGGGAAAGAGGCTGATTGGCTGGGTGAGAAAGAAAGCAGGACACCCATTGGACCAAACCAATGACATCATAATTAAGTGAAAGGTTTGACAAAGTGAGAAGAAGAGAGTGGCAGAGAAGAAGAGGAAAAGACCAAGGGGCAGGAAAAAGTGAATGAAATTAATCAGATCTCCCTTATTAAACTTTCACCAAAGCTTCATCTCAAAGTTGTTATTTCTAAGTCTTTGCCTCAAATACAAAAATAAATGAAGTAATCTCTTATGATGGCTTGGGGCTCACTCTTCGATTTTTTTCCCTCTTTCAGTAGATGGGGATATGTGAATATACTACTTGACTTTGTTTACTCTGGCTCTGTTTATGCTTTAATCTGTTTAGCAATTCTTGTATTGAATTAACATTACCACTAAGAGCTTGAATAAGGGCAACTGGACTTCCTCTTGGTTCTTGAAGGCATTTCACCTCTCACTGGAAAGACTTTGTCAGTTCAGTTCTAAACTATTTGGTTGGGAGTATCAGCTCATAATTAGTAAAGCATGATATGGTGTTTTCTATTAGGGGCTCTAAGATGGAGGCAAGGTGTTTGGCAATGTTGTAGGTGACCAAGTCTATGCCACTGATAATGGTTCTGAGTGGGACTCCCTCCTCTTGTATCTTGGATGTGATCATGGGAAGTGTGACTCTTATCTAATATTTGTGGGTCCCTTTTCAGAACCTCATAGGTGATGTTGTCATTCAGCAATGTTGTAATTTTTCTGTGATAACACATTTCTTTGTCTTCTGGCAAAATGGCGATGTTTTCACGAAAACCCATGTCCAGATAGTGCCTTTCTCTGGCAGAAAAGCAAATGCCTGATGACATTTTTATATTAAAAAAAAGGGTCTTTTTAAAGTTGTTAGTATGAAAAAAATAACTTGATGGCATCTGCCTGAATCTCCACTTTAACTATGATAAACTCACTTTACATTATTGTTTTGTGTGATCTATTCGTCATTCTACTATTTATTCAACATATTTTTTTCACTATTGGCAACCGATGAAGGAAGATTTCATGTTGACAATGGTTAAGCCTGTCACAGCTCAATGTGACAGCAGTAATAATACAGGGGATGACAAAAATGGTGTATGACACAATCTGTTGGAGACAGTGCAATAAATATCATTGTTGGGAAGTGACACTAATAGAGGGAGCCCATTTCCAGGCCTGTTTAAGGTCAAACGTAAGACAATTTTATTAGGACCCATTTTAAAAGGTGCAGAAAGAAAATCATACCTTTTGTATTTATCTGTTGTCACCTGTGGGACAGACTGCTGCTTATTTACTTATTTGATCGACTGTTTGAGCTTGTCTATTAACTTCTTTCTGAATGACAGACATAGCAAGAACAAGTATATTCTACATTTTCTGGTCACTGAGATGACAGTTTCTGCTATTCTGATTGGTTGGAGAAAAAAAGCACAATAGTCACGTAGATATATTCAGCTTTGTGTGCTCACAAAAAAGACTGCATGTGCAGCCGCACGCTTACTATTCAAAAAGACACGGCACACAGTAGTATGTGGACACCAGCCCTTTGATATTTTCTTAAAATCAAAGCAGTAGCTAAGGGATTTTGTTTACAGGGCCACATAAAGACAGTAGTCACAGATCAAATGCACACGAGCAATCTGTACAATGAGGAGAGGGACATAAGCCTTATAAGTCCTACCGGAAGCTGTATTTGTCTGAGTTCACAAAGTTCTGTTTGGAATTAACAATCATGGTCGACAATTACAGAACATGAATTACACATATTGAAATGAAACTGAAAAGTGTGATTTTAAGATGTTAGACTCGGATGGGTGGCTGCCCAGTGTCTTCTGCAGATGGTAGCTGGAACAACTTGAGCTTTAATAGTTTATCAAATCAGTGCTTTTGGAATTGGCATACAATTTTTTAAAGAAAATGCTTCATACTGTACATACAGTAGCTATAAGCTGCAAAGAATATGAAAATATGACACAACATATACTTTATGATGCAGCTCTTTTCCATCATCGCCATGGAACAATGAGCTCCTTCCATGAAAGGTGAGCATATCTCTTGGTACATTTTTCAGGATCTTTCAAAATTAGTCAAGTAGACAATAAGGTTTACTGACCAAGGAACAATCAGCTTTCATTTGTAAAAAAACAAACGATAAAAATGAAATTGCTTCCCTATATTTTGGATCACAGTATAAACTCATGGTTCCCCTGGTAACATGCTGATTTTTGGTCTGAATCCCCCTCTGATTTGTTCATATGCTGGAGGCTATGTCTGATAACGCTCCCATTGTTTGATAGCGCTGGAACACACGCGCACACACGCTCAAACACACACAATAGCAAAAACACGCAAACACACAAACAGTCACACACATACACACACACACACAGTCACCAACACATGCACACACACATACCACTGCTGTTGGAGGAGGACAAGTGTCAGCTGGAGGCATAGAAAGATAGGCCGCCCCCGCTACACAGTTAATCTTAATGAAAAACGAGTCTGCCTCCAGACTTGGTACTTTGGCTGACATCCATTGATGTTCATCCCTCAATGTATTTATTATTTCTGTTTCTATATGATTTTATAATGCGTCATAAAGCTTAAAATTAAAGCATTTTTAGGTTGCTGAAACTGTTAATAAGCTTTTATTATTTGATAAAGTCAACAATTGTAGGTGGAATATCAAATAATCAATTCATTATCTGTCTGATTAATGAATCAGACCAATTAATAAAGGAAGGAACCAAGTTGAAAGGAACCAAAGTGCAGCCACAGCTATTGAATGTTCCAGTAGCATTAAAACACATAACCAGACTGATTTGTATTTTTCTTTCTCAAATTGTGTGATTATAAGATAAGAAATGTGTAATATATACTTTTCAAGAAATTAAGTAATTTCTTGGTTCAGCACGATGGAGTCTCACTTTACTAGTGCAGGAAACCTGATAATTTCTACACGTATCTTTATTCAAATCATTTCTAATTTTGATGGCGTGAGTGTTTTGAGGATTTAATTATTAATATTAATGTGGATTACTGGTTGCAGCTTTGTTTAAAAGCAGCTGTTCTGGCTGCTGTTCACAGATAAAGACAATTTTTAATGAAGAAAAATATCTTTTATTACCATGGAAAATTGAGAAAGAAAATGTACTGGCAATTACTGCAGTTTCCCTCGAGGCAGCCCACATTCCTACATGGCAACAATACAGCAGATAAAGCTAAACTTGTGACTTCAATTTCATACACTAAAGACTGTCTTAATGTTTTTTATTTATTTATTTATTTTTAGTTACATCATAAAGTGCTTTATAATTGCAACTGCCATAATAACCTGCATGATGCACTGGTTAAAAAACAAAGATGTTAATTTAAAGAAAAAAGAAAGAAAATACAAAAAAGAAATGGAAAACAAAACATTCTTCGAAAAGAATGGTGACATGAATTACCATCCTATACACATACAACAATAATTATTTAATTAAATATATTTTCATTTCCAGTAAAAGTATCTGTTAAAAGAAAGGTGGCAATGTGAAAACTGGATACCTCAGGATCAACAGCTGTGGGTCATTGAGCCCCCTTGCAATCATTATATTTTCATGAGGAAAGGCTGGATAAATTCTCCACAAATAAATCCATAATGAGCTTATTTAAGTTTAAAAAAAAAAACAACAGCCAGTAGCAGAACTGCACGATGTTAGCCAATAAGGCCATTGTGTAACACAGGCTGAATTGGTTTCCACTCTTACTGTAAACAAGAGCCTCGAGCTGAGTCATGACCTCTTGCTCCTGTCAAATGTTGAACTTGGTGGTGAGACTTCCAATTTACTCGTCACATTGTTGCAGCGCTGGGGAGACAGCCTTTGTCATGACTGCAGATAGACATGGAGCTTGGCTCCAAGAGTCATGTTGCTCCGGGATCCTCTGCTGGCTTTTTTTTTTCTAGGGTTCTTGGCATGACGCAGTGCATTAAGGATCCCCTGTGCATAAGCGCATAAAGGGGTTTGACACTCTTACTCTAAATAGCCAAGGGCTTCGACACTTAATTAAGTCCTCACAGTTCTCTTCAGTATTCATTAATGTAAAGGATTACTGAGTCCAGTGAACACATGAGCTTTGTCAGAAGAGGTCTTCTTATGAGTGTGATTTGTTTTCTGTGTGATCGCAGCCACATGTCCACTCTTTAAATATCATACTCAAATATCAAACTAATTGTATCTTCTCATGGTTAGGTTAGATATTATATCATATTCAGAATCATTTTGTATAACTTTTTGTATATGTATACTTCATGTTTTGAAAGTAACATTGAAGGAGAAGTTTTTTTAAACCTGGACCTTATTTCTGGCATAACGTTCACCTCCTCACTAATAACAGTTTGGTGTCCTTCGGATGATATTTAGCTCCGCGTATATCCATATAACAGGAGTGAACGGGGGCATCTTCTGATGCCCCTATATATGGATATTTGCGGATCTAAATATAAGCCAGAAATAAGGTCGAGGTTTTAAAAAAAGGAACTTGTCCTTTAAAAGTACAGCTATGGGCAGATGGTGACCTATTACTCAGACTTCAGTTACCTGAGATGACATGCTCTACACAAGTGTTAAGCCCTATTCGGACGGGACTAGTTCAATGGGGGGACGTATGGTAATGTTGGTTAACCAGACGACGCCAAGGAGAAGAAATGACCAATTCGGACGGGACAAGAAATCCCTGTAATATTCATCTAACATGGGAGGAGTTGTTGGTTACGCACAACCGTCACATCCTGGATGCTATGCACGTCTTCATTTCACTTCCGTAAACCCCATCTATAAACAGACATGGCGCCGACCATGCGTGCTTGCAAGCAGCGCTTCATCCAGAACCTCCATGTTTGCAAACAGACACACCTAATTGTTTCTCTCTTTAAAAGGATGTGACGACATATTCCGTACTTCTTACCGAAGGTCGCATTCGCACGGGATTAGTATTACCTATGGTAGATACTCCGGACCGTTTCACAGGAGGTACAATTCTCGGCAAAGTTTACCAACATACTCCGCTATCTTTACTGACATGGCGTGTTCGGACGGGACTAGATTTCCCGGTTATTATTACTTTACCCCAGGTCCCCCCATTAAACTAGTCCCGTCCGAATAGGGCTTTAGTGGTTAGGTTCAGGCAACGCTGTTTGAAGAAAGGAAAGAACATTTTCCATATTTGGCCAATAAGGAAATATAGGCCTCTGTGATGGACTGACAACCTCTACAGGTTGTACCCTGCCTCTTGCCCGATGACAGTTGGGATAGGCTCTAGCCCCTCCACCCTAAATTGGAATAAGCGGGTATAGACAATGGATGGATGGAAATATGGTGAAAATAAGTTAATTTATCATCTGACAAAAAATAAATACATTTCTTAAATGCACCAGAATAGATCAGTATACTTCTGTTTGTTGATTTATAGGATATCAACAAACAGAAGTATATTTATATTCTATGTTATTTATATTTGTCTAATTTTTCAGCAAAGACACTTGAAAATCCATTTCAACATAGTAATTGAGAATATAAAAAAAAAGGCCTTTTCCATTCTGTTATGGTTGAACAAGGGCATTGAGAGAATGATGTGAGGCAGAACTGAAAGTATGTGAATTTTGCCTCAGATGAAACTGCTATTATCATTATGGACCAAATTCACTAAATTGGACAAATTAGTGTGTGGCAAATCACAAACTGTGCAGAAGGGAGTGTTCTAAGGGTGAGCTCCTAAAACTACCCTAATCTACAAACACAGGCACAATCAGCTCATTTCAATAAGGACCAAAGTAATTTAAAAGGCGCAAATCAAATCTGTGCAAAGTCACACATAAGCAGACCTGTTGATATCTGGAGCCGGCAATTTACAAACAATACAGTACACTGGTGTCTTATTGCTACAACACAGGTCATAAAAGCATGTATCCGCTCACTTCTTAAGTTAAACTATCTGTTCAATTTGACCAAAAAAAAAAAACAACTTGTTTTTTGTCTTTTATGGATTGGAGTCATCAAAGCCTAACATGTGGCCTGGTAACAATAACAAGGAAACGTTTTAACTTAGCTATATACCAGTTATAACCCCAACCCACAATCTACCTCTGGGATGTCTGGAAAGAGCTACTGTTCCACAAAATGAAGGCATGTGAAAACCTGTCAGGAGGTGGGGATGAAGGTAGGACATGGATGCGGACTTCAAAAGAAAACTGTATTTATTTCACAAAAAAACAAAGTACGAACAAAAAGCGCGGCTGAGCCGGATTCAAACAACTAACTGTGAAAACAAACAAAAGGACTTGGCATGGCATGAGATAGAATAAATAAATACTTAGCTTGGGGAACGACGGATATCATGGGAAGCACAGGTATCATGGCAAACAACGAAGTAAGGTAAGCAACGAAAAGATCCGACAACAAGACAGGGGAGACTGGAAACTAAATAGGGACTGAGTGATTAGTGAGTGGGTGCATCTGGTGGGGAATGAACAGGTGCAGTGAATGAACTAAGGCCCTAGCTACACGAAAATGAAACAAAGGTTTTTTTTAAACCGAGTACGAAAATTATTGCGACCACACAGGAAAGCTTCTGTAAAAATATCAGGTCTTCATGGCAACGCCACGCTTGCTGAAAACGATGCAGTACACACGCCTCACCTCTATGTGCGCTGTAAGCCACCCCCACCGGTTACACCAGAACAATAGAAGCAATGCGCATGCGTGTACGCCCCTACTTCTACCAGCGCGACGCTCACACGACACACTGTAGTTAGCAGTGTCTGCAGCAGTGCTACTATCAATGTTGTGGGGTCCATGATGAGCGCTGTCTGTCCTTGTTGTGTTGTCTTCTTCTTCCGGATTTTGAATGGATGTTGCGCGCGAAGCCGCTTTTTCTTCTGGTCACTGACGTATGTGTATACGTCACTGGCGTTGGTCATGTGGCTGTGACGCAGATGTAAACAAATCCGTTCTGGCTGTAACAATGGCAACGCGAACGGCGGTGTTCCTAGATCTTCCCACTCTGGAACCCATTCTCCAAAAAAAAATCGTTTTGGGGTACCTAGAACGCCGGCTCCATATGGCCGTGACAGCCAAACGATAAGCAAAAATATCAGTTGTAGTGAAAAACGTTTCCATGTAACCAGGCCCTAAGTGAAGGGAAACTAAAACATGGCAGAACTAAAATCTAAGACATGAACTGAAACCAAAATGTAACCTAAAACTTAAAACATAGTCCCATGGGCGTGACAGAGCCCCCCCTCAAGGGGCGGATCCCAGACGACCCAAAAGGTCTGAGGGTGGGAGGGAGGGGCTCGGAGCCGGAGGCGGTCCTGAGAGGAGCCAGACATCTGGCGGCGTGGCAGATCAGGCATGCGGCAAGAGTTACGACTTCAAGCGTTAGGAGGCGGTCTGGCAAGCGGCCAGACTTCCGACGACGTGGCGGCAGTCTGGCGGGCAGCCGGACATCCAATGACGTGGCAGGAGGAGGAGCCGGAGACCATCTGGCGGGCGGCCGGACACACAGCGAGAGGGGAGCCCCCCCCGCCCGATCCCAGACATCCCCAATGTCTGGGGGTGGGAGGGAGGGGCTCGAAACTGTGAGTCCATGGGCCGGGGCCCCATGGGCTCTGACGCTAAGTCAGCCTTTGCGGGTGTGACTTGGTCAGGCCCTTTGGCTTCTGCGCCTTAGCTGAGGCCAGCTCAGTGACTGCTGGGTCTCTGGACACTGTGGCTGCTGCTGGGTCTCTGGACTGAGAATCTGGAGAGGTGAGGGAGGATGTGTTTTGTGCAGCTACCTGTTCTGGCTCCATCCGGCATGGATCCATGCGCCCTCCAGGTTAGCATTCCACCCCCGGAGCCCACGCCTCGCCGACAGGAACACCAGGAGCTCACCAGCCGCTCGAACGCGGAGTCCAGCTCCAAACAGTGCCACAACTCGTCATAA
The DNA here is from genome assembly GCF_027942865.1 of Odontesthes bonariensis. NCBI lineage: Eukaryota > Metazoa > Chordata > Actinopteri > Atheriniformes > Atherinopsidae > Odontesthes > Odontesthes bonariensis. The sequence goes on from NC_134510.1 coordinate 29,188,630, forward strand.
AGGTCCCAAAACTGGTCTGAGTCCGCCGCGTCCATTTTTTGGTCGGATCTTTCTGTCAGGAGGTGGGGATGAAGGTAGGACACGGATGCGGACTTCAAAAGACAACTGGATTTATTGCACATAAAACAAAGTACGAACAAAAAGCGCGGCTGAGCCGGATTCAAAAAACTAACTGTGAAAAACAAACAAAAGGACTTGGCATGGCATGAGAATAAATAAATACTTAGCTTGGGGAACGACCGATATCATGGGAAGCACAGGTATCATGGCAAACAACGAAGTAAGGTAAGCAACGAAAAGATCCGACAACAAGACAGGGGAGACTGGAAACTAAATAGGGACTGAGTGATTAGTGAGTGGGTGCAGCTGGTGGGGAATGAACAGGTGCAGTGAATGAACTAGTGAAGGGAAACTAAAACATGGCAAAACTAAAATCTAAGATATGAACTGAAACCAAAATATAACCTAAAACATAAAACTTAAAACATAGTCCCATGGGCGTGACAAAACCTGTGTCATGGCATCCTAACAATTGGAACGTCAATTTATCTGTGTTCAGGGGCAAAGCAGTTGTGAATCCATCTGGAACATAGATTAAAACAAAACAAACACATATACATGAAGTATTATTTTTATGGTTACAGATTCCAGGTCATCAGATTTCTTCAAGTCAATACAATAACATGGCTTGGCAATCATTATCTCAAAAGATTCTGGCATTACAATTACATTTACTCAAATGGAAAATAATTTCCAACACACACTCCTTCCACTGGTGTTGCCCTAAGCTGCCCAATTAAAGTGACTTGAGCTAAAGTTATTTGATGAGCTTCAAACAATATATCATGTCCAGATAATGATTTAGACTACTGCCCAACAGGGGATATACATTACCTCCTTCGTGCAACAATATATGTAAAATAAGATGCTAAATACAATCACTCCTCCAAATGATGAGTCACTAGTAGTTTGTAATTGGATGCTACCTGATTAAAATCAGTGGCTTTATTGGTGAGGTATTTGAAATGTTATCCTGCTACTGCAAAAGGATTCTTGGTCTATCAAAACAACCCTCAGACGCTCCCATCGCTTTATCAGAAAAAGCTCTAAAGTAAACCCCTTTCAAGTCATCAAAAGTACTTGTATAGGCCTTGAGCCTCAGTTACACATCTTTTCATGTGCCTATATGTTGTGTGTGAGAGTGTGGTGGTGTTGTAGGTCTAAAGTAATTATGTGCCACAGACAAGTCTTTTGTTACTCTACAGCAAACCAATTTCCTGAATCTATTGCAGTCAAGTGACTCATCACTTAACTTTTTCAGATTCCTGAGCATACAAGTAGCACACAATGACCCTTGAAATAAGCAATATATCTTATCTAAATAAATCAATAACCACCATTGGCACACAACCGACAACATTGTTGAAATGTCACTCTCTGCTTCTGCCTCATTTTAAATAGCAAGTGATCAAAATACTGAAGCAAAGCAGCTTCATAATGTGAGGACTGTTGATGGGTGAACTGATTGAAAGGTCTCATTAAATGGTGGGTGGCTCATCAGGTCTGAATAATAATGATATTGGTGCTCGTCTGAGAATAAGTCTTGGCTTTATGTGGTAGACAGCTTGAGAAACCTGGGCTGAAAGTGGATTTGATTCATTTCCTTTGGCTATCTAAACTCTTTTGTGCACTTCCTCTCTGTTTGGCATTGATTGTTACTCAAGATACCAGGTGGATCTAATCTAACCCTCATCCACAGGTGCAGCGCATTTGCACAAAGAATGCACAGGAACAGAAAGTGGGGCATAGCAAAAGAATACAGATGGTTCCTGTTCACTCTCACTCTTTGGAACTTTACCATATCTAAAAATAATTTACAGAATTTCTTTTAAAATTCCAAACACGGAGAAGTGAGCTGGATGAAGGAATACATTTTTTTCTTCATTAACTGAATAGATTTAATTTAGTGACAGCTGACCTGTTAAGTTGATTATGCTAAAAGAATGATGGGATCAGCTCTACAGCCTATGAACTTCATGTATATTGATAAAATAAAATAGAATATTTAATATATTAAAAATAAGGGGAATGAAACTTGATAGGACATGATAATGTTGGAACACAATTTTTGTCTTCCTCTGAAATTTGGAACCAAGAAGTATTTTTTTTAGATAATCAATGGTTGTTGAATCTGGTTCAACATCAGTCATGACATTATTCTCCAACATCTGGGACAATTTTAGTGCAAATAATCCTATTTTTGGTTTTTTTCAGACAGCTGCTCTAGCATTTACCCCCAAATTAGTAATAAAGTCAATATTGATCACACTGTGCAGAAAATCCAGCCAAGTACCACTTTAGTAGCACTTTGTTTAACATGTCTGTTGAAATCCATAACCAGAGTGTACAATTGACTTAGCAAATTAGTTTTATTCGAGGTGTAGAGCAGCGTCATCTGGAAAAACAACAATTTATATATATATATATACATCAGTTCCATTAGAGATAGAAATATCTTTAGGGTAAATCACGAAAATGCAATTGCCTGTTTTCAGTTGGAAGCCATTCAAAATATTTCCACATCACCAGAGCATGCAGATACTGTATCAAAAAAACTAGAATAATTTATTTTGATATTGAGATGATGAGAAACTTCAGCTTCTGAATAATGCTTTTTTTCCCATACTATGACACTGTCAGAATTTTTCACCTCACCCCAAAACTATATATTATGACTAATACTAATACGCCCCGCCTCCCATTCTTTTCTATCCCTGTTCCACGTATCCCTGTATTTTAGTGATGTAATGAATATGAAGAATATAGACTGCTGAACCAAACAAGCTCTACATGTCTCCACATATTGCTTTTAGTTTGTCTTTTAAATGTGTCTAATCAGAAAATGGTGATTTATTTGGATAATTGTCAAAAATAAAAATAAAATGGAGAAGCTAATTCTACTAAATTGTATTTCTCATTATAACTAACTTTGTACCTAAGTGGCATAAACAGTAGTGTAATTTAAAAGAAAACAACAGTGAAGATATTCTTACTTTACAGATGGGTATATTCACAATTATATATAAACTGTTGGGGAGTTAATATGGGATGATTGTTAGCCATTGGCCTTGCTGAAGATTCCCCCTTTGATGTGCAAGTCAAGCTGATCCTTTGAAGACATATGGCAAATCTTATAATTGAGCAGACATTAAGAGCTCATTGATATTTTGAAAACTTGCCTTCGCAAAGTGATTACATAGCTGTAGAAAGAAACATTATAATAGGTGTGTTCATGTGCATGCACACTTGCCTCCAGCGTCTTTTTTACATTCACAAATAGTACGACACCACTTATCGTGACTAACACATTTAAAACGTATTATCCAAAAAACAAACAGAAACACAACAGAAAAATTAATGAATAAAAAGAGCACTTGAACAGACTACAACACAAAAGAGGGGCTGAAACACAAGACTACCACTGTTCATATTAGGGCTCTAAGCAAAGTTTTGTTATTCAAAACATGTGATATGACTGATGTACCACTGCGTTTTCTGAAAAGGTTTTTTTTTCTGTGAAAGATGTGGCATTTTGTGAAATTACATTATGTTGTGTTAAATGTTGAAGCTTCTTGAAACTTAAATGTTAAATCATTTTTGAATAACACTTGTGACAGGTAGTCAACATCAGTAATAGCATACTGTAATAGCATCAGTACGTTAAATCGATTAAAATGTGTCCGTGTGATTTGTTAAGTTGCACGTTCTTATAACCTTATCTGGTCATCAAAGCCACAAATAAGAGTATATTCAAATTCTTTAAAAAATATATATATATATTTCTGAAGCGTAAAAATGATGTAATAAATTCTGAGTTTATAGACAATAAATATTTTTCTTACTTAAAAATTGCCATACTGATATTTCCGTGAAAGGCCTCATTACTGCTTTTATTCAGAATCCTTATCAGTTATGGAAGTGGCAGGGAGTGAAAAGGAAAGGCAGAAAATTCTCACATTAATTGGGTCATACCTGGGGAGCATGGAAGGAATTTGCAGTGAAATCTCATCCTACTGAGAGTGTGTGCTAAGTTCAGATAAGCCTGCACTGCATGGATTCTCCATCTTATCTTGAGCCAGCAATGGGACTGTGAGATTGAATAATCTGGGGAAGGTTGGGGAGCAATAGTTCAGGCATCCATAGGCTCTTAAAAGTAATTTGACAATGGTTCCACACTCTAATAAGTGTGGCCTGTCCCCTGTCAGAGGAGGATGCCAAAAAAAAGAAGGGTCTTACTTGACATCCTCACTTACAAGAATATAAAACAACCAATAAGTGTCTGTCAAGTCCCACTTAGTTGACCTCCGAATGGACACACGGACAACTCTTGATTTCCAATTTTTATCAACTTTTTATTGTCCAACTTTTCTTTGTTGGTTGATCCAGTTGATTTTCAGAAAAATCATCAGGTTGTTAACCTTCGAACACAGAGAAGCAAGACTGTTAACAACCAAATTACACAGGTATTTTTCAAACGAGGTTTCACAATAATCAATCAACTAAAAAAGGTAAGTATAATTGAATTAATTAAATAAATCAGCTCAGTAAGGTAAGTATTCTACCAGTCATCAAAAAGAACAAATATAATCACCGACCATTGGTGTGTTGGAGCAACTTCTAGTGGGATCTTGCAGAGCGTTTGGCTGCTTGCTCTCTCCATGCAGCTTGTTCGATTCCTGAAGCAACTGAGCAGCTCCTTCCTTTCAGCTGCTTCCAATCAGCCAATTGGTGACCATTTTGCCCATGGCCTACTGGGAAATGTAGTTGCTCCGACTTTGACACCAAGTAGGGCAGGGGGCAGGGATTCATACGTGATTCTTGGTTTTTAACTTCACACCTCCCACTTGGCCTCATGGTTTCCTAAACCCAATGAGGTCACACTGGTCCTTCACTCCTTTGTTCTTCAGTGGGAATTAGAATGACAAGCCGTCTGACATCCCTATGTAGGATTGTGGCTGGGATTGGATGTTTGAGCCTCTTGGTTCTTGGGGTCGCTTTCTCCTTGTCATCTGCCTTCCTGATGGGGACAGGATAGCTGGGAAAGGTCCTCACAAGCACATCTCTTACGATGCCTTTGCTGTCAGTATTGGCGATGACTACTCTGGCCAGCTTGTACTGTCCTCTTAGGGCATTTTGGTCAGCCATCCAGACCACATCTCCGACAGCAACATTTCGCTTTTTGGTGTGCCATTTGTTCCTTATGAAGAGATGAGGTCCAGATAGTTGGCTCCATCTCTTCCAGAATTTGCTGACTTCAGTTTGAATCCTTTGCAGTCTTTTATAAGGATAACCCTCAAACTGGAAGTCTCCAGGGTCTCCCTTCGGGTTGGCACGCCCTAGGAGAAGAGAATTTGGGGTGACGTACTCCACAGAGTCTTCCCTGCTCTGGGTCCTTGCGTCAATGGGTCGCTCATTAGCAAGGTTGGCTGCCATGTACAGGAAAGTTTGGAATTCACCCCAGGTGAAGACGCCGTCTCCTCCAACATTGCTCAGGGCTCGTTTGACCACTCTGACAGCCGCCTCTGCAGCACCATTCCTGTGGGGAGAGTCTGCGGGGTGGATCTTCCAAGACCATTTTGTTCCATACTTGGCAGCCATGTCTTCAACTTGAGACTTGTCCAGTTGGTCAAGGAATGCGTACAGCTTTTCCAGAGCAGGTTTGGCTCCCACAAAATTTGTGCCAGGGTCTGACCAGAGCTTCCTGGGATGTCCTCTGAGTGAAGTGAATCTCTGATAGGCCAGCAGGAAGCCTTCGGATGACTGGTCACTCACTAGATCAGTGTGTATGGCACGGGAGGCCATGCAACAGAAGACGATTCCCCACACTTTTAGTTTGGTCCTCTTCTTGACTTCATCTTTCACTTCATAGGGGCCGAATAGGTCCATGGTGGTGAATTCGAAAGGTGCAGCTGGGCTGGTTCGCTCTGGAGGTAAGTCTGCCATGATTTGTTGACACTGCTTTGCTCTGCTCTTCCTGCAAACTATGCAGCTGTCAACTATCTTCTTGGCAATTCTCCGGCCTTTTATCACCCAAGCTGTCTTCCTCATCCGGAGAAGGGTTCCTGCTACCCCCTCGTGGTTAGCTTCATGGGATTCTTGTGCCAGCAATGTAGACACCCATGCTTCAAATGGTAAAACTGGCACGGCAGTCTCATCTTCATTGAACATCTGGGTTCTCCCTCCACAAAGGAGGAGTCCAGTGTTCACATCTTTGTATACTGCCAATCTGCTCAGAGTTGTGTCTGGAAACGTTACACCTTCTTGAGTTGCCAGGAAGAGGTCTTCACGTGCACCTTCAAGTTCTGTGCCAGCCAACCCAGCCAGCTTGGGTGTTGTTGCCTCCCACTTTGGCTGTTCTGGGACTGGGTTTGACTTCCTCTTCAGCCACTGCTCAGCAGCTCGGCGTGTCCAGGCAATAATTCTGATCAGTTTGGTCAGGCTACTGAACCTTCTTTCATCCACAAGATGTTTAACCCAGCTAGTGGGCTTTCTCCTTGGCAGAGTGTGTTTTTCCTCTTGACAGGGACTTTCCTTCTTCTGAGCGGCCAGTGGGTCTTCTTTCTGCTGAGTCATCTTAGCTTGAGCTCTGGTCAGCGCAGCTGAGAATGCCTTTCTTTGGAGCTTGTTTACACTCTCCCTGGCCTGGGCTGCAACTTCTCCGGCTGACTGAATAGGCCACTCCTCCACTGGCCACTTCAGGAACTCTGGTCCATTTTGCCATGTGGATTCTTCATCCAGGTCTTTGAGAGTGCCTCCTCTTGTTATGACATCAGCAATGTTCAGATCTCCACGGATCCACCACCAGTCTTGCACTGGTCCGGACTTCTGGATCTCACCCACCCTGTTGGCGAAGAATGTTTGGAATCCGTAATTTTCTCGTTGGATGGCCCCAAGGACTGTTTGACTGTCCAGAAGGTGGAACCATCTCTCCATCTTCATAATAGCATGTTTCTCCACATACTTTCTGATCCTGGCTGCAAAGACTGCACCACAGATTTCAGCTTTTACAGCATCTCCCTTCTGCTCCAGGGGTGTCAGCTTGGCTTTTGCTTCCACGAATCGAACTTCAGTTCCTTGACTTGTCTCCCATCTTACGTACATTACAGCTCCATATGTTTTGTCACTCCCATCAGAAAATGTGATGCCGTAAGGTTTTCCTTTCCAGTCAGGTGGTGTGAGGCTCCTGTGGAATTTCACTTGTCCAAGCTGGGCATATTCCTCAAAGAGCTGTATGGCTTCTTCTCTGAGCCTTACCGAGAGAGGTTGGTCCCAGGTTTCTTGAGTCAGCCTGCCACCCCCTCCTTCTTGGAATGCTTTGCGGACTAGAATTGCTCCCTTCTGTTTGACCGGTGCAACTAGGCCAATTGGGTCGTACAGTGCAGCGACTTGGCTTAAGAGAGCTCTCCTCGTCAGTGGGTTAGGCGTTTCAGCTCTCACCTCCTCTTCAAGAAGATCTTTGCCAACCCTCATCTTTTTCTTCCTCTTGGAAAAGTTTACTGCTGTCAGCATGTACAGCTTGTCTTCCTCCACTTGGTAGCCGATGCCCAGGGCTTTGTTCTCTCCTTCCCTCATTTGATTTGGAAGAATTAAGGTGTTCCCTTGCTCCGGCTTCAGGACATCTGCTTCAGTTCCTTTCCTCCCACTTTGCCCTGACCGGACCCATGGTTTGAGGAAGAAGCCTCCAGCTTTCAAGACCTCTTCAACTCCAGCTGTGATTTGGTCAAGTCTGTTCAGGTCATTGTGGGAGGTCAAGAGGTCATCCACATAACTGTCCTCTTCAATGACTCTGCGTTCATCCTGCAGGTGAGTGAAGTTGGGCAGATTTGCTGTTTCCCTCATAGCCAATTGAGCAATGCAGCCAGCAGGTTTGTCTCCGATGTTCACCCTGGTGATGGCATATTCACCGATTTCCTCTTCTGGACTGTCTCTCCACAGGAATCTGTGCAGATGCATCTCTCGCTCTTCCAGCCAGACAGAGTTGTACATCTTTGTTATGTCTCCCAAAGCTGCATTCACACCTTCTCTGAATCTGAGCAGGACAGCTCTAATGGGGTTGAGTACATCTGGTCCCTTGAGGAGAAGATCATTCATACTCACTCCTTTGTATTTCTGGCTGCTGTTCCAGACAATACGAACTGGTGTAGTGACTGAATGAGGGTTTGGAGCCACCAAGTGGCTAACATACCAAACTGGTCCTTCCCACTTCTCCATGACTTCATTGGTGAGCTTTATGGCTGCGCCTCTTTGGACCATTTCATGGATCTGGGTTGCATATGCAACTTTCCAGTCTGGCTCTTTGCTCAGTTGCTTTTCCATCTTTAAGAAGCAAGCTTGGACTGCTCTTTTGTTGTTGGGGAGAGAGGCTGGATCTTCAGTCCAGGGATACTTGGCGTCCCAGTGTGGAGTTGGGGTGTGAGCATCCTCTTCCTTGTGGGTGAGTCCTCCTTTAATGATCTCAAACTCCCTCTCCTCTGCCAAGGTCATGTCCTTTCCTCCTGGAGGGCAGTTTCCACATCGGCAGCCTCCACATCTTGGCTCACATGCAGCTCCGATGCTGTCCCAGTGCCACCACTCAAGGAACTCACGGTTGCTGGCAGATGTAGTTGTGTGGGCCACATCCTCTTGCTGTAGCCAGCCTGGCTCAGATGCTGGAACTGTGATTTCTTGATATCGGACAGCAGCGGTTCTCATGGAGCGGGCGAAGTGGGTTCTTGACTCATATGCTGCCACTTCCACTTCTTCGAGCAAGTCAGGGTGTGCTCCACCAACTGTTTTGCCCAGGGGGCTCTCCCATAGAACAAGGTCACCGATGACTTTTAGTCTTTGGGGTGCGAGTCGTCCCTCGCGATGGCTTATGAGAAGTTCGACCTCTTTTGGTCTTTGTAGCTCTTCGAGCTGGACATCTGGGAAAAAGGTTTTCAACTTTTCAGGTTCAATTGCTTGATGGACCTTTGCAATTTGCTCCATTCCATAGCAGACCAGTTGATGTGCTTGTTCAGTCCCCTTGGGAGTCTTCATTCGGACCTTCAGGAGGTACCTTTTTGTCTTGACTTTCATGGTCATGCCTCCAACTCCATGTACGACCAGCGTTATGTTTTCACTTCTCAGGCCCAGTCTTTCGGCAGCTTTGTGAGTTATATAGTTTGTGTCGGATGCTAGGTCTATTAGTGTGCCAATCTTCTGACCTGCATTTGCTGTGACCATCATCAGCATCATGATCACCGGTAACTCAGTCAGCCCAGTCTCCTTCAGCAGTTCAGACTGGCTTGCTGCTTTGAGTGTCACAGAGGCTCTGTTCGTGAATGCCTTTCTGCACTGATCTGCCAGTTCTGGGGCAAGTTGTGACAAGAAGGCCTCCTGTTCCTCTGTGAATTTTCCTTTTCCTTCTCTCCCTCTTGCACCCTTGCCTCCTTCTCCTCTTCTGGCCTCTGCTGTCGGGCATAGGAAGTAGTGGTGGTCAGGTGCGCCGCTTGTCCTTTTGCAGTCTGGGTTCCTGCATAAGAAGTTGTCTCTGCAGTAGCCATCTGCATCATGATATCCCAGACATTTCTTGCACGCTCCCAGCTTCTTCAGGGCCGTTTTCTTCTCTTGTAGCTTCAAGCCTTTAAACTTCTTACAAAAGTATATCTTGTTGGCGTGTCCATCACCACCACAGATGCCACAGACTTCATCAACATCTTTCCTTGTGGCCCTGGTAGATGCAAACTTTCTTTCTTGCTTCCTGTCTGTTTTTTCCACTTTGTCCACAATCGTCAGTTGTTCAAGTCGTTCTAGTATTTCCTCTTGGTTCTTCAGAAACTTTAGGAGCATGTCAAAATGGTTGCCTGGGGTTACACCGTTGGTGGCCTCGACCATATACGTCAGCCAGTCTCTTTTTATGAAATCTGGTAACTTGCTTTCAATTGACTTGATGACTAAGGGGTTTTTGATGGCTCCTGAGTTTCCTAGCTCTGTCAGGTCAGCCAGGGCCTTCTCCACAGCTTGTATTAGGTCAATGACCCTCCTGGGCTGGTTCCCCTTGACTTGTGGCATCTTGTCCAGCGCTTCCAAGATTTCTACTGTGATTGTTGATTTGTTGCCGTATCTGTTCTCGAGGACCCTGAAGATATCTGTTGCTGTGGTGTAGCTGGACAGTCTTAGTTCCTTGGCAATGGATTCACTGACACTCTCCAACAGCTGGATTTTCCTTACTTCTGGTGATCCAGTGGGCTCCCCTTGTTTCTGAAGGTTCTCCCAATCCTTCTTCCACCTATGAAAGTCTCTCTTGCTTCCGTAGAAGACAGGTAGGGACGTTGGTTTTATCCTCACAATGGGAGGTGTTGGTTGGCCAGGTCTGCCGCTTGTACCTTGATCAGCCAGCCTTCTGGATGTGGCGAATTCGGCTTTTCTCAACTTTAGCCTGAAGTGTGCTGCTTTTAGTTCTTTAAGTCCGTCATCCATTTCGTGCTTCACGAGCGGAGGGATCCATTTCTCCCAAACAGCCATGGTATGGATGATAGCACTCATCGTCTCCTTCAGCAGGGTGAGATGAACGTCATAGCCTTCCATGTTGTTGCTTTCAACTGCTACATTTTCAGCTCTTCTAATGGCGTCCTCTGCCTCAGCAATCGCAGCTTCCAGCTCAGTTTTCCCGTATCTTCCCCAAAGGTTGGTCTGGACAATGTTTTTGATTTCCTCCATTTTACCTTCGGCTTCTTTCATGGTTGCTTGGATTTCATCCTCCTGCTGTTCCTCAAGCTCCCCTTCAGGGTCATCCTTCTTGAGTTCAGCCTCCAGGCCAATCCTGAAGTCCTCGTTTGCATCCAGCAGTGATGTGAAACGGTCAGCAAATTTTGCAAACTCCTCCTTTAGTTCGGATTGCAGCATGTTGCCTGCTCCTCTGGAGATTAGGTTGGCCAGTCTGGTTAGGTTTCTCTTGGCTGTCGTCCTCTCCTGCTTTAGGATGTTGACAGACTTCCCCAATACCTCTTCGGCCATCTTTATCCCCTTCTCTCCGGCGTCCACAGCTCCCCTGGGTCTTGAAGCCTTTAATCTTCACCGTCCAGGGCTGGTCCGTGGTTAACAACTGTCAAGTCCCACTTAGTTGACCTCCGAATGGACACACGGACAACTCTTGATTTCCAATTTTTATCAACTTTTTATTGTCCAACTTTTCTTTGTTGGTTGATCCAGTTGATTTTCAGAAAAATCATCAGGTTGTTAACCTTCGAACACAGAGAAGCAAGACTGTTAACAACCAAATTACACAGGTATTTTTCAAACGAGGTTTCACAATAATCAATCAACTAAAAAAGGTAAGTATAATTGAATTAATTAAATAAATCAGCTCAGTAAGGTAAGTATTCTACCAGTCATCAAAAAGAACAAATATAATCACCGACCATTGGTGTGTTGGAGCAACTTCTAGTGGGATCTTGCAGAGCGTTTGGCTGCTTGCTCTCTCCATGCAGCTTGTTCGATTCCTGAAGCAACTGAGCAGCTCCTTCCTTTCAGCTGCTTCCAATCAGCCAATTGGTGACCATTTTGCCCATGGCCTACTGGGAAATGTAGTTGCTCCGACTTTGACACCAAGTAGGGCAGGGGGCAGGGATTCATACGTGATTCTTGGTTTTTAACTTCACAGTGTCCAGTCAGTTGTGCGCAGTGCAATGTCAAACTCAAAGTCGTGGGAAGTGTGGCCTGATACGCAAACTCCTGTCTGTACCCTTATTTGGTGCCTGTAGGTTTCATTCATAATGATTGTCACCACATTTAAACAGGATTTTCTTCCTCATTAAGTGGCTTATGATTGAAAATAAAACAAACAAAAGAAGATTTAAAAAAAGAAAAATGAACTACCAGATGGAACTTGAATCCCAGTTTCCTGGGTGAAGGTTATTTAGTTTACTAGTTTACTCCTGCACTTATATTATACTTATATGTGCAAAAAGAGAGAAACTTGAAAAGAACATGTACTTGAAGTCCATAACGTTGATGCAAAATACAGACGGTTTCTTATTGAAGGCTCAATCAAATAACATCAGGGCCTCAGTCATAGACTCAACACAAGTACCATCTGGCCTCACAATCTTTAGACATTGTCAATAAAAAAATAAAAGTAGTTACATGAAAAGCCAAACACCAGAACCAGCATCTGATCCCAGTTTTAAATCTGAACATGTGAAAGAAAAGTAATGCATCAAGCTAAAGCACACCGACATAATGAGGGAGAAAGGTTTGCTCTCTTTTCCTTTCTTGAACTTCTTTATCAAGACTGACTCCAAAGAAATAGTCACTAGGTTTACAAGTATTGCCCACATGTGTTTTGTTCTGCATGTACGTTTTCACTTTTTTTAAAACAAGAGGGCAAACTCCCAGCTGAGAGAGGTGCCACAGTAATACTGATGATCAGTTTCAGGAGTTTAAGCTCATCATCAAACTGCATCTTTTTGAAAACCCAAATGCAAGACCAACAAAATAGCCTTCCCAGGATGTTGAAGTATACATGTGAAAGCAGAATGATTCTTCACCTGCAGTCTTACAGGTTATGTTCAATTAATACATTGGTCTTCAGTCATTCTTAATTTGTTGCCTGTGATCAAAGGTGAATTTTCAAAATTTGTTCTCAAGCAGGTATTACTGTGTGTCCGTATTTTGGCATTTTAGGATTTTAGGATTTTCTTGTTAGATCTCTCAAAGCAGATTTCAGTTGTAAATACCTTTTGATAACCTAAACAAAATTAAAATGTTTCTATTGAATACATACACAGGATCAAACCAAACTATTTATCATGATACAGAACTTTTTGTATTTTTTTCTGAGGCATTGCCGCTCTTGCCTCTTCTTTGGAGCTGTCACTTCATTTCAAAACCTTTCCTCTTTACGCCAAAATGGTTTCTAAACCAAGACTATGAGGCAAGGTAGGTATTTGGTCTAATTCATCCCACATTCACAAGATAAATATGCTTACCTACACAAGGTTTTGGGACTTCTAGATTTATAGGAGAGACAAATGATAAGGTATGGCATAAAAAGATCTCCGTAGGTTGATAACTGTAATCTGACAGACCACTGAAATATACAACTAGCCTGCTGAGAGGAAGGAAAAGTGAGAGAAAAACAGACACTGCATCATTTTTTTTTTAAAGTATAGATTAGAGATCGAGAGTAAGAGGCTATGAAGTGTGAGTGAAGGAGCGGAAATTGAACCGCACTGCCATAGCAGCAGTCAATCAGATAAATAAAAGTATAATCAACTTTCCCGCTTACATGAATAATTCATTTTACATTTACTTTTATATTTCCCCCCTTTCAGAGTGTCTTTTCTGTTTAGGACAATTTGCCGTGGATTTAAGAACATGGTGCCAATCAATATCCTTCGTCAAGAGAAAGGTGAAAGTTGAATTCTTATGTGCAGATCGCTCTCGCACATTCTTTTTGTTTCAAATTCTTAACCACAGAGAATACTGTCATTTCAATCCTGTTTGTTATTTCAACAGTCTGTACAGTATTCAATTTCACACTTTTTACACTCCAGTCAACTAATTATTGTTTTGAAGATGTTACAAAAGATGATACATCAGTACCAGCCAGATAGCATTGATATATTGAACCAGTGGGAGGTACAGGAGAGTCACCTGGGTGGAGAAAATTGAGTGTTTTCTTCTGGCTCCACAGTCCTTGGCAGGTGTAGACGTAGCTCACTCACAACTCCATGGACCACCTGCTGTCAAATCTGATTTAGTGCAGGGAAATATTTTCTCCCAGAGACCCTGCCTTCGGTTTAGAAGGCCAGGCCACATGTTGTGAGACGAAGTAGGCCGCCAAACTAAACGGGTTGTCATTTGCCCACACTGCGTAGCTATTGATTTACTGCTCCTTGCTGCTGGTTTCCTGGAGGGGACTGCAAGCTCTAAAGAAATGCCTCCTTGCTCCATCAAAAGAAAGGTTTCCCAGGCCAGACCTCCCATGAGGCCCAAGTACAAGCAGAAGACACCATCAGGGACTGAGTAAATGATCAGCTAATACACAACAGATGAGATTAATTGAACATGTTCTCGAATGAAGGAGCAGGTTAATAAAGGGGATGTACGATTACCATACGTTGCTTTTCTCATAATGATAGTGTAAGTTAGATTAATAATTTAATACATTTCCCCACTCGCATTTATTTGGCTACTACCTATGTATGCATATTATACTATGCAGCCATACGTACAGTTGATTCTTTTTAGGCGTTACACTATCCCAGCAGTGTTTGGCATGAAAGACACATCAACAACACATGATCTGTTTTCTGCAGCTCTGCTTATTTATTATTTTGCACAGTTCTCCCTTTTGTTTATCGTGTTTCATTGTTGTGCTTTGTGAATCTCCTGGAGCTCTCTTAAATTCTTTTGTTCCTTGTTAAATCTGTTGTGTTGCTGTTTTTTTATGTTGCTCCTGTCATGTTTTGCAAAATATATTTTTGTCTCACTGTTCTCTAAAATGTCAAATTTTTGAGAACAGAGAGACAGTGTGTTCTTCGTTTCTGTTTTTATTTCGTAAAATGAAGAAAAAGGAAAAAAAAAACATTATTTATTAGTTATCCCAATGCTAAAATGTCTTCTGTAATTTAACTATTCAATGAAAGAGCAACTAAGCTACTTAACTATTACATGGACTCAAGCATAAAACCTTAACTTTAGAAAAAGTTGTGATGCTGCGTAAAATGCAAATAAAAACACAGTGCAATGATCTGCAGTTGTCATAAACATGAGATTAAAACAAGTTGGGGTTGGGGTAACAGAAGGCTGGAGAAGTATTCAGGGAAGATATTTCAGTGAGACAATGCTACACTGCATGCTGCATCTATTACAACAGCACAGCCTCATAATAGAAGAGTCGGAAATCTGGACAGGCCAGCAGGCAATCTAGATGTTTCACAAATTTAAAACATTTGCAGTATCATGAAACACAAAATACAACAAGACCCAAAACTGTTGAGCAGACAGAATCCTATATCAGACAACATTCCTCTTGTAAAGATCCAGCTACTGATCTCATCACTTCCCAGACATTTACAGACTGCTGTTAAAAGTTAAGGGATGCTTCACAGTGGTAAACATGGTACTGTCTTGACTTTATTGAGACTTTATTGTTGTTGTCATCTAATTCAAGATGAGCTAATATGTTCCACTAAAAATGAAGATGTCTTCGTAACAACATTGTTTTCTATGTTCTATCACGGATGGAATATTGGTTTATGAGATCAGCAAATCATGGCAGCCATTTTCTTGTTTACTTTTTACACAGCGTTACAGCTTATTTTTAAATTCTATTGTATTTATGATACATGTCTCAGGGGTTTAAAAATTCAGAGTGAATTCTTAGATTCCACTTCAGCAGGACGTTCCAGCTGTCTGATAATAATGGCAATTAAGCTTGATTTATTTAGACTATGGAGCACAAATCTAAATGTAATCTGACTGACACTGCCTTGATTTAAAGATTCAACAGTAATCTGATACAACAGAAGTAAATAGCAGCATAGTAGCATAGATCAAATGATAAAAATCACAATAAAATGACAGTTTTAATGGGAACCAGACTGCTGTGCCCTATGAGACATTACTGAGTCCAGGTTTCTGATTCTTTGCCTTTATCTCGTCTTTTTAGAACAATAAATATCCATGTTTTTTTTTTTACATTTTTATAAATCTATTTTTTATGTGCACTTTAACAGCATTATTCTTACTATCAGGATTTATTGACGAGCATACTAATTTTAAACTGAGCATAAACATAGAAATCATATCATACATTAATTCTTAATGATGCTCCTTTTAAATTCTCTCCATTTCGGTGAACTTTTTCATCTCTAGTTTAAAGAATTGATTAAAACAGAAGTTAGAAGCTTAGATGAGGTGTGGAGCATTTATTTAAGCTTGTAGCTTAAATGCAGTTTTCTCTCAAAACATCAGGCCGTCTTAATGAAAAAGATAGAAGAATATATAAGAAAAAAGCACTTAATTTAAATCAACTTTGAAATCAAATGCTTCACAGCTGGTAAATTGAGATACTGATGCACTTCAATTATTTCAAAATAAGATCATAAGGAAACGTTAATGCAATCTGGTTGTGTGATTAGTGCTGGTGGCCGAGGTGTGGATTTGCTGCACATTGCATATGATCAGCCCATTACATGCTGCCAGGGCTGGTTATGAAAATAGACTTATAACAGTGCTACCTGATGTTGCTGCCCACTGAGACAGAGAGAGAAACCACATTCATTTCCCAGCCTCCAATTAGTGTTGAGCCCGCATCATCATCAATTCGCATACTAATTGTCCTGTGTGGCTTGAGCAGTGCACGCCATCTGTGCAGGTCCTCTAACTCCAGAGCAGGTTGATATTTTTAGGGGTTGCAAAAAGTGGCTGTACTTGTAAGGCACTTATTTGAAATATATGAGTCAAGAGGTTTGCCAAAATGTATACTGCATCATTAAAATATCAGGGTACTAAAGATAAATGAGAAAACAGACACAAGCATATGAGACATTTTCATTGTTCAATGTTATTTGTGTTTTTTTCTCTTTCGAAATCAACTAATTCAAAATAAACCGTTTGAGATGTTTATAGTGTGTACAGAACAAAAGGCTGTTTTTCCAGCATAAAACATCCCTGGTAAACAGCACAATATTTACAGGTTTTCAGCCCTTTAACATTAAAAGAGCAAGCAACTCTCTGTCGCACCATTTTGCATCAAGGTAAAAATCATATTGCAAGAAAAGGTCAATTTTTCTACAAACCGTAGCCTCAGCAGACCAGAACATAAAGCCACTAGGCATAAGGTCCCTTTCATTCTCTGATGATTGCTGAGAGACGGGAAGACTAGGAATAAAAAACAAAGGCATAAATAGAATGACAACAAAAGATTGGATCCACTAAAATTAGATAATATAGTTTCATGTATTATTAGTTGAGGTCAAAAAGGTGTTATGTTTCCTTATGTCTTACTTGACTGATAGTTTATCATTTCATCAGAATTTGTTGGTACAATGGATTTACTGATGATTAATTTGATGAGCAATTCATTTAAGAAAAACTCTGATCAACAACCGAGAAGTAATCTAACTGTTCTGACTTCACTTGCTGCATTAACCGACAGTGCAATGGCAGCTGTTGTATGCTACAAACACAAAAGGTGAACTGGGAGACTTTAGCTGTTTACCCTTAGGCTTAGGAGAGACCTTGAAGTGGCACTTGAGTGTTTTCAAGGCTTACGTGAAAGGTAGGTGGCTATGAAATAGAGCCAGCAGGTTTAACAGTGGTCATATTACCCAGCAGTCTTAGAGAAAGGCAGTTTTCACTCAAATATGTGAATGGCTTCTGCTCTGTAGAAAAAATCTCTCTCTCCTCTGGGAGAAAGAAATGTGAACTTTATTTCAAAGCATCAAGAGTTTAACTGATTAATTAGTTCACCATCTGTATTGTTTTTACACTATGGCTCTATAAATCCAACCATGTCAATCTTGTTGACATGTATTTCCATTTCAGAGCAGAAGGGCTTATCTAAACAGTCAGGTCAGGGGCATTTTCATTGGGCTTAATCTGTGCTATGGAATAAGAAAAGCTCTCCTATTAGTAAACTTGAGTAAACACATACAAATACTAACACAATAGCTGGTGTTTTCTCATAATTGGTGGAGAAATATAGATTTTCACTGACTGATTAAAATTTTAAAGATAATTATTGTTAGTGTCGTGTCCCAAGGTTTTAAATTGGGAGCTTACTGATTACTGATTCATAGACATGTAGGAGCTTTAAAATATGATACGATGACACTTTGTTTAAAAAAAGGACAACCTTTCCTGCAGCTCTCCATGTCTCTGTTTTTCACAAAACTGTCTTTGAACAGTATCTGGCTAAACCCATGTGTATGTTTCAAGCTGTCTGCGGTCAAGTGCGTTTCTGATAACACATTTCGACCAGGCACTGAATCTGATCACGCAACCCATTCAATCCCTTGGCTGCCCGTAAAGTAAAATGATTCAATACATCCAATAAGCTTTTCCCTTTCTTTTCATTCTTTCATTTGAAGCTGGTTGTGTACTGCCTACCTGGGTCACTCAACCCCATTTCATGTGGCTCTCCTTCAATCTATACCACGAATTTCCTCTGTGGGTTCTCTTTTCAAAAGTAACAGACCTAGGCATTAAGGATTTGCAAACACACAAAAAGGAAATAAATCCTTTGCAACAGTTACAAAATTCAGTTTGCCAAAGAGGATTATTTACAATAATGCTACTGTTAGATTTAGATTGTTTAAAGGTATAACTTTGTTTGTCTGTGAGCGGGATTAATTAAGTTTACAGGTGCTCTCGAAGTGAGGCAGAAACATGACTCACTAAATTCGACAGGTTATGCACATAGTTAAATGCATTGTAAAAAATGAAAGAAATCTCCCACATTTCTCGCTTATGAGTTTGAACCATGAACATTAGTGAGACAATAAAATCGGACATTGAAAATGTCAGCTTCCACTCTGGCTGCTCTGACAAGCATTAGACCAATGAGTACAAATGTCTGAAGGATAATGCTCACATTAGGGCTTGATACATTCGCTGTCCCAATTCACAGCCTTCTGTGAAAGAGTAAAGTGAATATTACTGTGTGTGGATTACATCCCGCTCCAGTTTCTACTAGAAACAAATGTCTGGCATAGATCACCAAACAAAAAGCCTACAGGAATGGCTGTGATTAGCCCCATGATGATTGTCCTCTAATGATCATCACGATTGCCCCTCTAGCATAAAGGACACTGTTAACCTTGGTCCATTTGTGAATAATTTCTAGTATGTTAAGCATTTTGAAAATTATTTTTCTTCCTAATGTAACAATGAAAACATAGTGTAACCATGTGGTAAGGGCTTTATATTGTGTTTTACCTCATTGTGTGCTGAGGACTCATGTCTGTGATGTTCATCCCTGCTCAAAGACAATTATGGAGTGAGAAGTTAAGGGTAGCAGAGGGTAATCCTTTTACCAAGCTCCCCGAGGGCTTTCCAGTAGGTTGCTTGATTCGGAATATTGACTCCAACCACTCTGCTCTGGCCCCAAAATTACCTATTGATTTACCCTTTTGACAGTTGTTAGTTGGAAACGTAATCACAGTGACCTGCATTGTCATAGAAAGTACATGTTGTTTGGCACAAGCTGTTGGTTCCCCTTTCATGTCAGTGGTGCAAGTATTGCTGCTACTGTATAACAGGCATAGAAAATCAATAAATGTAGTATACCAGATTAGTTTTACTACAGTCTGATCTATGCATATATTGATCTTCTGCAAAAAGTGATTATCTCAAAGCGATTTATTACTCTAAATAATTACCATTTGAGGGGCAGTCAAACATATTGGTTTTAGTACCATCTTTACCAATATAACACTAGATATTAAATTTGTGTGTATTCAGAGACTTAAGAGTACTATAGTCCGAGTTGCTTTATTACAACATTTCTATTTGTTTAACCTTCTTTTAACAGAGAAGAATTTGATTGAAAATAACTATCTATTTCACAAGAGCATCTTGGGAAAGATGAGAATGTGTAGAAACATGCATACAAACTTGTGTTCAATAGGGCTGTGCTTGTTTAGGTTTTTGTTTTGTAAAGGTCCTTTGATTTTGCTGAAGTGTTTATTTTCTATACTTTCTACAGACAATCAGAAAAAAAAACACTTCTGTAAAGTATCATACAGGATGATGCCCCTTATGTTGCCCATCCTAAAATGAGGACAAAGACAGGCAGTATAGAGAGGAGGATATTCTCAATCCTACTTACATGGTTTCAGAAAGGAAGATCCAAGGATTTATTGCAAGATCATCCATAGGGCTGAGATAACTGAGGAAGTCTTTAATTACAGACAGGCTAATGATGACACTGTTGGCCTACACTGGCTGACATTATGTGGTGGTGCCTCATGACTGGTAGAAAGCAGCGTTTTTCTCAGGTCACTCAAGGTATCCTGCTGAATGCAATTTTGCCCTAGCGCGAGGGCTGCAAAATATTGGTCAACCTTCCAAGCAGTAAATCCAACTTGTTTGGGATAAATATTGGAGACAGTGACGGTTGCCCTCGTTCACTGAACTTTCACTTCTCTGTTCATAACTCTAAGGTGAAATGTTTCAGCTTTTCACAGGTTTTGTCTGCATCATCAGGTGGTAACTGTCAGGGTCTGTGTTTTGCTGTGTTGTTGTACGTCTGTTTGTTTTCCACGTTCCTCTTTGGATGGTGGCAGCACAGAAGATCCGGAGACTACTAACCGGTTAACAATCCACAAACCTACCTGAAAGAATCAACCCACGTCATGGAGTCACAGCCAAGACTTCACCAAACCACAGGAGGGCCAGTCAATACCGCCACCATCTCAACCTTTACCTGTTTAGTGATAATCACTGGAGGAACCTGTTACCTCCCTTTCCCGTTGGGTATTTTAATCCTGGAACGTTCAAGGTTTTCAGTTCCTTCCCCACCGGTCAGTAATTCACTTCAGTTACAGAAAGGCATTCCAAAGATCAAACAAACCATCTATAACTCATATCTCCTCTCACAAAGGGAAGGACAGCCTTCCCAAACCACAGTATATTGCCCAGCAAGGAATCACTATTCACAATCATTCAGTTCAACCTTTTTAATGTAAATTAAACTTTTACCTTTCATCTCCGCTTGCAGTCTCCTTTTGGATCCAGCCTACTTACCTGCCTTAACAGTAACTTCCAGCCTGCAAGGCTTTTTCCAGTTGATTATGAAGCGGATGTAATAAGAATTATCATTTTCAACTTTAAGCTCGTGGTCCTGATCCAAAAAAGGTGGATATCGTGCTCAAGTTTAGGGGTTAGTTATTTCTATTCAGGTAGAATAGTTTAAGTATCTTGGAGTCTTGTTCATGTGTGTGAATAAAAATGGAATAAGCGATTAAGTGTCTCTACTAAATCTGAAAAGCTTGTACTTTTCATCATTATTGTGAAAGAGGGCCAGAACACTTTTGAGTAATAGTCTGCAAGTAACTTATTCAAACTTTTTTTTTTTCTGTTATGATTGTAACTGAAAAAGAAATTTTTATAAATATCTTATGGTTAAAGTCACTGCCTACAAAACTGTTGGTTTCATCACTGGGATATTCCTTTAATCAAATCAAAGCAGTGTCCAACCTTTATCAGAGTATTTCCAAAATTAGGAGAAGAACCAGGATGGAATTCTTGTTGAAGTCCCAGCATGGAAATATCTGAAGTGTTTTGCAAATGGGACAGTCATATTTTTTTTTTGTCTGAGGTATCTATTTAAAATACAAAAGGAAAAAATGGTTTACTTTGACAGGTGAAACATTTGGGATTGCCACAGTATGTCAACACATGCACAACCTCATTCTAGTAGAAAGGTCATTCCTCCTACCACAGCATTAAAGATTTATTTTGTTTTCCCATTTTCTGCTCTAAGATGCCTCTCAGCAAGTTATGGATGCATGTTTTCTCTCCGTGCTGAATCCTATGTTTTTTATATCCATTACTGCAGGCATTAGTTGAGTGTTTGCACTCTGCTCTGAAGCTTTGTGGTGTAATAAACTGTTAATTTTTCACTCCATCTGACAGAGTACCATTAAGCTCAGCTATAAAGGGAAGATTGCAAATAAAAGCAAGGCATTCTTCTTAGAATCTGTTCCACAAGTTTGGTAATAATAATAATTATACCACTGGGAGGTAAAGTTGAGCAGAAATTTAACAGTGTTGATATTTGAATGTATGACACTGATGATGTAGGATTAACATGGAACTGGGTGTAGGAGAAGATGATAAAAGTCTCTGATGTGAGAAATTAAAAGCCCTCTGTGTATATTCCATAAACTATACAAAAATACTTTCAAACAAACCAAAAAAGAAGCAGGGAGGGGTTTCTTCTGCCAGCCTGAAAAGCACAGAGTGCAATGAAAAGCTAGTTTGGAGGTGATATCTGTCCATCTCCAACCATGGAGATTACAGCGATGACAGCGGTTGAGGCAAACAGCTTACAGCTTACAGAAGTACCTGCAAAAAGATGGTCATGATAAAATAAATTACCTGTGTGTTGGCTGACGGCTTAAAAACAGTGGCTCATTTCATTTTATTTTTTTCTCCTCACTAACAGAACTACTATCTGATTTTGTTTGGGCTAAACTTTCTCATTTTAAACCAAATAAGAGAATAAGTGCCCCAAATCTAAACCTTTTTTTTTACATTTAAGAAATCCTCCAGGTTACACCACTAGGTACATAACCCAAAGTCTTAGTCTGATTCAAATGAACAGGTCTTCATTTAAAAAATGTACCCTGAGCTCAAAGCATTCCCAGTAGCAAAAGACAAAAGGCCAAAGCCTTGGCTGGGCATCCTGATCTGTGATGTGACATTGTGGTTTGGTGGTGAAGCATACTGTGCTCCATTTCTCTCTTCGCATACTCAGCCAATGGAGATGAGGTTTAATGGAAAGGCCTTATCAGTGTCCTCCAGGTCTGACACCTCCACTGGAGTCGGTATCCTCCGGGGGTTAAGGAAAAGTAAAGACTGGTGGAAGAGGCAGGAAGGAGATGAATAACTGTGAAAACAGGAGAAATAAGGAAAGGAGAAAAAATATAAAAAGGGCATGTGGAAAGATAGAGGAAAAAGGATCATTCAAAAAAGAAATGTAGACAAAGACAAACATGATAGTGCTGATTGAGGGGATTCGTTAATCTTTGCTGTGACACCTTCCTCCCTGAATTGCAAAGCTATTACCAACATCTACTTCAGTGAGGGGGGATTAGGGGAATAAATCATAACCAGTACTAAATAACTGAAGAGCATCTTGTGTATTCTGTGAAGGACAGCAACCACGAAACAGGAGGCTGGAACTGAGTGAAAAGTGGCCTAGCTCGAGTGTAGGTTTTAAAGTTCAGAGATTACATGAAATTCAAGTTAAATTGATGGGAATTGCTTGGTCTCATTCCAGATTTAGTGCAAAACCTTCTTGTTGTTACTTATAGGAAGGCTCAGCATTTTGTGTCAAAATGTAGTCCAGATTACAAGTTCAAATTTCAAAATGTACCTACAATTGGGAAGGGAAGCAAAGGAACTGAACAGTGTGATGACTAAAGAGGGTCTAGTGCACTGATGCTCATTTAATACAAAATAAGTAAATAAATTGCAACATAGCGCCCTAAACCAAATGAACAGTATACATTAATTTTCCATCCACTCTTCATCCTATTCAGAGTTACAGAGAGCTGGAGCTTATACACCCTAGACAAGTTGGCTGTCTATTACAGGGCACTGAATTGATACTAATGTAACCCACACAATAAAAGTGTATGGTCACGAATAGATTAATGCTGCGCGAGTTAATTTTTGATCCTTGGCGACACTTGTAGAGACCGCAGGCCTCTGGCCCTATCCTCTGTTGTGTGTGTGACGGACAAGCACGCAGAAGGAAAAAAAAACGATGTGAGCGGTGAGGTACAAAGCACAGAGGAAATTATGAAGACAAAAAAAGAGAATAGAGGATAAAGTGTGCGAGAGGGAGTGCTGCATGGTGCATATCGCTGACATTGACGGGGTTGGATAATTGTAACTTACTGTGGAAACTCCGGTGAGTGATATCAATGATGATGTGAAGCTAATGGCTAGCAAGGTCGTCGGCTAGCAGGGCCGTTGGTTAGCGAATTGCTCATATTAGCATTATATAGCATAGTAGAATGTCGAAAATTCATGTCTAAAGACTGTTAAAAATAATTTCATGGGGAGATTATCTCCATTTACAAGTTTAGAAAAAAAGTGTAAACTTGATGCAGCGATTGAACGTGACATCATTTCATTTATGGTGATTTGAGAAGTGATTAAGTAATTTTATTTGTTGTTCTGCACAAAATGTGTAGACTGGTTTTTTGAGACCCCGTGATTGATTGAGTCTTCGATGGCGAGCCAGACCGATGGACGATGCTCTGAAGATTCCTGTTAGTAGACTTGCCAGCTGCTACAGGGATTCATCTTGAATTCATCTTGGAACTCAGGATTTCCCAGCTAAGGAAATACACTTAAGGCCCATTTATGCCCTACGGATCCGGACGAAATTCGTCTGTCCGGTCCATACGTTGCTCCCGGAGCTTCTGTTTATGCCTCCGTCCGTATTGCGCACGTCCGTAAGAAATCCTCTAGAGGGCGGTATTATATATTGAGTCATTGTCGGCCGCGGGTTTGAGAAACATGGCGTCAATTGAGGAAGTTGCAGTCATACAAATGTATATACCCCCTGACCATCTCACAAATCCTCTCCTCCATTACCTGGCATTTTTAAATCTTAAAATGTTTTAATCTCCTACTCTTCGTTCTTCTTCTTCCTCCATAACTTCCAGAGCCAACACGCTGCTGACTCTCTACCGCCCCCACGAATTCCTCTGGTATTGCTCCGTTTCGCCTGGAGCTCACCGGATTGCTAAGCTCTTAACCTACGGACAAACTGACGGATGAAACGCCCCCCGGAACTGGGTGAAAGCGTCCGTTTCCGTAGTTAACGTAGGGCATAAATGGGCCTTTACACCTGTACCTACCCGGGTAGTGTACACAAGAGACCTGAAATAGCACAAGAAAACACAAAGAACACTTACTAGTACAACAAGAACTGAACAACATAACTAGGAAGCAATTTATTCCCTGTTTGTTTGTACTTTTATTTTATTTTATTTGTAAGAAAAGAGCTCTATTTTATTCGGGTTATTTTTCCAGTCACTGTAATTTTGATATTCTATATATATTTTGTTGTGTGTGTTGCTGCAATAAATCTGTCAGTTGTTTACTACTAACCATGCTCTCTATTACTCCTCAGAACCTAGAACTCTTAGTATCATAAACACAAGGTCTAACACGAGTGCTACACTAACATTTATTAAATAAAAAAAGAAACAAAGAGAAAAGAGAGAGGCATGTTGTGTTTAAAAAAATAACCATCTGCTTCGAAAAACCATAAAGCAAAGCATTGGTAATGATGCATTCCTTTTTCTCCTGCTTTCAGAAATAACTAGCCAGCATAAACCAAGTGTTGTTACAGGTACCTTACAAGGACTGCTATACTGAACAACTCTTTTGAATCAACAAAACACACTCCTACAGGAGGGAATCCATTATAGAAGAAGTAGACAGAGCGATCTCCTCACTGACAACGCAGCACAGCCAGAAAACATACTGCATTTTGAGTGAACCATAACTCCTTTTCCTTTTCTAAAATCTTTCTCCACATATATAACCATCAAGTCAATGCAGCAAGCTCAAGAAATGTACAACAATGAAGGACGAGGTTGTGGCTTCAACTAAAATGAATCTGCAAGAGGCTTTATCTTAATCTGTATCTATTTGAATACACTATCAGCAACTGGAGACTCAACAAGGATTGTAGGAAGCTGCTGAACCCAGCCAAGCAGTCAGAGAGATAACCCCCAAAATCAGCAAACAGTTGTTTGTTCAGTTTTATATATTAAACAGATGGATTTCAGTGTGTTAAGAAATTGAGGTTTGAGTCTGCTGCCTTTCATCTGTTCAAACAGCTGCTTGCTGTAGATTTATATTCATCTTGTGAACCTCCAGCAATGAATATGTTAACAAAAAGCTCATCAGTTGCAAACTTATCTGAAACTATTTTAGTGAGTTAATATTACAAATTTCCAGCAAAAGAAAAAAAGCTTAATGTTGGCATGGATTAAAAATATGCTGTTTTCCTCTTCTGACAGGAATTAAGTTGGATGGACAAAACAAGACATCTGAGGATCATCATACAATGATACAATTATTTCTAACTTTTTTCTTGTATTTGTTAGACCAAACAATTCATTGATCAGAGAAATAATGAAATGATCGAAGATGAATTTATAATGAAAACAATCATTACTTGCAGCCTTAAGTTGTCGAAATCTTCTGATCTAAATGCCAGAAACCAAATGAACATACAGGAAACTTAGGACAATTTAGGAAAGCCACATGGCAAGCTATATGGAAATTATAACATGGTGAGGCTGGAACAGTAGAAGGCCCTCCAGCCTTTCGACTGAATCTGAGGTAATATGGGTCACTGTTGCTGCATTCTAATTTAGACATCTCTTTAGGGGTCGATCACATGGAAAAACACACCCCCAACAAAGGCAAAACACATTTCTTCAAGTTAGTACAAGAGGTTTGAATCAGCTGGAGGAGGTCATGCCATCTGGGCAGTGTAGGCTGGAGACAAAGCAATTAAAAAAAACAGCGAGCAAGTCACTTTGCAGGATTAAATTAAAAGTGCATTTAAGTTTGTTTCTTCATTTGTCTTGATTATCTGCTCAGAAGCAATAAGCTATTTATGTTACATTATAATCGGCAGGAGATAATGGGAGAAAGAAACGCTACAAATGTCACATTACATTTAATGCCATCAAGGTACTAAACATTCGATACATTTGATTATGTAAAGGTTTCCTTTGAGATTTTTCTGTTTCAGATGAGCCAGTGATACTTCTACCATGGGATTGTTTAGGGAATAAAAACAACCTTTATTTAGTTCACTCATTTTTAAATGCACTTTTTTCAGACTTATTAAGAGCTTTCCGTAGAAGCATTTTTATAAAATTTTTTATGGTTCATTGTGTTTAAAAAAGAGCATATAGTCAGATTACAGATAATGCTATTTGATTTCATATGATCTGGATCAAAGACAACAAACTCTTGATCAAGAGTACTCAACAAGTAGTAAAAAGTGCACTATAAATGCAGTCTATTTTTCATTCTTGTGATTAGTTAAGAGTTGATTGAAATTTTGGACTGAGATCCTTGAGAAATCAGATTGTATGTGTCTGACAGAACAAAGAGAAATTTAAGTCAGTTCCAGGTTAGATTAAGTATTTATTTATATCCAACTCTCCCTAAAGCAACATACGCATGGTCTGTCAAATTGAGATGTTTATCATAAAGATGATTCAAATAATGGAAAGTAGTGCTTATAAACAACAGGATGAGATTAACAGGAATACCCCACTGATGTCCTGTTTCTGTCTATCTGAGTCCAATATTCAACTTGACTTTTATCTCTGGAATAAGGAAAACATCTGAGTCATTCATCTGCTGAATTCTACAGCACTTTCTCATTAAATTCATCTACCCCATGCTGCGGAGCATTTTGCATCATTTGACATTTAAGAAAACTTGGTGATTTAATCTATGTAAAGAGTTGATGAGGCCTTTTAAGACACTGCAAAATGGGACATTAAAACCAACGCCATGCACAGCCTTGAAAGTAAGCCGGTGCGAGGCGGTGCTGCGTTCCTGTAAAAGATTTCAGGGCGGTGCGGCGCACCGCTAAGATTTGATGAGGGTTTAATATGCTGAATTAAAAAAAAATTAAAAAAACACCAAAAAAATACAAAAAATGCAGTAACGCTCGCCTTTTATGAAGAAAACATATCTAGGCTACCCACAATATGTCATTTTTGACCAGCTCCGATGAAGATAACAGCTTAGCTTGCTTAAAATAGTCAAAGGATCTACGGCGTGCGCCAGCTTCCAATTGCATCGACTGACGCTTTCAAATCCACCCCTATTCAGACCCCAACAAAAAATATTTGGAAATAATGGTACTAAATTTTACTAATGGGAAAGCCATCCAGTAGCCTATGGTAATCAGTTTTCAAAACGTCTGCAAATATCCCATATATTTTGGTCTTTCTCTTGGTGCCTTTCTGGAGCTTGCGTTCCGTTTGTTTCCATCTCCTGCCCGCGCTTGCTCCGCAGTTAGTTCTAGTGAAGTCGTCTCGACTCTCGTCTTTAAAACTGTGTCAGCGAAATGTTAAATCGGCTCTTCAAAAACTGCATGTTTTTGTGATTGGGTGGCATACTGAGACAAGTCTTCTACTCGGACAAATAATAAATTACTCTTCTTCAAATAGGCTGTTCACGCTCTTTGTAACGGGGGCACAGCTGAGCATAGAGCGTAGGCCTATGTCCGCTTTAGTATCGCAAGCCAATGCTGCCATATCCACACGTCGAGAGCACACGCTATATATCTTAAAGATCGCGTTCTGTTTTTTTATATCACGCGTGGTATAAGGACACCCGCGTGCTCTGGACGTGTGGATATGACAGCTTTGGCTTGCGATAGGAAAAGGGGCGCTTTTTACAGGTGTCCTTATACCACGCGTGATATAAAAAAATAGAACGCGATCTTTAAGATATATAGCGTGTGCTCTCGACGTGTGGATATGACAGCTTTGGCTTGCGATAGGAAAAGGGGCGCTTTTTACGGGTGTCCTTATACCACGCGTGATGTAAAAAAATAGAACGCGATCTTTAAGATATATAGCGTGTGCTCTCGACGTGTGGATATGACAGCTTTGGCTTGCGATAGCTTTGTAAAGTAAGCACGGGTTTTCCTGACACCCTAAAAAGTATTCATATGAGCCCTCTCACTCCCTGTAATATTTACATTATCACGTGTTTTCATGTGGCATGGCTCACCAGCACCCTGAAGAAGACAATTAGGCCTACTTTGATTTTTTAAAATATTTTTTTTTGTTTTTTTCCATCATTTAGCATTTTTCAGTCCAGTTCCAAATGTACTGAAAATAAAGTACTCAGTAAAATATTTACAAACTGAAATATTTTGTAATGTCATTTTTTTTCACATAGAACACTTAGGTAGGCCCACAAGAATGTGAAGTAGTTAAGAATATTAAAAAGTCATGAAATTGGTGTGAATCGCCTCTGAACACCCCCCCCCCCCCGGGTAAAACATGAAAAGATAAAAAGATAATACAGTGAGTGACATTGTAGCACCGGTAAGAAATTAAAACTACTTTCACCCCTGGCCATGCATCATACTCAATATCTCAATATATTATTTTCGATTCTGATGGTACAAGCTAAGATCTATTCTTTCTCATAGATAGCAGCAATAAAATGACTTTGAAAGGTACATCAAGGGGTCTGAGAAGTACAGAGAAAAATAATATTTCCCATTTATATTTCCGTTTATAAGGACATCAAAGATGAAGGAAATCATGACGACAGTGGCCAAAATGGTACTGTTTTATTCAAAGGTTTTTTTATTTAAGTTTCATTGAATGTAAGCCCTCTGAAATTCCATAATTCCATCAACAATTTTCAAATACTTTGTTATGAACCCAAACACTCCAGTGCTTGTTTATTTTTTTCTATCTGTGAGAGAGACGTATGAAAGGTTTTTGTCCCCCTACTTTGTCACATCTCACAAACAGCAAGAAACTAAGGTGACTTTCAGAACACTTGGCAACCTCCCATAATTACAATCTTTTATGATGGAGCAAAGCTGCCTTTAAAAGAGGCTCTTAGGGCAGGAAAAACCCAATGAGGGATGTATCCTCGACACTGGGTGGGAACTGTTTGTCCAAACTGCCATTAGGCTACTTGCTGAGGACATATTGCGGTCGTTTATTTGAAACTTGTGACAGCATCCATTCAATAAGAGGAAATGCCTCACGTGTTGTGAAAGGAACTGGAACAAGTACCACATCACGGTCCATGGTTTTACCCTCTTTAGTTCAGAGTATCATTTTGTAAGGTAGCAATTGTCTAAGTTGCTGTGGAAGGCATTTCTATAAAAGGGTGACATTCGAGTAATGTCACAAGCACTGAAAACTGCACTTCTGATTGGATTCAGTTTCTTTTAGCGAACAAAAGTAGATTAAGATGTATGGATGTAAACTTCTTGCTAGATTACCAAAGAAAAACAGTTATTCTAAATTAGCTTGGTTTTCAAACAGAAAGCTTTCGGACACTTTAACTTGTATAGAAGTGTTCCTTTTACATAGATTGTCCTATTACAAGTAAAATCAAGTAAACACATTTTAAAGTAGTTTCCGCCTTTAAAGATTTTGTGTTAAAGACATTGAGATTTAAGGTTAATCCATGCACTTGCATTTTTGTGAGGCTGAATTTTTAACCAACTCTACTAAAACTGTGTTTATATTAATTCATCTACATCAAAGATTCACAAATACTTCTCTCTCTGAAAATTAACAACATTCCTGTATTCATTTACACAGTCAAGCACCTCAGAAACTGTTAATCTTATCACTGTTTTGGGGATGGCCGCTTCTCGTTTGTAGAAGTGTCCTTGGGCAAGACACTGACCCCCACATTGCCCCTGATAAGTGATTATTAAAGATCAAGAGCATATTGTGACGGCCGTTGCCATTGTTCTGTATTAATTATTTGGCTTAGGTTGTTAGGTGGGAGGGTCTATCAGGTGTTCTTTGGGAACAGCAAGATTCTGGTGTTCCAAGTCTATATAACCTGGATTCCAGTAACACATCTCTTTCTCTCCTAGCCGGAGGCAGACCTTTGGTAATGGGTGTTTTTTTGTTTTTTTCTGTTTGATCTTCTTTTGCACTCCACAACACTCAAGTACCTAATTTTCATCCCCATCCACACCCTACACAACTGATAATAAATTATTTCAATTGACTGCTATAAACAGTGTGTCTCCACTTTTGTCATTGCCTTGCGGGCAAGGTCTGGACAATATAGAGTGCATATATATATAGTGAAATTCACTGTATGAGTGTAAATGTGTTGCTTGGGGATCACATGCAATGTTCTTTGTAGACCCTACACATGGTTGTATAAATTACTAATGAGTAATCGGTGTCTCATCTTGAGTAGGCATCAGTCAGAGTGATCTCAGTTTGTAGACTCAGGAAGGATTTCTGATGGGGAGCTAAGTAAAAAGTTACAAAAAACACGTCATCATATATCAACATATTTATCTCAAACATCAAGTTTTTTTAATGGTGGTTTACATGAAAGCTACATAGCTTTCAGTGATTTCTACATAATTTTGTATCAGAGACTTGTTTTCTATAACACTTTGATTTAAACTTAATACTATCTGAATCTCAGAGTCGTTGAATGTATGGTGGCTCGTCAACCTATCCTGCCAGTAATCAGCTGAGTCCATTTAGGAGTTGTTTCAGACCTCTCGGACCACTTATTGCTGGACAGTGCTGTGTAACATTGCTTTTAAAAGTAACTAAAAAAAAATCAAAAGTAGTTAGTAACATTATTAGATTACTTCCTGTGAAAATTAACTCATAAGAATAATTTTGTGTTGCCCAATATTTACAATACAACCCAGCAATTCCTTGTGCTCCTTTATTATAATGTCAAATTCAAACATTTATGCCTCTACCACATTGCATAACCTATTCTGTGGTCTATAATCTGAAGTTCTGCAGGTTAATAACAAATATGACGGACACAACATTGCCTTCACTGCATGTTATTAGTGATTATGTTTACAAATAGGCATGAACCCAAGTGTGTGGGGCTCAATGCATAGCTTAGCAATCTAACAGAAAGATGGTAACTCTACAGTTATTGAGTAGGATCTCCCTCACCGCATACCCAGTAATATCTTCATTCATTTCCCTCGGAGAGGCTGTTTTAGCTGCTGAAAGCCAGTCATTGTTGTTGTTTGGCTTTGGTGAAATCACCAGTGTTGTTGAGCCATGCTTAGCATGCAGGTGACTCTTCAAATCTAAAGAAAAATTATTTCCTGCTCACTGTCACTTATCAACACGGAATAATTTGCAGCGTCTCATGGTGATTGCTTTAGTCCTTTTCAACCCAAAATTCAAAATAATTTCTATGATGTAAACACTCTTCTCTTTACCGGACTGACTGCTTGCCAAGACGAGCAGAGGAGACACTGACTGAGTTGGAGGTTTTCTCTCTTTCCTCCCTTCTTTCTTTCTCTCTTTTGTCTGTTTTGTGGCAACACAATTCACAGATAAATATGGTAAAATATCAACAAAAAAGAGAAAAGAACTTGCAAAAGATTCTTTGAAATGTAAAACTAATAGGCATCACTCCTAGTTACGGCAAAAAAGGAATGTGAAAGATCACCTTATTCACACTACTGTTCACTCAAACTACATTTTTGACATTTTATGCTAATATTGAAAGTGTATGACTGATAAGAAAAAAAGCTAAATGGATTTGCATGTGTTTGTAATTCCTTTATGTTTTAATGTGCTAATGGTAGAATATTGTTTAGCTTTATTCTCTGGAATATGCACTGTAGTTGTGCAAACGGTCCATTTCACAATTGATTAATGATCTGTTTAAGAGTTGTTTATTTTCACTCTGACTCATGCTGTGCATACTCCTTGTTTAATGAACTAAAATAAAAATAAAGTCTATGGATCTTCTCCTGCTTTACACATTAATGAATTTAACATTGATGAGCAACAATGCGTGTACATGTCTTTTAAACCGGCATGCATGCGGTTCACAACCATTTAAGATGACAAGTTAAATCTAACTGTGAGAGTTGTTCTGCCCTGCATGGTACATTAAAATCAGTCAGACACCCAGTGAGACACAAAATAAATCTGTCCAGTTGAGGGAAACCATTGACATCTCGCTGATACATCCCCTTGAAATGACAAGTGGGCACCACGACACATCAAAGTGGTGCAGCAGGTGAGCCAAATCATTAGATTAGGCAGATTTATGGCTTCATGAAACTTGTTATTACCCACAGTGCGCTCCACTGATGTTTAGCCTGATGTCTTTATGAGCGAGCCGTTGTTCACCTTGTCCTGACAGACACCGGGTGATGATTACAATATTAGAGACTTCATTTAACTCGTTTCTAGGGTCAGAAAACCATCTGTCTTTGCATTTATAACACATTTACGTGAGGAAAGATCCTACTTGAAAACACATTTTCTCAATCAGCTTCTTTTCCCTACAAAGGTAGGCACATTAAATTGTTGTATTATGTTTTGGCATTTTAAGAGATTTAACAGGTCAGAAAAGTTTTGTTTGTGTGACAAGATTGCATTTTTAAATTGTGCATATTTGTTATAGAAAAACAATTGAGATGGGGGAGAAGCTGCTCAAGCAAATCAGCATCAAATACATAAGAAGTTTTGTCATGACAGAAACAATTACAAGATGAAATGCCAAGTTTGAGCAAATTGAATGATAATTGTAAACTGACAAAGAAACATTTCAGAATCAGAATTCGTTTTTATTGCCATTGTTAGTGAACAGTGTTCACTAACTAGGAATTTGCTGCGGCGTAAGGTGCAAACATGTAACATAGGGTATAATGATAAAAAATAAAGAATAAAAATATATGCATATAAAATGTACAAGGTGTGTACAACAATACACAGTAACCAATATACAGAGCAACAACAGTGCAGCTTCATTAGAGCAATTTTAATGATGGTAAAGTAAAGTGACTGGGGCAGGTTATGAGGTGATTATGAAATGTTTATAAGTCCGACTGCAAGGGGGAAAAAACTGTTTTTGTGACGGGAGGTTCTGGTCCGAATGGACCGAAGCCTCCTGCCCGAGGGGAGTGGTACAAATAGTCCATGTGCAGCGTGAGAAGGGTCAGCTGTGATCCGACCTGCTCGCCCCATTGTCCTGGAGACGTGCAGGTCATGGATCGATGGGAGGCTGCAGTCGATCACCTTCTCAGCGGAGCGCACAACTCGCTGCAGTCTGTGTCTGTCCCTGGCAGAGTCCCCGGGACACCACACCGTGATGGAGGAGCAGAGGATGGACTCGATGATGGCCGTGTAGAACTGCACCATCAGCTGGGCCGGCAGCTTGGCCTTCCTCAGCTGTCGCAGGAAGTACATCCTCTGCTGGGCCTTCTTGGTGAGGGAGCTGATGGACGGCTCCCACTTGAGGTCACTTGGCCAGGTTTATGGCGTCGTCTACAGACCTGTTGGCTCTGTAGGCAAACTGCAGAGGGTCCAGGAGAGGGTTGATGATGGATTTGAGGTGGGATAAAACCAGACGTTCAAAAGTCTTCATGACTACAGACGTAAGAGCCACAGGCCTGTAGTCATTGAGTCCTGTGACACGTGGTTTCTTGGGGACAGGGACGATGATGGAGGACTTGAAACAGGTTGGGACGTGGCATGACTCCAGGGAAGAGTTAAAGATCCCTGTGAAGACTGGGGTCAGCTCCTCAGCACAGTGTCTCAAGGTGGAGGGAGACACAGAGTCAGGGCCCGCAGCCTTCTGTGGATTCAGCCTCCTGAACAGCTGTTCACAGAGCTGAACAGGCTGCAATGCAAAAATGCAAAAACATTTGCATTTTTTCATACACGTCTGTTTTTATTTCAGAGAAAGACTCATCTGAATATGGTACATATATCAGATACATCTGTTTTTATTACTTTGCGAAGCGTTGCTAGTTAATCTATTAGGTTGGCTCATGCCTGTGAGTATTTCTATGCTCATGGGGCTCAACGGATGGATCGCTGAGGCTTAATTTAACACTGCAAACAATGGAAAACAGCCGCAAATAACGGCAGCCGTCACAAGCTTATCAGCCTGAGCGGGGATTACAAGGGAAATGAATCATTAACACTATTGCCACTTGAATGCGGCTAAAGCATGATTGGCAGGTTGAAAGCTGGGTGTTAGGAGGGGGAAAGGAAATGGGTGGAGCCGTGGTCTGATACCCACTGAAGCGGGTATCATTATCCGATAAGAGCTCCAGGAGGCCGAGCCAAAATGACCGTCTGTGTTTGCGTGGATCACAGAGCAGGGTGGACAAATGGATGAGAAAAAACTAAAGCATGAAAGACAGAGCACAGTTCTAACTTCATTCCCACTATGCCTGGTTGAATCAGACATACAGTGACACCTGATCCTAAGTCCATGAACCAGCTCTGTCCAGACAACATGCTGACAGCAGTTATTGAATCGTAAAGTTGTTTCCTTCCGTTCATCGTTTATCACTGCTCTTTCTGTATTAACAGAAAGGGATTGGGGTGCGCAAGGCATAGAGTGCGCCACAACCCAACAGTCGTCTCTCCCAATATGACACCAGGTAGATTTTAATGGTTTTATGGAAAATAGTTTGATGCAATGCTGGTGAGGGGGATTCTGGGTCATGGAGGGATTTGTTAAGTTATTACAGTGTCTGGAGCAAGGCCCTTATCGGCACCTGCCAAGTCTTAGGAGGACCCAGTGGGATTGCACTGACCCTGGTGGAAGTAATGGATATTAGAAAATCTTCCCACTGTGAGGAGGAGGGAGCGGGTTAGAAAGAGGGGGAAAAAGCAGTAAGGGAGGAGAAATGGACAGAACCTCAAGGACACAACACTACAGTAGGAGCTATAAACTCAGCCAAGTTTAACCCAGTTAAAACACTGACGAGAGAAAAAATGCAGGAGAGGGAATGTGGTGATCAAAAAGGGAAGGTGAATAATTGCTGAAATTAAAACACGATTAAAAGGCTTTTAGGATTTCACATACAAAGGTTTTGGCACCTCTGTTAAAACATTATGTTACTGTGAATGGCATAAAGGTATAAAGGCATTATGAGCAAGATTACTTTTTATCCCATCATTTGCAGATTCAAAACGAGAAAAAAAGAGCCCAAAGCTTTTCTACATGGTCAGGACTGAGTAACAGCCCTTTTGACAATAATCACTGCTTGTAAGCACCTCTTGTGGCCAGCACATAATCTTTAAATACTTGTCTTGGTAATATCTGCCCACCCCTACTTTCAAAGGTTCCTTATTATGTGAGATTTTTGCATGTGCTACCGTTGTTTTTACATCTTTCCACAAATGTTTACATTGGGAAACTTTGAGAGCCACAGCAAAACCTTAATTTTTCAATAATATTACAATCATTGGTTCAAAGGAACACATAAAGGGGCTATGTGGATTTCAGTATTTTTCCTTGGGAAACTTCAACATGTGAGCTTGGGGAAGCTTGAGAATCAATTCCGAAACCCTCCATCTGAAGCACGACCACTCTTCTCTTGTCTTAATTGGTGGGTTTGATGATTATGCATATTTGTCATTACAGGACCTGTTAGTCTGTGGGTCGGGATCAAAACATTGTCTTTTTTATCTAAAATTGTAGCCTGGAGCCAATCACTTATCAAATTCAAGTCCCATCTATCACACAGTCTATTTGAATTCAACATCAATCGTTATAATTGTTACAAATAAGAGAAGCTCAATGATCTTGAGTGTGCTTTTACTTCACAGTTTTGAGTAGAAACCAGGTATAGTTCAGTTTATTTAATTCTTTTGCTCCAAAACTTTCCTAATACTGAGATGATGTGTTGTACTACAATACATCATATCTCTCAGGAAGATTCTGGTCGGGTGTAGCATTAAAACGGTCAGTTAGGTTATGGTCATAGAACAATGTTACAGACACCAGCTTGCAGTGTGCAAATTCACCAAGTAACAACCACAAAATTCACTTAGGCTGTTATAATTAGCAGTAATCAGCTGCAGTTGATACAATTTGCCACAGATGACAGTAATGGCAGCGAAGCTTCCAGCCTCAAATGAATCCCTTGTTTGACATTATCTGCTATCCAGTCAAATTGTATTAAACCTTGAGTTTAATGGTGCAGTAATGTTTTACTTTACTTGTCCTGATGCACAATTTATTAAAAATGGGACACACAAAATTAAAAGTTTATAGAATGTCAATAGAAATACCAGCGGCAAATCAGATGTGTAAACCATCATGAAATTGAAGACAAATATTGCATTTTACTTTTAAAATAAACTAAGCTCGATGAAAGGTTGATCCATAGAGCAAGAAAAAGCTAAAGTGTGTAAGTCTGTCTTACAATTTAGTTTCCTTTTCACACATTGAAAAGTCTCTTGAAGTCCTTGCCACTTTTAAATCGTTCGAGATGCAGTCTGCCTGTGCAGGCGTTCAACATTAATGAAGACAGAACGTTAGTAGTGACGGCAAAACCACATCTCAAATTACCAGGGCGGCTGTGCTCACAGTGGGTTGGCTTCCTGACAAGTGTTTTATTATCACAGGTTGCCTTGCTCAAGGTTAAAACCACAAACAATGAAACTCATTTGCTTACAAATGCACTTCAGTCATCTACCACACTATATGAATGGCACTGCATCATATAGCAAAGCAATATGGGACCATCTCTTTTGATTAAGAATTACCTTCAGACATACCAAACACAAACCAGGCCAAACAAATCAAAGCTGAGCATGAATGTTTCAGAGCTTGTCATATCTCCTGTTGGTTCTCAGAGTGAAATGCTTTTCATTTTCCTTTTATGCTAATCTTACAGGCAGAGAGAAATGATATCCAGTTGCTGAACTGTCAGGAAGGAGGTAGGATCAAGTAACTCCTTACTGGGATGCAAAAATAGACTGAGGAAAAACAGCTTCTTTGGTATTGTCAAGGCTTTAATGTTGATCTGTCATTATGCATCCTGCATGGATCTGGGCTCAAAAATGACAATGTTTAGACATCAGACCTGGCCCTACTGCTGAGTGAAAGCCAGAGCAAAAGAACACACTGCAAAAACAGCCATGTTAATCAGTCATCGGGCCAGTAGGATATTGACTCAATGTAACAGCTTAGATGGAAAGCGCATTAGGACACGAGGAAAATCCATTGTCTCCATTTCTCATTCTTATACATCATGTTCCTGGGGCAGAGGGGGGATTTAGAGGGGGAGAAAGACATGTAGTTTTGCTTTAGAGATTTGAAACCTAGAGGATAGAGAAGTATTTTTGTGTCTGCGCTCTCTTGTAAGGCGAGACAAGAAAAATTACAGACAGTAAATAGATGAGTATGATAAGGTTCCCTAAATATAAGTCTTATCTCTCTCCCAATTTGAAACAGCCATGGGAGAAATAGGCCACGTTGTCACTCAGGCTTTTAATTAAAAACAGAGGAAAAAACTGTGTGTGTGTGTGTGTGTGTGTGTGTGTGTGTGTGTGTGTGAGTTCCCAGGAGAGGGGAGTTTTAAAAACATTTATTCATACTTGATGTTTATAACCTCTGAGTGACCTTGCTCTTGTGATACTTTTCTTTTAGTTCTGCTTGTCTGCTCCAGCCTCATTCACCTCCTGACAAATAGGGTGAGTGAGACGGCAGGAGACAGACAGACAGACAGAGGGGGGGTGACGTGACCTCATGTCTATTAATCAGGAGCTCAGCAATAGGCTCACATCGCTAGAAGAGATAACACTGGTTATTGTCACACTGGTAGATGTAATGGCTAAGACGCACCCTTTTTCCGATAGTGGCTTGTCCAAATGCTGCGACGTGGACTGACAAAGACGTGCACAAGGCCGGGAAACAGAGAGCGGCTGTCAGGCTCTTGACCGATAACAGTTTGAGTGAGAGGAACGAGTCAAAACAGATAGCTGTGGCCTAAATGTGATTATGGCTCATCATCAGTGAGGAAGCATTCCTTTAAACATTGATTTGTGCCATCTTCTGTTTATCTCAAACATGATGGAAAACTCCCATTAGTAAGTGTAATGGTTCAACAAAAAGAAATAAATTATTTCTAAGATGGTAATACGTCTGAAAGCATTGGACCTCAAACACAGACTATTATGGTACTTTACAAAATTATATGACAAACATGCACCATTTCACTTACAAAACTGGTTTATTAGGAAAAACAATTGGTCTCTTGACACAAACTCCCCCACTCATTTAAGTTTATCAATAATATTATTTTGATTCAAACTTATTATATACTTCAAAACAGTGTAATAGAGTAACCATTTTCATTAAGATTTAAATGTAAATAGGTTGTTCCTTCCTTCAGTGTCATAACTCTGCCCTATGATCTAAACATATAAAACAAAATACATTTGCAAAAGTATGCTCAGGTTTTTACATTCAGTGTTTGATTTGTCTTTTGCTACAGTGCCCCATACTACCCAACATTTGTATTTATTTTTTAATTACAGTATACTGAATTTCAAAATGGACGAGGCTTATGAAACGTTATGTGACGTGGCAGTAAGAGCAACACCGTTTCCAAAAGATCTGGGACATTCAAATATTCTCTGTCTCTTTAAAACAGACAAGTTTAAAGCCATAATGTGTAATATTTCACGTTGTCTATTAACAAATTTGAGTCTTATCATTCACAAGTATTACCTCAATCGTTATTAATTACCTCCATCACAAAAGTGCAGTGTTCTTATATTCTTTATATTCAGCATACGAATGTACATTAGAGTGTTACACTCCAATGAATGTCTCCATGTTGCTCCGCCATTTTAAAACTACGGGATTTGTAGAAGGACATGTCATCAGCTTCGCATTTTCCGTTTCCAATGTGGAAACGGAAAATGCGAAGCTGATGACATGTCCTTCTACAAATCCCGTAGTTTTAAAATGGCGGAGCGACATGGAGACATTCATTGTCCGTGAAATATCACACATTATAGCTTTAAGAAACCGAAAGTTTAGAAGAGGGCTCAAAGATAACTGACAGAGGAGAGGAATTCAAAAAGGTTTATTGGTGCAGAAAATTCAAGGAATTGTGCAGCTTATTCCAAGCAGATGGAGCAGCATATTCAATTTTTTTTTTTTTTTCCAAATGTAGGGCTGTAGATAAATTGGGAATGCCTTTATAAATGATAATCTGTCAACGCATTAATCTATGGAGGACAAACCAAACCCTCCACCCTGAGCGTAAAATGTGTACTGGTGTGAAAAGGTTTTAAGGTTTGTGAGGAACCATAGTACTCCATGGCAGATTGTATCCAATGCATGTTTGAAGCCATAAACACACAGTAGCCTATGGTGCATGTTTATCATTGTGTTTTCTTCTTCAGTTTTCTTTTTTTCTTTTTACAACACTAAGTATGAGGGAATTGAGGAGACCCTGCTTTAATTTTCTAATGTGTCCTATTTTCAATGGAGACACATGTTGTACATCTTAAACTTGTATCCATCATCCAGCGTTGATGGTGCTTTCACAGTTCCTTAAGTTACATGCGATGTGCACTACTGCACTCCCAACATTGTTTGATGCTGGCTTTTAATTTCTGTACAGATAACAAGCCAGATGGTTATAAACCATTACCTTTATAACCCAGAGAACGTAATGTCCATGACTTCCAACAGGAAACCTTTTTTTCTTCTTCCACTTTTATGTGTGATGTACATGTAATATATTTAAGTGGGCAACCTGTCTTGAATGAAAATGCCACTGCTTGCGAGTACAGCCACTATTTCAATCAATCAATCTTTATCCATGTGGCACTTTTCATAAAAAATATGTTGCACAAAATGCTTTACATAAGCAATAAAAACAGCAAAGATAGAGTTAAACAACCACACTACTGTACCCATCCACATCCACTCAAGTCCCCAAACCCACAAGCATATACATTGACCCTTGCATGAACATAAACACATGGACCCTTTTTTAACCTTGCTATTGGTGTAGTGTTATTTATTTTTAATAGTTAAATAGAAATGCTCAAATATCATTACACAAGCATTCTGCTTGACAACAATTTTGGTAAATTAGTTAGGTCCTTGTAGCATAAAAGTCAGTCATCTATAGAGAATTGTGTGAAGTGAGTCAAGAGGAAACTTTGGAGAAGGACAGCTACACGGCTAAAGGCTAAATTAACAAATTAAAAATTAACACATAAGATCCAGTTGCCAAACATGTTCATAAGTATATTCCATAACACCTAAGGGCAAGCAAAGGGCAAAGACAGAAGAAAGTGATCAGGATTAGCCGCACAAATATGTTCCAAAACATTTATAATACTCGAAGACATAATGTCACCATATTGCAGGTTTTTAGCAAAATCACACAAACATCATATCACACAATCAAACCAATTACTTTAAAATGAATTTATCTGCTATACTAACCTGCTAAATAGACATAATCAACAAAAGCCAAAACCCCACAGCAACAGCAATCAGTTACCCCCTTAGAAAAACAACAAGTAATGTAACCATTACTTTGCAATGTCAAACTCTTGTTTGATCATGTCATTCACAATGACAGCTTGGACAAATATGACAGAAGCATTTACCTGTGATAATTAGTATCTGGCTTATTTTAGTTTAACAGTATTTCGGAAAACTGTGGCACAGCAAAGGCAACATCAGCAGCCAAGCAAACAAAAATTGAGAAAACACAAATCCAGTCAGGAGTTTAAGTCATGGAATATAAACAGAACATTTCTTTACACCTTTGGAGAAGTTGGAACAGAAGCTTCATAAAACTCCAACAACATTGTGCACAGTGAAGCAGACAGATTATTACTATGTCATTGTTACTATTCTACGGTCTGACTAAAGAAGCACGCTCTTGGTGCAGCTGCAGTCAACTCCTCAAACAACTCCTCAAACCAATATAATCTTACCGTATTTTTTCTTCTCTGAGCTTTTCGCAGGGGCAAATTCTCCTTGACAGATTAGTTCTTACAAAGATATCCTCTTATTGTCACTTTTTAACTGTCACGCCCAGAGACTCACCTTTTTGGTTTTCATGTTTAGGTTATGTTTCTTTTCAGTCCATGTTTAGTTTTCCCTTCACTTCCCTCACTCAGGTCATTAGTTCACTCACTTCACCTGTGTTTTTTCCCTCAGCTGCACTCACTCCCCAATCACTCTCACTCCCTATTTAGTTTCCTGCCTCCCCTTTCAGTTTTGCCGGATCTTTGTTGATGTCACTGTTACTGTTGTTGGTGATGTTGATGTTAGTTTCCACGCCACGTTTCCACGCCTCGTTTTCTTCCAAGCTAAGTATTTATTCCATGCCATGTCCTTGTTCTTTTGTTTTTGTTTATAGCTCAGTTTTTTTCCGGCTCTGCCGCGTTTTATGTTGATACTTTGCTTTTTTTGTTAATAAATCTACCTTTACTTTTTGTAAGTCCGCATCCGTGTCCTCCCTTCTACAACCACAACCTGACATTAACCACAGTTCACTAGTAGTATTTTTCAGTCCTGCTCCTGGTAGGCCTTCTCTCCACATCCCAGTAATCCGGCCCCATCCTTGTGCTGCATATAACCAATAAGTCATGACCACATGCTCTACCGTTTCTGCATGTTGACATTCTTATAATGTATAAAGTCCTGCTCAGGATACCGTGACCTCAGCATTGACAATGTCACTTGCTCTCGTTTTTTGCTTCTACTGTGTTTCGTCATACTTTGTCTACTGACTGCAGTAACTGCTGTCATTTCTAATTAATTTTATTTCATAAAACTCCTCTGTCCTCTGTTGGTGAACAGTGATAATAATGTCCTACTTTCTAAAGTTTCCCTAATTTGCTTTTTATTGTTAAACTGCAAACATACATATGAAAACTTTATATTCTAAGTGCATAAATACAAGTCGACTGAGAAATGAGGATAAATTCAGCACTGTAGGATTGCTCTTTAATTGTCTTGCATTGCTATCCAGATGTTTCTTTTCTCTATTTTTTTAGATGACATGGAAACAGTGACAGAGAAATAAAAAACATGAGACAAACTGAGTGTGCTAAACCCTCCTGATCCATCACTCTTAATATTTTATTTCCATCAGTTTCTCACTGGCACTCTCCAGTATAACTTCCAACTTTTTTTATAACTTTTTTTCATGTGCCTTATTCTTGGCCATTCATGTCTTGTTCAACCAACTGGGAGGAGATGAAGAGCGCACTGAGCTGCAATGATCGACGGAGGTGATTGTGAAAAGGGACCAGTGATCATAAATGAGAGAAATAAATCATTATTTCCCTGCACAGCACGGCGCTACAGGAAGATGCCACAATGTCAGATTTTGTGTGAACTCATCTTAGGTTGACTTTCTATTTCTGCTTAGCTGCTTTGTCTCTGTATTGTGGTTTACCCAACAGAAAATGGAGATGTCTTTCTTTGCACGGCTGAAGAAAGCAATGAACACACATAGGCTTGGTTTAAATGTACATTTTTAATGCCTTAAAGATGTCCTTGGGGTTGAAATCGGGTTTACTTTTAGTCAATTCCAATACATGCATACTTTGCCGTGTTCAATGAGAGAAAATGTGATCCTGTCCAAACTCATAAACTCCACATATATGTAGGCACAATGTATTACATGCAAGTGTACTAAAGGAAGTCTACAAAACAAAGTCCTTAGGAGTGTTACAGTAAGTCAGGATATATTACATATATATCCATCAGCAACATACAAATTTGCAGATTTGCAGAGCATTGATTGATTTAAGCTCTATGGTTCATATTAAAAGTCCAACTGAAGCCCAAAATTTTACATGAATACAACTAGCTTGACATTTGAAAGATCTCATGAGATACTGGCATACACTAGACATAAAGTATGGGAGAATTACAATAACGTCTGTGTGTAAGTATATCAGAAATAGGCTTCGTAATATGAGATGTCTTAAAGAAAGAAAAAAAAAACAACAACATCCGCTTCAAGTCACATTGGTAGAAATGTTCGATGCCAGAGCAGCAGGTCTCGAGAGGAGGGCTCTAGCTGAAGAAGAGGGAGGAAGTATAATGAAGAACTGAAACTATTTTCTAAAACCCTTTATATGGATAGATGTGATGGCTTCACAGTGCACTGTAGTGAGGGCTTTGTGTCTTCTGAATACAGATTTCTTATTGAAAGGCAATTTTCACTATTTCTTGGAAGTTGTTGAGAGACAAATGGCTATTCTAACTTGAATCATCCTTTCATGATTGCCTTTTTGGTTAACACTGATCCACAGGCCTAGATTTGTTTTCCCTGCAAATCTGCACATCATTGATGTTTGCAAGACTCTGTCATACATGTATCAAGTTTTGTATTTCTCTTCACTGTGATGACACAAGCCCTCCAAGGCAGCTATTACCGTTTTTTCCTCCCTCCATTTACCATTTTTTCAACTGTGAAAGCACCATTGTTTTAATTTCATGCAAGAAGTAGTTTGGTGTTTTGGTTATATCAGAAGTATATTCAAAAGTAAAAGCCTTTTAGTTTTCTCAGAGCTTGAGCTGAAGGCAGTATTTATGTTGCACAACTGTTATCAATCGATCAAGCATTACCGTAACTTTGTTTGTGTCAGGCAAGGATGCAAATCATATTCCTAGATGTTTTGCAGTGTTTTATTTGTGGATGGCAGACAAAATTCACATTTGCACACATGCTGTAACCACCCACTCCACATATCAACCCACTAGGTGATCAAAAGTCAAGTTAATAGGGATGCTGCACAAGGGGGAGTTTAATTACGAACCTAAAATACTTTCAAATGATGTTTGGACTAATGCTGTAGCTGGAGGC
The DNA here is from genome assembly GCF_027942865.1 of Odontesthes bonariensis. NCBI lineage: Eukaryota > Metazoa > Chordata > Actinopteri > Atheriniformes > Atherinopsidae > Odontesthes > Odontesthes bonariensis. The sequence continues at coordinate 29,232,788 of NC_134510.1, forward strand.
GAGTTTCTGGCAGTGAGGGGAGCCTGGGTTTAAAGAATTTCTGAGTCAAAGCGGCTGCCTTACTTGTGTTGTAGGATATAGAAGAAACTGGAGCAGAGATCAATAAGGTGTAATAGGTCTGGGAATGAAATGATGCCAGAGTGTCCCATGTCAATGAATCTGCTTATCTCTCTCTGCCAAACTGTAGTCTACTTGCCCATGCTTGCTTACCTGTAGATTACTGATAGTGAACTGGAGAGCTCAGAAGGGCACAAAGTAAGGCCCGAGTGGAACTCTGTGCCCTTGACTTGAATGTAGTTCTCCTACATGAGCAGGTGTGTATGTATGACACTCACATTGAAAGGGTAAGGTAAGACTTGAAGGAATTATGTTTTCACATCATTACATTGCCTTGAGCAGAGGATGTACAGTATCGCAAGGGGGAGCATCAGATTTAGGTACATCACAGCTAATCCTGGTCTAAGGATTATAAACCTACATTATAGTTTTGTACCGGTTATAAATGTATCTGTTCAACAGCTTCTAGGTATTGCTCAAGCTTGATGACGTATCAGAGGTATCTGACAAGTAATATACATAGTTATTAAGTTATTCCAAGTTAAAAAAAAAAGGCCTGTATTTGTGTAACCGATTCCTGCCTCCTCCCTCCTTGCCCCCTTGGATCACACACATATTCTGCAACTGCATCTTCGAGGTTGTACCAGTGTAAAAAGCGGGCAAAAACCTCTCCTGGTACAGTTTGATAAGGTATGTGAACATGCACCCCGCTACTCTCTTATCTCACTGACATGCTCAAAACACCCCCATGTCAGTGCTGAGCATGACAAATGCAGCCCAGCATTATAAGTGTGATAGAAACAGGGCCTTTTATGCACGGACGTGACGATCATGGCAAATGCTGCAAAACCCGAGCAGGTGTCGTCATCACTCTAAATGAGTTTTCCCATCATGGGGGCAGGCAGTTTGGCAAGATTGGTCTGACTGGAAACTTGAAGCCAACGGTGAGCAACGAGGCAAATTGAGGAGTGAGTGACAGGTTAACACCTGTCAACCGCATGGTAGGAGCAGGTGCTGATGTCCCAGCCTGTCTCGTTTGGGAACTTATGGCGCTGATGGAAAGTGCTGAAGCTTAACTTGAGCTGATAGGTCCTGATATGACCAAATATGCACTAGCAAGCATCAGTATATATTCATTTATTCAGCTTTAGCACTATGATCTTGGAATGGGGCAGCACTGATAACCATCACATCACATTGAATTTTCTTCTGCATAAAGAAATAAAGATACAGCGACCCTCAACATATTTGGCCGAAGGACCATACTCAATCGACTAAAAGCTCCTTTTGTTTATTTTCCTGAACACGAGTCATAGAAAATATCCTTCATTTTCTTTTTAGTCCAGTTCAAAACTGTTTTTTATTTGTTAATTTTTTCTAAAAAATTCTGTACATGTGGACTGGGCTTTTTCCTGATACACTTTCAGCTTATCCCCATGTCTTGTGCTCTTTTCAATATTTTGTCAATATTTTTGCAAAGTTGCTTTGAGACATAATTTCGATATTAACTAGAAACAAATTTGTTTATTCAACTGAGGAGCTTTCTACCTAAAGTGGTCTCAGACTACCTACACCTGTCCTTGGCAAGGCACTTAAAGCTCACTTATATGATAAAAAGCTGTTAAATCAGCCTTTTATTGCTATTCAGGTGTTTTTTAGCAGATTACGTTTTTTTATTATCATTTTATTCCTTTACCGGCCTTAATGAGTGTGTGGGCCACAACACAAGTATTGACCTCGGCAAGTACTACAGCTTGAAAGCCTCTTCAATACAAGTATGAATAATTCTGATCCCTCCAACACAAAACACTCTTGTGTAATTACATTTTAACAGTCATGAAAGTAGTCATGTCATGACAAAGTCTGAGATAAAATGGATGCAATGATAATAGTTTGAATGTTATCATCAATAGTCTATTCATACCGGGGGAGTTAACATAGGATCAATATACAGAGAACACAAAAGCATTTTCATATTTCATGGAGAGATTTGTGGTTTATCGTCAATGCAAAGGGTTTCCAAAAGCAAGGAGGGATAAGAGGATTATAAAAAAGGATTTAGGTCACAAAAGAGGGAAGAATAAAACATTAAATGTATTACATTTCATTTCCCTCTAAATAAAGACCCTGAGATTATAGGGATATGACTTGAAAGAGATTTGTGTTTATATACATGTTGATAATGTAAGAAACATGATTGGCATTTGAACATGTACAAATGTGTGATCTGATTGAACATCCTAAATAGATTAACTTGATTCATATAGATTCAGAATAAGGTTTTAGTTTAAACTGTGTTCGATCTACTTGGTGATATCCTGGCAGTGGTATATTAGCATCTATGTGCAGCATATGTTCTCCATCCATGTCAGGAATGATCTCTTCCACCTACTGTTGTGAGATTGTATGACAGCAGACATGTGGCCATGTAAGGTGTTTAAGGCCTTATGTCACTGCAACGTTAATGTCTTGTAGCAACATTGCATTGAATCTCCTCCTCCCATTTTGCCCTCTACATTGACCAGCATCATACAAACAAGCACAAACAAGCAACTTTAAGGTTATTTAAAGGACAGTGATCAATAATGCTCCTGTAACTCCTACTTAATCTCCATAATGAGCTTTATTGCGGCAATTAATCATGTCTTAGCAGCCAGTGCCCAGCCTCCCAGAAGAATGCTAGCAGAATAAAGGCCAGGCCCACAGACTCCCATGGTAAGGAGATACTGTTCCAAGAATTAGACCGACCTCAGAAGCCGGGTTGAGAGCTGTTTGATCAAATATGTTTAGGTACTAGTTAATTCAAAATGTCTTCCTCTACTGCACATGGAAAAAGGTTTTGCCTCATAACTAGTTTAAAATTGTGGATCTTCAGTCACAGAGAAACCCATTGATTAAGCAAAGCATGAAATGTAATTCATAACATAAAACCTACCAATTCATATGTAATTAATTGTCAACATTTCGTACAGAGAAGATGCCGACACAACTGGATGTTGGCTGATAGAGAAGAGAACAAGTTTTAATAAATGACAAAACCAAGGACACAGCAGGTAATTCAACAGATGGCAGAATCCAAATGGCAGAGCAAAACAGAACAGAAAATGGTACAGAAGAGGAAACCCAGACAACCAATAGGACAATAATGTGGTAACTATCAAACTAAAATATGGATTGAAGCCAACAAAGTAATAAGGAAAGCTAACGAGAATGCACAAAGAAAAATAATTTTAAAAAAAGTAAAGCAAGGGAGTACACTGAAAGACAAGACATATCAAAGTTAAAAAAAAACAAAGCTAAATGACAAAATCCAGATTTCAGGAGCAAAGAAACAAACAAACACACATTTCTTTCATTATCAAATTGTGGATTTACTTTGCAGTTTCCCTGAAATTATCCATTCTCTAAAACCTCCTCAATTTTAAAAAACTCTTTGTGTTTATTACTGTTCAAACTCTTTTAATGTAACTCAGTGACTCTTTTCTTGAATTTACAAATTCACAAAAATGAAATTTTTTCATTAGAACTCCTGCAGCTGGAGCTTTCACTACCAAGCTTCTCCAGACACATGTCCTCAAGAGTCATGTGCTTTAAAGCCTCGCGTTTTAAGATGTTTTGAAATCAGTGAAACTGATGGCACACTTACGCAGCATGATCAAGACTGGCTCTTTAGGAGTTTGCATAAATTGGTACTCATTTCTCCATGTGAGCAAGCTAAACTAGTAAGGCGGGTCGGAGAGGTAGCAGGCGGTAGATGAGATGGACGACACAAGGCCTTTTATGATAAATGATTCAGCTGCATTTAGAAAACTATTGATTCAGTCCTAGGCCTAATAGAAGGTGATGATGGCATAGAGGTGAATCCATTACTGGGTGGGAAGCTGTGTGACCTACGCAGAGGGCTAATGTGTGTCCTTTCCCATTTGTCATCACCGCAATATACGCAGCTGGAGAAGCAGGCAAAAGTGTGCCCCCGTCCTAGTAGAGATGGGAGCATTTCCTATTAATTACAGTAACTCTAAAAAAGGCCAAAAGACATTTTGCTATGCCATGTTGTCTCGCTTGAGGAATCCCCTCATCAAAACCAGACAGAAATAAAAGAAATGGAAATAAAGTACTTGTTTTACTCAGTTAAGATCCTATCTGTCCCATCTAAGCAGTGCTTTGACTGGAAGTATAGAGGATGACCCCACACAATCAATAACTCTCCAGAGCAAGCAGCGTGTTTGTGAACAAACAACCGCCTCTCATGACAGAGCACCATCATTTTTATATTTAGTGGCTCAAGTGTAACTTTAGGGTACTTTTGCTGCTTGTAAAAAGGAAATAGTAAAAAGTGTGAGGTTTATTTTTGATTTCATTCAATCAAAATCGACTCTGAGACAGGTTTACTCTCATTTTCTTGTAAAATACAGGTTTGTATCAGCATATTATGGTTGGATCAATATCCTATTATTGTTCAATTGAGCATAATAAACCAAACATTGCCTAATGAGCAATCCATCATAAGGTCATCACAAGAAGGATTTGGCCACTGGTGACATGACAAGGCTAAGGAAGTTAAGAAACAAATAGAGGGCTCTTGATGTGTTAGCTTTTTAACATTTCACTGGCATTGCCATAGGCTGAATTGCTTCACAGTTTCCATGAAGGTCTTGTGACATTTGATTAGAGAGCCTTTTGGGAGTCCTTGCATGCCTTTTCTTGAGTCGTTTGAAGTGTATACAGCTCAGTAGAGCTGTATCAGCAGCAGCTGAGAAGCCTCAGAGGTCTTTTCTGTAAGAATCTAAAATGGTATGTCATTCCATCTTAAATCTTTTGACTCACCCTTAGCCTCTTGTTAGAGAATGAGGAGCAGAAGAAACCTGAATACCCCATTCTCCCTCATATTTATCTGATTTCAAATCACTTTTACAACATTTTGTCTCAACACCGAAAATGCATCAAGCAGACTGAGCGTAACATTTTATGTCACTATAAATTTCTACTATTTTTGGAAATGAAAATCCAAAATTCTCTTTACTTATACACAGGGTACATGCTTGCTTTTAAGGATGTTATATGTCTACAGCTGTTTTATCCTTACATGACTGCAAAAATATATTTTAATTCCTACAGTTGGCAGCATGAGTTGTCATATCAGGGTCCAACTGAGGCAATTTATGAGGCTCAGTATCAGGTCACTGAACACACCGCAAGTCAAAGTCTCTGCTGTTTCATATTCAAGCAAAGGGAATAAACAGATGGCTAATTATATTATCAATAAAGACTAGAATTATCAACGCCATTTCTCAATATCTCATTGATAATGTCGATAAAGCACATATTTTCCTCACATGAATAACAGACACGATACGTTCAGTGTTTTCACAGCACAAAATGTTGCATTCAGTGTCATTTCAGAATATTTACCATTGGCTTATTACCTCTGCAATGTAAAACTTAGTTAAACATGGAATGTCTACAAAAAATCCTTTATTTTGTTTACATTGTAAGTTAGTTAATATTGTATCATTTGAAAATAAATAGCTTCGATAAAAATGTTTTCGTTAATGGGAAATTTAGATACTCATTTTTTCATCAAATGTTGATAATTTGATATTGATCACATTGAGTAGCTATCAGCAGGTACTTGGTCAATGACTCTATCAGGGACCGAAACATATTGATTGGAATGGCCCTACTTTTTATAGTAATTAGTTTAAGAGACGTTTACAGTGTGTGTTTATCATTGCTTTTGTCTCAGCACTAATCCTATTGGTAGATTTGAGAATTAAAAGCAAAGCTTTCCAGTGAAATAACCAGATGATGTAATATTACAGTCTGAAAATGATAAATGGAGCATTTTTCATCAAATGTGTAACTCTTTGTAAACACGTAAACTTTTTGTTTTGAATATTCATTTAAAACTGGAGCACATTGTTCTTTAAGATGGTCTGGACATCCTGTACTCAGACTGATACAGGTTCATAAGAGACCATGCATATCAGGACAAAATAAGGATTGGGAGAAAGGAGGTCCGGAAATCATTAGTATCATGACTGTTGTTTCCTTTCATGTCTCTAATTCCACACTGTGCCTTTGTAAAAGCTGCACTCCCCTCTTTATCTTAACATGCAGCCGTTTGCTCAAGGGGATAGTATTTTTAGCTCCGAAAAAAAAAAAAATCCACTGAGCTTATTTACCACCATCATATCATCAAACTGTCAAGAACCATATTTTGCCTACTAAACCTTTTGCATATCTGTGTACTCAAAATTGATTCTCTGTTATATTGCCAGCAAAATGCCACCAAGATAACTGAGTACTGCAGAATAGATGGTACAAAAACCTCACTGAGTTTTGATCGACTGTCACATCTTATCACAGCTTTAAAACACTGAGGAGAAGAAGAGAGGGGGGAGGTGAATATGCACTCGACTCCTGTACCTCAAAAGGTGTTTCTGTGCTAAACATTTTCAAAGCACTCTGCCTTGAAAATATCATTTCGGATTTTTTTTTCAGATGGATGGAAATGCAAAGACTAAGTAAGATAGAAGTAACAACTGACTTCAAGCAGCAAAACTTTGGGATTTAGCACAAGTTTGTGTTTGGAACTTTCCGTGGAAGGTGCACACATGAATGTAAGTATTGCAAATACAAGATGGGTCTGCATACAAATTACTGATGGCTCTCCATAAAGTAGGACGGGAGAGGCAACATCTATGAGGTATCTGGATTCTCGCAAGATTCATGAGACAATGATCACGAGACAATCCATCCATCATCCATCAGTACCAACATACCATATCAGAGGTGCTTTTGCATGTCATAAACATTTGAAGCTTTTCTCGTGCCGTTTTACACAGTTAAAATGACATGCCATATGGGCATGGCTAGGGTAAAAGCACAGGGCAAGGTGTCATCCCATATGACACCTTATAAGTTATCAACTAAAGAATGTTTAGTTATAACATCTGACTTGACTTGCTGTGTTTTTAAAAGCTATTTCATGAAACCACGAGCCACAGACATGAAGACATCATGAGGATATCTTTGATTGGCTGAAAAAGAACTCTTACATCAGCCAATGAGAGAGGTTCAAAGACCACTGTTGCCATGGTCTTGAGAGCAAAGATAACTTTGTCAGAAATTTAGGCTGATCACCCTGCAGCGTGTCTGTTACTATGATATGTTAACCACTAGATGGGTTGCAGTGATGTGTTGACGTGAACCTAAATTCATTTCATTCAGAGATCCTTTTGTCCCATCGGTTTGGCTTTGAAGTGTAAGCTGCAACCATTCATCCCAAAAGTTGTTGTAATTTACTATCACTGTCAATAATTTGTTGAAATGAAATAAAGAATAAAAATAAAACCCACAAGGCAAAAGTTGAATAAATCTGTTTTCCATGGGTAGAGCCTTTTGAGGGTTTGTTTTTTTTAAACTTGATTAAAGACATGTGCTGACCGTGCTGTGACTGAGAATACACCCTCCAACAAAGAACACAATCTCCCAGAGGCTTCACCAGCAGCCCTCCTTCAACCAATACCCTCTGCCAAGCTCCCAGTCGTGCCTGTGTGCCAGCTTTGAATGTCCACTGCATAACTGAGTCCTCAAGTCACATGAAATCACAAACGACAACCGTCACATTGCGTCTTTATCTGGAAAAGTGATTCTGACAGACTTCCGCTGGGTCTTGCTAATCAAGCAAGCTTTTTGTCAGTGTGCTGTGAAAAAAACCCCATCAAAACTGAGACTTTTAACAGTTTAACATTGTCACATATTTAATATGAGATGCCTAACACATCAGTGCCTCACGGTGAATTTATAATATTTTCCATCATTTAAACGTTAGGCTTTTAAACTGCTGGTGATATGAAAATCAAATCTGGTCACGTCTTTGACAAAACAATTCCACAATTTCCCCAAAGTGGAAACAAAAGAGCTTCAAATCTTGGCTTAAAAGGTAGCCCCTTCCTAAAAATATACTATGTTGATAAAAGTAGTGAAACAAAGATGTCTCTGAAACTCCATTCTCCTCACACACATGCGTCTCTCCTGAAACTGCAGCACCTTTTCAAAGCAACCTTACTCTCTGCTGGAAACCTGTAACTTTTTGCACTGTGGGGTATAAAGAATAACATAACTACAGTGTGTGTTACATAACATCAGCCCAAAGTTCTCAAAATAAGCAATAACACCTCGCTAGTTTTATGGCTGTTTTGCTGAAAGTGGAAAAAAAAAAAATTGACCTTTACCTCAGCATCTGGTAAAAAACGCTACTTGAAAAGCTTCAGTTGCTACAGCCTATGCTGTTTTTATTTATAGAGTGACTCACCGTTACTATGAGTCACCATGTGACCTGTCAGAGAAATTTAGGTGGAGTTGAGGATACTGTCAGCCACACTGCCTTCAGGGAGATAATGTACATAGAAGGAATGTTCGTCGTCCATGAGAGTTGTTGATGCTGCACAAATATGCATATAAAATTAAACACTAACAATGCACTCTCTTAGTATGTAGTTATAATTGCAGGGAGAGCAGACTTATGTCAAATGTGTAATTTATAAACAGAAAAGTACAAAACAAAAATAAGTTTGCATAGAAATATTAGTCTATCATTTTGATTTTGATGCACATACAGTAGACACATTAAACTCTGCACAACGATTTTAGTAAAGAATCAAGCCATGTGGTGGTGGTGGTGTGCAGTTTCTGCTCAGCGTTGGAGATGTGGAGCAGTTGTTCAGGGAACATTAGGCAGGTGAGGCCGATTGGCACAGCTGTGGTGTTTATGATCAGTCACTTTGTTTTTATGCAGTAGTCTGCTGAGGCTCCAGACACTACATGCCTGGGGGAGTCTAGGATACAGCTGCTCTGACAGTCTTTGAGTCCGGACAAATAGTCTGTTTTGCTTAGGATCATTTGTAACGAAGTAAAATGACCTAAAAGTATCAAAGTAACGGCCATTATGCTTGTATCCTCTAAATAATAAAGAGTTTATAAATATTAAGGAGTTTTAATGCTTCCTTTATTATTTCCTTAGACCTCTCCTGGATCATCCTTTATTAAGAAAAGGAAATAGTGCCACTATTCCTTGCAGATGTGACTTTTAAAGAGACTTGCTTTTATTAATTCAGTTGTACCAACTGTGATTTGTGTAAATAAATATGAGGACAGGAGGGTGAGCAGCTGTGACAACAATATCTTTCGCTCTTTATCTTTTTCTTTCCTTATAGATTAACAACCTTGATAATTAACGTTTGTTTGTAGCTTATGATTCTAATCCGCAAATGCTTGTACGCATGAAGATGATAAAACATTAGACAAAGTATCAAAAGCACTTTTTAAAATAATATACATTGAACTGTAGTTTGTGTAGTTTACAAATGTATAAACCTATGAATTTATCCTACTATCACTCCTTAACCATATGATGTTTTTCAATGAAAAATGCATAAAAATATAATGTGCTTTTTTTCATATTTTACCATATTATTATTATAATATTATTACTTTTCAAGCAGAGTGCAATACGTAGAAAATAACTAGATACATCGATATAAAGCGTGACCAACAACAGCTCCTTTTTGTTCACTTGTGTGCAAGAGAATTAGAAAGGTATCTAAGAGAACTTGCCCTAGCTTCCCTGAGGATTTTGGTTGTCTCGTTTGCTTCTTCTTCATGTAATTCAAAACAGAGCTCATGCTGGGACCATACCATCAGTTGCTGCAGTCCTTGTCACTTTGTCAATGAAGGTAGTTATTTACAGTATAACTATGTCAGCCTTCGTTGACAAAAAGATAGGATTCGGGATTAATCACATGCTTCTCTTGTGGCATTGTGTGGCAGATAATCAGAACATCTAAGGTGCCTAACTTTTGCTTTATTCCGTTCATCAAATGTTTGAAAAAAATCCAGACAGGATGAAAAGCTGCTGAACACTGTCCTCTGATCCTACCATTTCACTCATAGCATCCTTCTTTGAATCTTTGACATAAACATCAGTAAACACAACCAATCTTCCTTAAAATAAAATCAACAAGAACACCAACTGGTTTACACAACCTCTTTAACACATGCAAAGTAAAAGATTATTCATCCTACGCCCTCCACCCACTGAAAAACCCGAAAGGTCCCAGGAAGCTAATTGTCAATGGTACATCTCTGTATGTAGGAAAGCACTTCCCCAAGTAGTGCCTATTACTCCCTGCATGAATTGACAGGGCTAATGAGGAAATTAAGGTTGTATTAATTCCCCCAGAGGACAAGATGAGGGAGAAGCAGGGGAAAAGAGGAGACGAAAGGACTCCATCTTTGCTATAAAGGTTAATTTGGAAACAAGGGTAGTGTGAGCACAGGGAGTGGTCCTGACAATATTTTGATGCTCCTGGATGTAAGCCAGCTGTCTTACTATGGGTGTAATTCTGGCAGAGAACCGAGCGAAAGACAGACAAGGGGGAGATGAAGTGCCAGCCAGGTTTGGGTCAAGGTTGGGAATCATGCAGAGGCAATTAGGAGTGCTAGCTTCATCAAGAATGCCTGCGGCCACACCCAGCCATCATGCTTTGGTAAGAGCTTCTAGCCCTGCGCACGCTGGGTTAAGGGGCATCAGCGACTCAACACTTGACTTTGACAAGGTCAGCCTTGAGGAGCAGCAGGCAGACTGGCGTGGTGCTGATGACCTTATGCTGTCCTGCTGGTGACCTTGTGATGCTCAGCACAGCCTTCTTCCTATAAATGAATGAGGATTACCTCCTTAATTTTCCACAAATGTACACAGTAATCATGATTTCAGTGCAGTAAAATGTCACTAATGCTAATACTAATCCTTAGAGTACTGATTTTTTCTTTTTTTTTTTTTTCTTCAGATGATTGAATGTGCTTTGACAGATGGAAGTCTTTCACCTTGACATTTAAGAGCAAGGCAATTGTCAGTAACATCTGAGTTCGAGCTGAATGAAACCTGATAAGAGAAAACATGCTGTAAAGCTTGTTTTTAGGTTTTTTCAATTTCTCTCGAGACAACAAAAGTGTAATCTATTAGTCATTGTTTATCCATTCATCCATATGTATATTCCTTTTAACCTGTAAAGCTGAGGTTTTCAAGGCACACCATTGTTCAAATTTGTTAATAATGAGAGTAAATGTCTGTTTAGTTATTTTCTGCTGCAAGACAGATGGATGGATGGATGGATGATGGACAGATGGAGGGAAGCTAAAATAACTATAGTACTCCAAATAAAATGGATTCAGGAATTAATTCAAAACTCCGTAAAACCACATCAGATCAGTAATTAGTCCATTTAAACTAGTCAGTTAATTATTATTTTTTTTCCTTTGCCGCCAAGCACTGTTTAATGGTGAGGACTAACCACTGATTAATTAAACCAGAGTAAAATGTGCCAACTTACACAGAATGGATGAAAAACCACAGCAGGCTGGCATGAGATGGCTGAATAGATGTGCTCCATATGGAGATCTATGGTTTCCATTCTTGATCTCAAGGTGAGCTTTTTTATTGAATAAATGGCTAGATAAAGATGTCAGCCACTCATGGAAAATAGTGCTCAAATTCCTTGTTTTTCCTGGCATAGCTGACAGCATTGGAGACATGTCCATGGAACACTGTTTCAACACCATCTGATAAGTCCTTTTCTTCAATTCTCATTTTCATTGTAATGTCAGACAAAGGCACTGTTATGGTAAGATTTGTTCCAAGTCCACATTTGGTAATACATATATACATATTGGTGTGTTCTCTGTGTGTGAACAGATTTAGTTGCTAACTTCTACACTTTTTTCAAGACATAGTTGCCGTCTGCTGTCGGCCCGCTAGTTCCGGAGTAGAGTTCTGAAGCTCAAAACCATTGTGATAAATTTAGTGCGCTGGTGATAATGACGTAAAACTGCATTTGCTTGTGAGTTTGATGGAGAAAAAAATTTCTGTCCATTTATAACGGCTAATCATGTGAGTCATTGTAAATATAAAAATATTGATTATGACGAATCAAAAAGCTTCTTTTGACTTGGTGAAACACCTACAATGATTTTATAGAAATGCTGGAATGACTCAAAAACATGTAAAATATAAATCTAAATTATTTTTCCGAATGAACTAATTTGCCATTTGACTCACTGGAACTTATGTAATTCTTTACTTTACAACCCCCCAAAAGAGAAAGAAAGAGATTCTGCCTGTGATTCATGTTCTTGCACCTTGTTAAATAGCAGTGAGCTATATTAATGCATCTTGTTCAATAATTCACCTCTCAAACTCTCTGCCAGTTATGCTAAGCAGTGTGGGTTCCTTTAATTGGACCTTTGGAGAAGTATTTCATGAAAGAACAGTTTGAACAAAACAGATGTCATTTTACATGATTTATGGAACACCATCATGAATAGGGCCTTAACAGAATTATGTTTGTCTTCTTTTTTTGCTGGACATGATACGTATGTGAATATTAACATTGCATAATTTTATCATGTAAAATATTGTTACATAGAGAGATTGATATGATTGAACAAGTATCCAGGTTAGACATTATATAATTATATACAATGTTTAAAGAAAAGAAAAATATACTGATTTACTAAGAATATAAAGGCTTAGGAAAGCTTTTTATTACCACTTTGTATAACATCTGCCTTTACTGAGTACTCTTGAGATTGTGAGGCTATTTATACTGAAAATAAATGCATTTTTGTCTCTTTTGCAAATATGAGGCACAATGGGATAAAATCAACTGAGATATTTATTCCAATAGGTGCAAAAAAAATGGAAACAAAATTACAATCAGTTATATCAATGGTAAATTCCATCTATCCAGCCATTTTCTATACCAACTTGATCCATTTCAGAGTCAATGGATTGGAGGCGGGGTACATCCTGGACAGGTCGCTAGTCTCATGGTAAATTGGCCTCCCTAAATCTTATGTAAGAAAGACATACAGTATATGGGCCCCAAAAGTCATTGCAAAATGCAATACACAGATCAAAATGATGATTATGTTTGAAATTGAAGATAATTTACTGGTCGAAAGCAGTCCATCCAACTAGCTTTGTAATAAAACATTTCACTTTGTCCCAACTCTGGCAGAGTGCTCAGAAGAAGTTTCAGTTTAAATTTGACATAATTTTTCAATGTGCAACATATAACATTTACAACTCCATTACTGGTACAGATGTTCAAAAATAAAATAATTACATCTAAATTGATCTAAACTCATCTCCTAGCTGAACAAAGAGATCAAACTACCCACACACAAGCAAAATATGGGTGGGGTGGATGCTCTGATGTGATTATTGAAATCAGAGCAAACACTGTGTTTCTAGTTATATAAGATATTTATGTTTATTTCTTACATTTTGGGCTAGTGTGCGGGTTAGCATTGTCACCTGGTCCTGGTTCAAATCCCACACAGGGCCAATTAAGGGTAGGGTCTTTCTGTGTGGAGTTTGTATGTTCTCCCCATGTATGGGTACTCCAGCTTTCTCCAACCATCCAAAAACATACATGTGAGGTTAATTGATGATTCTAAATTGACCCTCAGAGTGGGCGTAAACAAGCATGGTCATTTGTCTTTGTATGGTCCTGTGATGGACTGTATACCACACCTCTCGCCCAATGGCAGCTGGGTTAGGCTCCAACCCCCCCAGGCTCCAATAGGGCTGGAGCCTATCCCAACTGTCATTGGGCCAGAGGCAGGGTACACCCTTGGCAGGTCACCAATTAACGTGACATGCATGTTTTTGGACAGTGGGAGGAAGCCGGAGTACCCGGAGAGAACCCACCCATTCACAGGGAGAACATGCAAACTCCACACAGATGATTTGAACCTGGAACCCTCTTGCTGTGAGGCGACGGTGCTAACCACCACACCACCGTGCAGCCCGTGAAATAAACTATTTGTGCAAAAAAACTGATCCCTCAATGCTGCCACATCATACTCATAATGGAAGTAATGTTTTTCAAAAGAAAAAGTTGGAAAATGATGGAAAGAGGGTTCTCTGTTTCTCTGTAATTCAGTTAACTGAAATGTTTACACTCTTTTGGACTACATTACCCACTTTAAACAAATCTACTAGACTGTTGTTTCGATTTTAACTTGAGTTTTATGGAGAATGTTTCCATTCTTGAATAGATGGCAAAAAGGAATAAGCAAAACATTTACATGTGCAACCCCAATTCTTAATTCTTGTGTATGATGTAAGTAAAACAGGTTGCTATGATTTGATAATCTCATGAACCAATATTTTATACACAATAGAACATAGAAAACATAAATAGCTGAAAGTGAGAAATTTTACTATTTCATGACAAATGTATAACTAATTTTGAATTTGACTGCAACAACTAGAAGGTCAAAAAGGTTGGGGACAAGAAAAGGCTGGAAAAGAATAGGATGCTTAACCCTTGTATGGTATTCGGGTCAAATTGACTCGTTTCAAATTTTTAAACGAAGAAAAATGGCACAAGTATACATTTTTTCTACCTGAAACTCAACGGCCTTAGCTTATTTTCTGTGATAAACATGTACAAACCAAAAAAAAGTTTTGAGCTCACATGCTACTATACCCCCTGCATTTACATCCTTTATATGGTCTTCGGTTCAGTTTGACCTGCATACACAGACACACACAATGTTACATTATTACCATCAAAGCACAGAGAAGCTGTTTGTTCTCACTTTCTTTTTTAGATGTTATTCCTTAACATTGTAAAAATCAAACATTTTCTCGCACTATCCTAGCCTGGCTGACGCGTCCACAATCTCGGTGAGATGGTGGTCTGGGAACTAGGTGTGCATTTTCTCATATTTGAGGCGTGGTTTACGAATGCCTAGAGCCGTTTATTGGGCGCTACGAATGTCTATCAAATGGCGTCTGGTTCTTCCCATGCTGCTTTGCGCGCGATTCATAGCCAATTGTATCACTTATACCAGATGACGACAGAAATTCGACGTGGAAGAAGAAAAAAAAAAAGTAAAATAAAAGTAAACTTGCGCTCTAAGCTACTTAAAGTGATGGTTCGGAGTAGATTCACCCTAGGGTCATTTGAACCGTGACAAAACAATGCATTTGGAAGTTTGTACATAGTCCAGGAGTTTATTATTATCAACACAAGCCTAATAGCTTCTTTGCTGCTAAAGCTGCGTCGACCTCACTTCCTTGATCTGGGAGCTTCAATGTAAGGTGAGGGTTGATCTACTACTGTAGACAACAAAGTATATACTATATTCTACGTGGATTTTTAGGTTGTAGAGTTGTGAATTTATTTTATCAATGGAGAAATTGAGCAGCCTTGCTTTGTTGTCTACAGTAGTAGATCAACCCTCATCTTACATTGAAGCTCCCAGATCAAGGAAGTGACGTTGACGCAGCTTTAACAGCAGAGAAGCTATTAGGCTTGTGTTGATAATAATAAACTCCTGGACTATGTACAAACTTCCAAATGCATCGTTTTGTGAGTACAGACCATATTTGTACTACTGTAGAAGTTTGGTGTCATGGCATGTGATTTTAGTGTGACAATTTTGGAGATACTGCCAGGGTCCGTTAGTGCTTGTACTAAGCTATTCGGGATAACTCAGTAACTCAGCTGATGTTCAGCCAATATTGGAAAAACTTCGGGTGGGCTACTTGGCTGGATGTCACGGTTCAAATGACCCTAGGGTGAATCTACTCCGAAACACTTTCTAAGGCTGCATCGAACGGTAACGTTGTGTCCACTGCCATGTTGGATTAACACTCTACAAGCTTCGGTGTAGCGCATAGACGTCGTCATTGTCTTGCTGCCCCCCCGTTCCGTGATTGGTTCCCAAACTCAGGCAAAAATAAGGGCGGTGGTTTCCAGGCTGACTTTGCAGTGAGAATGAAATCGAGCGCAAAGCAGCATGGGAATTCCCAGGCTAGCACTATCCTCTAAAATCATAGTACTTCCACCATCAGTATGACCAAAAGATTTAGCTGCAAGAGGGCTTTGGAACTCATATTTGAAGAGAGTCAGGAACGTAGCGATGTGGAAGAGGATATTCTCCGAATATGAGGATCATTTAGATGTCAATTCAGAGTGTTCTGATTCTGAAAGTGAATTTGAAGATGGCCTTCACTCGGAATATGCACCACAAGGAGCACCACAGGTGCCCACTGGAGCAGCCCAAGAGCCACTGGAAGAGCCTCACAGACATATTTCTGTAAGAATGGACTCATTGAATGGTCTTCGTCCCCAGTGAGAGAACTTCCATATAGTCCATGAATTCTCCAAGATAAGCATGATTTATGACACCCGAGTCTTGAGTATAGTGGATTTTTAACATCAATTATAACTTTATGACAAAAAGAGTAGTCACGCTTCCATTGTTAATTGTGTTCTAGTACAGTCTCTCAGAATTAAAGATGAGTGAAAATTTTGTCTACAAATTGTGGGGAAATTTTAGGATAATGTCTCTCTATGTAACTTTGGTGTAAACTTTGGTTGTTCCATTACTTACAACACATATTATCATTAAAAGATTAAAATAATCTAGAGCCATGTCTTTGCTTAGGGGACAAAAATGAATATTAAATGCCTATGATCTTTATCGGGCCCTCGGGTGGCACTCAATAAAAAACAGACAGGATTCTGTCTTGGAGATCAATGAATAGGCTCAGGAACACTTCCAGAAATTCCTGTCTATGAGCACAGTTTACGATGCCATCTACAAATGGAGGTAAAAGTTCTATCATTCAAAAAGTTATATGTGAACATGATCCATAGACAAAGATGTATTTTTCTGGTTCAAATATCAATTCAAATGGATTGAGACAAAGTCAAGCATTGTTCTGTGGTCAGAATAATTAAATTTTGACATTTTTGGGGGAATTCATGAACACAGCATCCTCTGGACTAAAAACTAGAGGGACCATCGAGCCTGTTATCAGTACTTAATTCAAAAGCCTGCATCTCTGATGGTATGGGCCTGCATTAGTGCCAATTGAATTGTCAAAGTTGTACATCTAGAAAGGCACCATCAATGCTGATAATATGCAGTTTTAAGAACAACATCCAAACAACTTCTTTCTCACAGAAGGCTTTGCATATTTCAGCAAGACAAAGTTAAACCACATTTTGAACTACCTCTATTACAACAGCATGGCATCAGAGTAGAAGAGTCTGTGTGCTGATGTGGTCTGTCTGAAGTCCAGACCTTTTACAAATTTAAGTATGTTGGTGCATCATGAAAAGCAAAAGCAGCTAGAATCTTACGTCCAACAAAAATGGAGAAAAGGTCCAGCAACTAGTTTTCCCGATTCAATAGCATTTATGAACTCTTGTTAAAAAAACTACACAATGGTAAACATTTTTTGAGTTGTGTTGTTTCAAGTAAATAGAAGATGAGCTAAAAATTTGTCATGAAATAGTAGAATGTATCACGTTCAACATTTGATTCGTTTTCTGTTAATTAGATTTACAGATTTACATTTACGGTTTATTTTAATTTTATTTTTTATGTTTTACAGAGCATCCCAATTTTTTTCAGGGAAGTGGGGTTACATAATCATATTTGACAACTCAAGTATCATATATGAATGTCTCACTGAGGAACAACAAAGAGATGATACATTAAAGGAACACTAAGCATTTTAGGTATCTTAAATTAGAGATGATTAGATCCTACAGTTGTATACAACAACACTGTTTCCATCCATTTTTGTACTAGTCCTGGGACACTCTTACAGAGAAAGTTATTCGCTCAATTTTCTTTCACTCATCTGTGCATAAACACAGCTAGAGGAACATCCAAAGGTTTCTCTGCTTGCTTGTTTATAATCCCTGTATACAGTTTTAAGCCTCCCATTGTCACACACACTAGCACTCTTTGTACTGAGAGGAACACAGACTCTAGCAAAAGCAATCCTCAGTGAAAATCACAGCAGCGTAAACTCTGCCAGTGGTAACAGCACACTTCTATTATAAATTTTATAAATCTAGGCTCCGCCAAGTTTTGCCATCAGCGACTGATGTGTATATAGTCACTAAATCATTATTACCATGCCACAGGTCAAGGATCAAGGATAATGCTAAGTGTCTTGAAAAGACAATTATTGTGATTTAGCACTATATAAATAAAAGTGTATTGAATAAGCACCAAATTTTTCATTATATATCTGACTAACCCTCTGTAAATCTATCAGAATAACCATGATCAAATGTTGTTGTTTTTTCCTTTTGATATTAAATGGGATTTCTTCAGCTATATACTTTGAGATCGTAACTTTGTGTGTAGATTCTTTTCAGTCCGGCTGGGAACACTGTAGACCAAACATTATGTAATGAGCACATTTTCAGACCAGACTATTTCCCAACGCAGCACTTCATCCGACCGATGCATCCCAATGGTGCCACAGTGCCCGTGTATGCTCTTCTCAAGGAAAAAAATAATTAAAAAAAATCCAGTTTAATCTCAGACCAGCTAGTGAATTCTTCCTCCTGCACCCTGCATTAATACAGTCACAGAATACCTAATACAGGCCTTATCCTGAGATCTGTTTAATATTATTAAAGTGTTACTTTTGAAAGTTTACATGCTTTTTGCTCCAACTTTAAACTTTTCATTGCTGAAAGTTGAAATTGGCATCTTGTAATAAGTCTTACTGCATATGACATCAGTATGATCTTTTGATACTCCACTACAAGAAATGATGTACATTTTCAGAGGAAACAGTATTTCTTCTTTTGCTATATTATTGTAAGAGAGCACAATTTTATAAACCTGCGTGTGATATGACATGTTTTTTTTATTTTAAAGTTAGCATACACCACATTTTCCTGTTTATGAACTGATCAGTTTTGCAAAGTGGGCTGTGGAGGAGAGTTTAACCTTTGGGAATCATCTATACTATAGTTTCTTATGTTTTTATGCAATGGTTATATCTCAAGATTGTTTGCTATCAGATTCTAATGTGACAGAAAGGCTGAATTGATGCTGCTTGTCTTTGCCTTTTTAATCCTAAAACATATGAACAATTAAAATGATTTGAGATAAAGTAAGGGTATATGAATGTAGTAATTACATTTCAGTAATCTGAAATTAATGATTTACCTGGTTGATAAAGACAAGAGTCTTGGTTTCCTGTGTATAACACAATGCAACTAAGGCCACTATTTTCTGACGCTTGTGATTCACATTCAGTATCTTCATTTATGCTATTTTCATCATAAATGGAGCTGTTCAATAGTCATTCAGCATAAAAATTTGCTTAGATTCTTCCCGTAATATTTACTGTTTTTCAGATTTATGCAGATTGAAGGCATGGGCGTTTAAAACCAAATCATACTGGCAGTAGCAAAGGGAATCTTAATGTTAGCCAATGTGCAGCTTATTATGACAGTTGGTTTTGGTGGATATGACACGACTTTGTCCTGCTGGCATTGCTGTTCTGGCAGAAACAAAAGAGCAGGTCTGCATGCCAGGATGTGCACAGAAAGCCAGAGCCATCTAGTCTCCCTCCCTTCTATTCTCTAACTATTCTCCCGGGGGAGTGATTGATGGAAGCTTTACCAGGACAATCTCACCCAAAAATCCATCTCTTTCTCTCTCATCCTCTGAGAGTCTAGAGCTGTTCCAAACAAGCTTGAGTGCTGGTTTTTACGAAAGGTATTTGCATTCTGGGCCAGAGTTTGCTTGTGCTTTGCGTGTCTCTGCACTGAGCCCTTAGCTAGGAATGTCAGACTTTGAAAGCTCTTGCTGAGATTTGTGGAGACGGTGTTTGCTTTTTCCCTTTTCACAGTTCTGAGGCGTTGTGATTCCCAGTATTAATGAATACGAAACTAACTAAACCAATGCTCAAGCAGAAATAGCTTATTAACCATGACAAGAAATTTGACAGAAGGTTCTGTTACCAGCAAAGTCCAAAACAAAATGATACAAAGTCTCAATTAAAATCTGGACCAATAGCTGTGTAACTGCATCCATAAAAATGTGAGCTTGGAAAACATTGCCTTATGGGCTTCCAAAATATGTTTCCATGATGAAATGTTTCCAACAAATCTAGTGAGGGAGAACTCTTGTTTTTTCCTGTCTGTGGTTCAAAGCATCAGGAGGAATAATATATTTTTTGAGAATAATGTCAAGTGCCACATAATCCCTGATTAAAGATCAGGTCTAAGTGTTGGTTAGTTATTTGCTAGTGCAGAGTTGGTGGTATAATGAGGAGAAAAGCTACTCTACCTGAGGTGCTGCTGTGGTAATCTTCACAGTAAACACTTATCATGCATTTGCCATTGATTAGTATGCGCCTCTCATCAATCATCAGTGACTCATCTGAGCAGATTAATAATTATGACATCTGCACTCAGTCAAGAGCTCTGATTAGAGGGAGGAGAGAGGTAAAGGCATACGATAATGGTGAGCAGCAGAGTGTTGAGAAACTCCATCATACTGTCTGGTCCATTTGGTGATCATTGAGTCTTATTTTTACAAGTTTGCTTGCTGACACTTCCATTAGGCTGTACAAAATCATTCACTGTAATACAAAAGAAAGCACCTCAGGCAGGTATATGGAAGCAGCCTGTCTGGGAGACACTGGATTTTGCAGATTGGATTACTATACAGAGTCCACTACGACTGATGACAAATATCAATGTCATTGCATAAAAGTTTAAAGATATCTGATTAGAACAGCAGCTAATATTACTCAGTTTAATCCACATACAGAGATAGTGTTTGCATTGATGCCTTATCTTTTATGTGTGTCCCAAAGATCCTTTTAATATCTCAAAAATGAGCTTGATATTGTTCATATCAGTTTAACAATCCCTCAACTTTTATGCCATTTGTTTAACAGCTCTACCAGAGAGTTGTGTTGGCAGTCCCTCTGACACTGTGCAGCTGGTACAAAATCTAGAATATATTCATTTGGATCTCTCTGGAGTTATACTTGTTGGATTTAAGTAATTGCAAATATTTCTTTAAAGTAACATATTTAACAAAAAAAAACAGCCAAAAGTGGCAAACTTTATGGATGGATTAGGAAAATCTGATCGCACATGGTCCAAGGAAAGCCTTTTATTTCTTATAATAGTAGTTAAGGTCAGACATAAAGGTCAAACTGTATTTTAGTTACAGTCTAGTTTAGTCTGGTATAAAAAAAATACACCAAATGAGCACTCTGCTTATGGTGGAGGCACGTAATATACTTAATTTACGTGCCAGAAAGCAACAAGCTACTCGTCCATTGACTTCAGCATGTAAAGAAGTCATACTCAGTTAACATCCGTCTGTCAGACCAGCCTGCTTGGTTACCAAGGTGACAAGTTCTTATCCAAACCATGATCACAACACCACTGATGTGTTCCCTGTGTTTTCCAGGTCATGTCGTTTTGCCTAAGCTATGTTGTAGTTTCCTAACCATAGCCATGTACTCTGGTGGTTAGACTAAACCAAGTACTTTTATTTTATGCCATAACTTACAGAAAACAGTGGCAAAAAACATTAGTAGCAGTAGTGGTGAGAAATTTTGCATTTATGTGTCTTTGACAGATCAGGTTATTCAGATCTTACATTTTCTTACCACCCGCTGCGTACTGTGAGCCGAGTTCCATCCTCGTTTTGGCGTTGACAAAGGTAGTCCGGCTAGTTGGGTGGGGCCACAAAAATAAAGTGTTTTGCTCTCAAAACAATGTGCGTTCAAAAGAGTAATACATTTGCATCACAAAATCGTTGTGCAGGAAAAAGTCAGACCTCACAATCGCTTGGCGCTATTTTCTTGCCCTTGTATCACTCCGTGATTGCCACCTGCCGAAAACCGCGCCTGCTACGGTGTTTACTGCTCGGAAGCAGGGGACTGCTCGGTCTGCACTTCAGTCTGCATTGTCTACACAGCACGCAGTGATACGAAGGGAGAGAGAAAATAGTGCCAAGCGATTGTGAGGTCTGACTTTTTCTGGATGAATGATTTTGTGATGCAAATACAGTGGAAACCGCTTATAGTGATCACGTTGGTCCAGAGCCAATTTGAACACTATAAGCGGTTGATTACTAAAACCGAATTTGTATTACAGTACAGGTATTTCACTTATTTTTTATGGAGAATATCATCTAAATGCCATTTGTATCGTTTTTCAATGAGAAAAATTTAATGAAACGGATAGCTTCAGCATTTACTGAATTTTATTATCATGCAAGTTTAATTACAGTGCGCAGACATACTGTAGGCTAACTCAAATACAGTACGTAACTTATTCTCTGATGTGCCGCCGGTGCATTTTTTTTCTTACAAGTCAGAAAATAAAGTTTGAATTCAATCCGCCTTTCAGCACCCCTGCTCGGATCTATGCTCCTCCGTGCCGGTGTTCTGTCGATTTGTGCTACTTGGCGTGAAAACGAAACTTAGAAAATCGGCTTGGCGCATGCGCAAAACCACAAAGTAGCAATTCTCGACAAGTAGGAGAAATCGAATGAACACCGGCCTCCCATTTTACAAGAACCAGCCTGGAGCTTCCAGCGGTCACACGCGCATTCAATCCGCTCTCCAGCACCCATCCTCGGACACATGCTCCTCCATGACTTCCTTTTTCCAGCCATGATTCGCGCGCTTGCTGCCCGGTGTCAACTCGTTACGTTAGCTAGCGAGGCAGAAGCATAGGGCAGAAGCATTGGGCAGAAGCATTGGGCAGAAGCAGACGTCCAGAAAGGAATCAAGGGAGTAAAAAATAAAATAGCTACACGTACTGTAGTTTTAAAATTATTTTTGCATTATTTACATTCATAAAATGGCCAAAAATGAACATTATAAGCGGATTTCTTGATCACTATAAACGAATTATTTAAACAGCATTTGTATAGAAATAATTCTGTCCCAAGCCTTTTGATCTATATAAGCGGTTGATTACTATATCCGTGACCACTATAAGCGGTTTCCACTGTATACTTATATATTACATATATATATATATATATATATATATTACTCTTTTGAATACATATTGTCTTGAGAAGCAAAACGTGTTATTTTTGTGGCTACAGCCAACTAGCCAGACTACCTTCATCAATGCCAAAACGAGGCTGGAACTCGGCTCATAGTACGCAGCGGGAGGTGTGAAAATGTTCATAAATAATACTGCTAGTATGGGATGTCATACAGCTTCATGTCAAAAGAGGCGAACTATCCCTTTAAGTATCAAACCAAAAAACCTCCCCAATGAAAGGTGACCACTCTACCTCCTGACCTATAACAAGTCCAAAACAATCCAACTTTATGGTCTCAACCTCACTGGGGAAAAGACAGCAGGATTTAACACTTCAACAAGACTCATTTGATTGTCACAGCCTAACCAGTAGTGTCAAGTAAAAAAAAAAAAAGAATTTAGTTGAGAAAACATGACTACACACAGATCTTAAACTTCATTTTTCAAAGATAGTAGTACTGGAGAGGATTGGCTTTATGATTTCACAGGTGACTTTTGTTTTGAAGCCCCTGGTCAGACTCTTTTGAACAGCTGTTTTTTTGCCTTTGAGCCAACAGAGTTTCTTAATTGTATGTATTTAGTATTATCTCCTCCATTTTCCAACATGCATGTCATCATAGCTGTGTAAGTAAAAAAATGAAAAGCAAACACAAAAAGCCATTGAATGCATTCAGACTTTAATAGGAATGTACTGTCTGAAAAGAGAACCCACGTCTCTTTCTTCTTAAGCAACTAATGGTAAAAAGTGCCCTTATTATTAAAAATAGATTACAGGGCCATTGGGAGGTAAGTGGTTCCATTAGTAGAACCGATGGTTATAAAATGTATCAAAGAGGCTTTCTACAGCACCTTTAGGGTTTTGTCCTCCTAATGATGCCATGTGCTGCATACTTTCCTCCTGGAGAATGGCAGCCATTTTGCTTTAAGCTCCGACATTCCACTTAAAATGCTTTTCCAAGCAGTAAGAGGAGCACTACATCACATACAAGACAGCTGGAAGATGGACAACAGGGGGTTTGATGATTGAGAAGTAAAAGAAAAAGAACATCGGCTCTCTTTCACACAAAGCATTTTAAGGGCAAATAAAATGGCTTCATTTGTTAGAAAGTGCAAGCTTTGGTGCCAGCAATCCTGCAATACGGGATGGATAAAGCCAATTGCAATGTATAGGTTTGAAGTGGTAATGGTGGTTTAACAGACTGTTGAACACTTATAAAAATAATCTGTTTTGGTTTGTAATGATTATTTTGCCTCTTTTAAGTGAGATTTAAAACATATTAATTAAATGTTTAGTAGCTGTTTGCAAAAGGAACATGAAGTTGGAATGGAGAAAAAGACACAGTTTACAAAATCAAACTTCAAGGGAAGTTTTTGAAAACCCTTGGTTTGTGCTTCCGGCATGATTTTCATACAAGTGATGCACTCCTCTAAGCCAGCTCAAGGGGAAGGTGTGGACAGCTGCCTGCTCCGTAGGGTTTGGAGATGCCTTGTGCAATTAGGTTTTTCCACCGTAAAAGATTGCCGTGCTGATGCTGCCAGCCCTTTCCCCTGGACCCTGAGCCTCTCCTCGCAGCCAGCCCGTCAGCAAACAGGTTGAAAGGTGCCATTTGACCATGGAGATGGGGCTCCCTTGCCTGCCAGCAAGCTTCTGAGCCGATTTGAAGGTGTGTGTCCCTGGACTGGAAAATCTTCCCAATCCGAAAAGTCGATTAAAGCCAGCAGCTGCGTTTCAGGTCGTGCCAGGCAACTCTGCAACGGACACTCGCACATGCACACACTTTGGATATTAAGAAGCATTCTGAGCTGTTCAGCTGTATGCATCAACTAGGTCCAAAGATGAAAATAAATTTAAAGTGAACACTCTTGCCTATCAATAAGTGTTCATTGTCAGAAAACTGTGTGCACTTTGCCAACACAGTTTATTTGACTCACTGATAAGACTGTTAAGGCGATGAAACATTGTGTCTAGGAAATATGAAATTGAATTAAAATAAAGTAGATCAAAGCGAGCAGCAAGAAGAAAGAAGAATTATATCTTTACATACCATCTCTGTGCAGAGATAACACTTTCCCTTTTCAGGAAAGTAAATATAATGAAAAATGCAACAACAGCTGATGACAAAAGGCCTTGAAATTTAAACAAAACGAAACAAAAAATCATGTCACATTTTCTTTACAGCACCCACTTGCTCTTTGGAGTTTCTGCTGTTTGTGTCAGGAAATCGAGCACAGCATTGGCCCTCATTGCTCAGCCACCACCAAATAAATTTCCACTGGGGAAGGGAAATCAATACATGCATTCTGCCTCTTTTAGGGTCCTTGTAGACTCTCCCTTGTGATTTTAAAAGTATGTTAATGTAATTTATTGAACCTCTTACCCTAATCACACACATTGCCTATAATTACATACCTTGACAGCTGCTGGACTTCTAATTGCTAATGCTTTTCCTGGAATTTGTCCTCTAATCCATGTATGTAATGACTCTTAAGAGAAAGAAAAGTGCTTTGCTGCTACTTTTAGCTGCTTCCCGGTCTGCAAGGGCATTGTGCATCGAGCTGTTTCTGTGATTCTATAAAGCTTCTTTCACAACACTTAACATCTGTCTAATATTTTTCTCCACTCAAAATTACAATAGCAGCACATAACGAAACTCAGTCTTCTTTCCCAGAAACCATGTAATGCAAGTCTTTAAATTGCACACAGCATGTTGGTTTTTATCTTTCAAGCTAGTTCATGATCCTTTGTACCAATGTTGAATGAGGCAAACAACCAGCATTAAGCTTTTTCTGGATGTGACAATTGATTTGCTTTGAAATCTGCTTAAATATGCCTTTGTTTTTTCTGCTGCCATGAATGCCCATGAAAAGTCTAAACTCCGTAACACATTAGCCACAGACAGATGTTCCTACTGTTGTTTTTGCTGCAAGTTTGCCTTACCAGCAGGAAGTCAGAGACTCCCACTGTTTTAAAACCCATTAAACAAACCCTTAACCCATTTCAGCCTCATTCCATGGTCGAAGTGGTGGCATGTTGACAATGTTACAAGTGTTTTCTGTGCTACTGTATCAAAACTTGTTCTGTTGCAGCAGCAATTGGTATGCTAGTTTGCTATCCATTTCAATCCACTGGCACCCAAACAGTATTACATCTCAGTGGTTTTCAAACATAGGTTTCCCTGCTCTGCTGCAAAATTCTACTTTAGCTTTTAGTGTTATTTATACATTAGCCTCAAGATAATTTTTCTTCTTTTTTTTTTGAGTTTGGTAGGCTTGGAAATGTGAAGTCAAAACTCCTTAGCTCTTGCTTTTTGCTTTTCTATTAATAGCAAAAATATATTTAATATATTTTACTTTAGAGAGAATGAGATGTTTGGAGTAATGTTTACCAGGTGCCTGTCTAATGTTTTACACTCCAACTAATTCAATCTGACTTGTGAAAGGTGTTCTTGATTTACTTCACATCTCCTATTGAGTGCACCATCAGTGACTCCACCTTTACTGAAATAAGCATCTGAAAATCTTAAACAAATTGTAGAGGAATGGACTCAAAATCAAGCCCTGGGTTAATGGGGCTGATATATGACAGATCAATCAATACAGGAATTTTGAATGGCGTGTAAACCTACCAGCTGGTTGTTCTGTGGTCCGGTGGGTTAGTAATATGGGCCAGTTCAACACATGACTCTCGACACCGAAAACTGAGCCTAAAAGGAGGATCAGTAGCCTAGCAACCTCAGTTGCCAAACAAACAAGGAAAATGTAAGAATTCAAATATAAAATTGCCAGTCAAGTGTTTCTCTCATCATTTTGAGGTGTGATAGTCTGAACTCAGTTTGTTGTGTGTGCTCATGTGGGCTCTCAGGCTTTGTACTGTATTCGCTATCAGGTGGTGATAATGAAGGATATGCTATTTCACTCAACATTGCTTAGTTGAGTGGTAGCTTTAGTTTTAGTTTCACGATAATGGCTCAAAAATTATGGTATGCTTATGTTTGACTGAGGCAAAGTGGAAAACTGTTCCGTGGTCAGACAATTCGAAATTTGAAATTTGTTTTGAAAATCAAAACACCAAATCTTCCAGACTAAAGAAATGTATTATCCAGCTTGTTATTAGGATTCAGTTTAAAAGCATGCATTTCTGATGCTAAGAGGTTACAGGTGACTTCTTTTCCAGGGAAAGCCTTGTATACTGTATTTCAGCAAGACAATGCTAAACTGCAAACTACATCTATTAATAGTCAACACCTTTCGCCAACTGTATTGCATTACATGAAGCTCTCAAAAAGATGTAACGCTGTACAACTAAAACATTCTTAAAACTACTTATAAGACGATAGGAAGGAGTGGGAAATTAAATTGTCCGTCAAAGATTCCAGTAGGCAACTTTCATAAATCAGATTACATTCTTACCCTGTATCTATTCTCCCGTCAAAGCCAGCATTTCCCGTTGACAAAAACAGCAACTTTGCCACCCAGAACACCATAAATGCTGTTCTACCGCTGCCTACATGTTTTAGTTGGCTCTATTGTGTGACTTTAGTGTTAAGGCATGTCAGTTTACATCCAACTGAAACCATTAAAACATCAAAGCTGAAGCAGCAGTACCCCAACAACTTTCATGTTTTTCAAGAAGATATTTACCCAGTAATCTGTAGTATCAATCCTTCAGTCAACAGTGTTTAAAGCCTTGTTTAAACAGCAATGGAGAAAAGAGTTGTGACGTGGAGACATTGTGTATTGTGTGGAAATGGTGGACATGTTAACATGTTGACAAAATAAATGCAAAATTAAACAGTGGCTACTTACAGCGGATAATTGTTCATTCAATCTCTAATTGTTACTTGTAGCATTAACCTTTGCAACTGATCCTGGATATTTGTTTACCTTAACAAACAGTCCATAAGTGAGAGCAGAGATGCAGGAAGGACTTGCCTCCTGCCATGCAATGATGAGTAAAGGTTTTTGAGGACAGGTTTTTTTTGTGTGCTTCTATTTTATGTTGAATCAGTGTCAGTATCGTTGCATATTAAGCTCTGGTTTGGTCTCAGTGTCCTTGATCACCCAACTATCTGGAAAAAGTATTTGTTGTTAATTTGTTTGTTGTAAGCAAATTCCTTGTCAGTCATGTCTGCTGCAGGGCTACAGTGGTACTGACAACTCAATGCTCCAGTAACTCCTGAGATTGTCTGTGGAGGGGAAAAAAAAGACATGAATGGGACTTTCAATTATGGAACCTTAGGTGATAGATTTATGAAATACACTTTATAAACAGACGGTATGTTTACAGGCACTTTTAAATCAAACCATTTTTAGATAGATAGATAGATAGATAGATAGATAGATAGATAGATAGATAGATAGATAGATAGATAGATAGATAGATAGATACTTCATTGATCCCGAAGGAAATTCAAGCATCCAGTAGCAAAACATAACAATAAAAATGTTTTATACAACTATAAACTATTTAAAAATATAAAGTGGCCATACAAGTACCATCACTGAGAGCTATTGTGAGGGACAAAAGAGTTCTTCTGCCACTGAACATACTCTACCTGATGAAGGTGTTATGCAGAGGGTGCTGGGCGTTGTTTGTCCAGGGTCCTTCTCTCTGCCACTGTCACCAGACAGTCCAGATCTGTGCCCACCACTGAGCCAGCTCTCCTCACCAGTCTGTCCAGTCGGGCAGAGTCCCTCTTCTTGCTGCTACCTCCCCAGCAAACCACAGCGCAGAAGAGGATGGTGGCCACCACAGACTGGTAAAACATCTGCAGCAGTTTTTTGCAGATGTTGAAGGACCCCAGCCTTCTCAGGAAGTACAGACGGCTCTGTTCTTTCCTGTGTCCAGAGTCTACACCTCAATGCCTATGCCGCAAACTTTTTCTGGTTAGATTATATCCCAGTATATTTTCTGTTATGTTTGTTCTTTCCTTGTGTATCTATTGTTTGTTTTACTTCCTCTGTTGTATTCACTTGTATCATGTTGGTCTCTGAGCGGGTAGTCAGTCTACCTGTGTTCTTGGTCTATATATCAGCCTTGTCATTTATCTGAACTATTGTTTAGATTTTTGTTAACTCAATTTTATTCCTGCAGGGCTTTTTGTTCCTGAGTGACTTTAAAGTTATTTTGTTTTGACATCTGATTTCCTTATTTATTTCTGTCTTTAAGAAGATGGACTGCTTATAGAATAATATTTCTTTCATAGCACTTTCATTTCACAGTATCATCCCTATTTTTACTGAAAGCTCTGCAACAAAAGTTTTTATTTTTCCCAGTCAAGTTAGAACAAATAGTGAGCTGAATCTTTTTTGTGACAAAATATAGAAACAAATATTGAAAAGAAAAAGAGGAAAAGAGGTCCCACACACTGTGGCACTTAGTGCTTAAACTTTGTGTACAGTGATTTTGTCTGTCCAACCTTCATCAGAAATATGCCCCATAAAATATCTTCTTGTCCATATATAAGAATACATTTAATCTCAGTCAGAGGACTAGATACCTGTTCAAAACAAGAAAATAAATCCTGAAAATAACCTTATTTTAACATATTAAGAAGCAGGTCAGCTCTGCCAAATTCTTAAAAAAAAACAATTTTGGCCTTTAAATTTAGTACCAATACTTAATATCCCATCCAATCCAGTTTTATTTATAAAGCACTTTACAATAACCACAGTGGACCAAAGTGCCATACAGAAGAGTAGGTGAAAGACATAGTAAACTAGAAATGCACTCAGAGAGTGCAGACCTCCGCCAACCGCCAACCTACCTGTGGATAGCGAGCCATGTATGGACAGACGTTCCTGATGTGGGCTACTTGTTCTTTGGCGCTGTCAGCAGAAGAGGCATTCCCTTCTCCCTATTCATTATTGAACAGCAGTGTTCGCCGTTATTAATTATTATTATTAATATTATTATTATTATAATGTTTTGTCGGGAAGCAGTGTTCGCCGTTATTATTACGCTATATGCAGTTATGCACACTGGCTTGCCGTTGCAATCTTTTGTTGTGCTAATTACAACAAATCCGCGCACTATGCATTCTGTCTGGCTTTGGCTCTCTTTGGCTTTGGCACCTTGAGGTCGCGCCACCTTGTGGAGGTCGCGCCACCTTGTGGAGGTCGCGCCACCTTGTGGATGTTGCGCCACCTTGTGGCAGGTCGCAAGATTGCAGCACGAACAGACGAACGAACATCCAGACAAAGCAACAGACAAACTCGGGCGATCACATAACCTCCTTGGCGGAGGTAATAAGCAATAAACCTAATAGACCTAATAAGTACAAGAAGACATAATAATAAGTAATAATAAAAGACCTCATATGTGCTAAAAGACATGAAAAATAAGTAATAAAATATGCAATGAAAATAAGAATAAGAAAGTCAACAACTCAAATGGTGTCAAAGGCTGAGGACAAGAGATGGGTTTTAAGAAGAGACTTAAAAGCAAGCAGAGAAGAGGAAGCAAGCACATCAATAATTTATTAGACAAATATACACAAGTTTTAAAAAAGAGAGACAGTTGTTCTTCCATCCTGAATTTCCCACTCACCCATGCTGAGAGGCTAATGTCTTCCTCTCTGCATCCCAAGTCTCCTCTCACTGTGTGGTCCAATAATGATCTAGCAACACAATGAAAGAGAACTAGCATGAGAAATAAACGATGTAATTTTGTTCTCGAAAAAAAACCCTTTTTTTTATTTAAATGTATTTGGGATTTCCACAGTGGCATATTACAGACTTTAAATATTTAATACCAGAACTACCTGCTGTTTTAGGCCATTCTCAGTATATTTTACATGTGCTTTTATATGTTGTATTTAAAATTGCTTTTTAGAAATGACAAAAGATGTTATGACATTGTGTTAGAACTTAAATAATGATTAATTGTTTTCGAGTAAAAATGCCATGTTCAAAATCACTAATGCACTTCATGTGTGACCCTCTTTTTGTGCAATAGAAATTAAACACCCTCACTCACAGGGGTCTTGGACCACTTCTCTTCTGCAATAATCTTAATGTCGTTTTAGTACCCTCCACTTTTGTATTGATCTGGTTTGTACTTGGGTCAAAACGCTTGTTTTGTGCTCTGTTACCCACTTTTTGATCACTTTGGCCATTTTTTTTTATTGTTGTGGTTGAAATGAGAAAAAAAATTACACATATAAAAAAAGCCAAAGAGGAAAAAGTTTATTCAATCATTGCTGTCAAGAAAGTATACATTTTTGAAAGCAAAAAAGAACATGTTTGTTAAAGTCAGCCTGATGGACATGACAGATGCTGTATTACAGATTTCAATTTAAATGTAGCCACAGTATACATTCACGATAGAATTTAATCATCAGGAGAGAAGATGTCAGTGTGTCTGGAGCAATGTAGTGCAAGTCTCATTGTACCAGCTAAAGTATACAGTATATTTTTAGCATCTAGATTTTGAAAATTATTGACAATAGATTTTTCTTACTGGGGTATATTTGTTATGTCTATATCATTGTATCTGTACTCTGTAGTCTGACATTCCTCAGCCTTATTTGGAACATATTTGTATAGTTTCAAAGCCCTGCACAGGCCGACATCCTCTTACTTAGATTCACAAATCGACAAATGTCATTTGCCACATCTCCAAGCCTGAAGACATGACACAGATCGATGGTCCTTGACCATCAGTGTCTTTAGCCTGCCAGATGGCTGGTGGGCTTCTGTCTCCTGACATTCATCAGCGTCTTTCAGTCAGATGCACCCACAGCGGTACTTCGACCCTGGGGCTGGTCCAGTAGACGAGTGCATCTAGCTCCTCCAAGGGGGCAGCAAAGGCCTGATTTAATGATGCCACCAAATGAGGTGCCATCGCCTGAGAGCTTTTGGAAATGTGGCCAATATGGCACAGCTTTTCTGTGCAGCTGTGCAAGTCTCTTTCCCTTGTCAGCGTGGTGAATGCATTTCATGGACAGGAAAAATGAAGTGGCCTAATTCGAATATGTGGAGCCCCTGAATGCCTGCACTTTCAAGGTTTACACAAACCCTGTTAGGCAATCATACTTTGTGCTTTCGGTTGCCCTTGTTGGATTATCTATCCCCAAACTTGTCACCATGGGGACATAGGTGTGAAATACACAAAATGCAATGGCTTCAATATGAGCTGGTGAATGAGTGGGGTGTCATGGAATCTACTGTTCTTCCTCCAACATCTTGGTCCACAAGTCTTTTTTGAAAAGTGAAAAGCACTCTCTTTGACTTCCCATGGTGATAAAGTGCACTTTGAAGCCACCTTCAGAGGCTTGTCCACAAATGTGGTCTGAAATTCAGAACTGTGGCTTTGACAAGCCAGCTTTTTTCTCAGCAAGTAAAGTGAAAGTCTTTTTTAATGGACCCAACATCACTACAGTGGAAACCAACAAGCCCCATGGCACCTCCAAATGAGCTTTATGCAACTGTGGAGATAGAAATAAATATCACAAAAACTGTAATTTTAATTCTCATGTAAAAGGGCTCTCCTGGCTCCCACTCTGGTTACCTCGTGACATGTTCTTTGTATTGGTGCAATTCTAAAAAGCTTTCACATAAAATGCTATTCCTATGCCAACCCCTCTGATTACATCCTCCCATCCATCCATTTATCATACCCGCTTAACCCAACTCAGGGCCGCGTGGGGGCTGGAGCCTATTCCAGCGGTCATTCGGCGAGAGGCGGGGTACACCCTGGACAGGTCGTCAGTCCATCAGAGGGCTACATAGAGACCAACAACACACAACTATCCACGCTCACACTCACTCCTAGGGTCAATTTAGAATCACCACTTAACCTGACATGCATGTTTTTGGGCGGTTGGAAGAAGCCGGAGTAACTGAAGAGAACTACTGTACTGTATATATGTGTGTGTATACTAGTAATGTATCTTTTTAATTTTGCTTCCCTTTTCTGAAACATACAGTATGTGTGCGATGACATACCATTGAGAGTGGTCAAGCCACTCCCTGTTGGCCTCAGTAGTGGACCTTTTTTTTCTTTTTAACAGTTTATAAACATTGATGTGTGACCTCATCTCATGTAACATTACAATAAGTTGAATCTCAGCCCTTTTAGTCAGTAATTGTGGTTTATGATAAACCAGCTATTAGATAGACAGTACCAAGATAAGATCAATCAATCAATCAATCTTTATTTATATAGCGCATTTCATACCACAGACAACTCAATGTTATGGTTAGCAATCATGGGCCTCACTTCCCAACTAAGAACATTTTTGTTCATCTTACACAGTTGTTGCAGTACTCCATTTCTATCACGCCTCACATAATTAGGAAACAGCTTACCCTGGTACTGATAATGCTACTGCCAAGCTAATCTATAATTATCAACAAGATGTGCTGTCTGCGCCTTCAAAAATGTGAGGACCATTATTATTTTTTCTTTTAACCCAAAAAAAATCAAACAAGCTAAACAGAGGGAGAAAAGAAAGAGATATGTTTTTGGTTTAAACTGGTTTTGTTCCTTTTGTATTAATATCAAGGTTTCATTCATTCTCGTTTTCCCCCTCACTCCCCATGGTAGCATGCATTCATTGGGACTACTGTTCCAACCAGATAAACAGGTTTTTTGTTTATAGCAATTATTGCCTGAGGATTGTTCCGAATGTGACACAACTGTCAATGAGGACCCGGGCAGGCAGAAGTGGAGATGTGATGAGAGGGAATTCAGACCAACTGCCAGAGCACATGCTGATGCACTGTAGCTCTGGGGAACATCAGACACCAATATGGCTGCTGCTTATGGAAGTTGAATATATATTAAAAATTGCATATAAAAATGCTCCAAACTATAGGAGGATTTATCTGTTTATGCTGTTTATGATCAAGAGTTGCACAGTGATTCTTGTTGGTTGTTAGTCAACATAATTGTGTACAGGCAATGATTAACATGAATCTTATATGGATTGAAAACGAGTAGCAATGTAGCAATTTTATTTTGACGAAAAACATAGTTGCAGTGCTACTGAAGTAATGTTAAAATCACTGGTAATGAGAAAAAAATCAGGATTGAGGAACAAGGCTTAGTTCAAATGTAAATCCACCATCTTACATGTGTTTGCTGTGTACAGTATATTTTCTGAGCTCTATGGATGTGTATGTTTCACAGTGAATGACAGAATCCAACATCCGAAGAGGATCATATTTCTATTTTGTTAGATTCCCATGGGTTCAGTTTATTTACACTATTGTTTTGCTTTAACACAGTTAAAGCACAGATGATGGGGGTTTGAAAAGACTGCTGTGCTCAAACATAATGTTAACAGCAGGTTTATCGGACACTCGTCTTTGTTCCGTTGGCTGTGCAGAGAGAGAACACAATAGATCTACTTATATATAATTCAACAATTTGAAACTTATTTTACGATGCTATCTATGTGCTTGGGCTATTGTGTTCAGGTACTGCAACATAAATACTGTATAACTCTGCATGTGTGCAGCATCTAAAAAACACAGCAGGGACCACAGACTCTCCTCAATGCTGAAAATATGTAACTGACCATAAAGTCATGAAAAACAAAATTTCAAGTATGTCTTGATGTAATCTATATACATGCATCCCTTTATTCTGCTTATTTGTGATTGGTTCACACTGGCAGGAGGCTAAAGGGGTATTCCAAATGTTTGACTCCCTGGCAACATTATTTAGTTACTCACAGAAGACACAGAGGCATTCGCCAGACATGAAAAATTCAATCCCCATGAAGCAAGTTCATGGTCTACCATGGAGTCTCCCTCTAGTTGGAAAATGGGGAAAACCTTCAAAAGGCCCAAGAGGTGTGCCTTCACCACCTCAGCTTACTCTCAGCTTCTAATGTTGAGCCCATCCATCTGCCATTACTCAGGACTCATAACGATAGGTCAGGGTTGGAACATTGACCAACTCGTAATGTTTCCAATAACACTGACACCACATCGTACCTGTCCATCTAAAGCTTTATTCAGCCATCAAACAGATGCTTAAATAAACCACCTTTTTGCTTGTGTGCCTGTGGTATCAGCTCCCCTCCAACATGATGCAACTATTCATTTTCCAAGCAATGATCCAATGCTTTAAGATTTCTCATTCAAATAACCTCTGTGTATAATGTAAGTCATAGTCTGCAATCTTCTAAAGAGATATTCTGAGGATCCCAAATTGGACCACTTCCTCAGTGTTACATAAAAGGGATTGGAGAGAAGGGGCAACATTGGCGCCTACTACATATGTGTGTGAAAAGTACATTCCTTTACCATTACAACAGAGGGTGAAAATTTACAAAAGTTAACATTCTTATTACAATTTACAATACATTACAACACGAGTTTACAGAATTTTTGTATCGCTGTAGAGGGGTAATATATAAAAGCTAACATGTTATTTTTGGTTCTAATACTAAAAGATGCAAAAATTTGAAAAAGTCAAAGAAATGAATTTGGCGCTCTCATTATGAAGGATTATCTCCACAGTGTTGTCATTTTCCTGGAAAGAGCCATGTTATTATCCCCTGTAGTTTTCTAATCTTTCCATGGATGAAATATCTGAAACTTGTTTTGTAGAGTAATAAACAGTTGTTTCCCCCTTTTGCATGAGAGTGATTTGGAGAGTATATTATGGGACAGGGAGTGGACAGGGAGGTGACCTCATCATGCTTATGGTGGAAAGACCCCCCCCCCCCCCAAGGTACAATAGGAGGGTAGTTCAGGGCACCATAAATTAGCTTCAACATTTTGTATGTCTCACGCTTCATTACAGGGGATATTATTTAATGCAACATATGTTGATGTCTGTGCCAACCAGCTCTGTATTTTAGGAGTCAGTTTTAATTTACTACTTGATTCACCTCACCTCAGTCAAAGGTAACAGCAATGCAAATGGGCTTTAGGGCTCTTCATATTTGTAAGGATAGAATTAATGTGTGTTTACAGCTAGTTGAATGAAAAGAGAGGAGCAACTAACATAATACCAAGTGCAGGCCTACTTTTTAAATGATTATTTGAATTTCAAAAAGATTCTTTTTGACAATCACATCTTTTTTGCTGAGAAGTGATGGTTTGCTGTTAAAGGCCCATTCTGTGGTTGTGGGGTTCCTCAGTTAAAAGTCACATCCATGTCTGGTTTCTTCTACCTTTCCTGTATCTCTTCATTAATTGAACTGTTGCAGCCATTCATCACCTCAAACAATTTGACCTGATCCGAGTAACACAGCAGCTCATTTCCACTCTGCCTCTCAGGGTGGCACTCTGCAAGCTAATGAAAAAGACAGCATACTTTGTTTTCACACCATCACACACCCTGATACGGTTACACAAAATGCTTTTAAAAAAAGAAATACAATATCACGACCATTAAAGTTGCCTTTAGAGTCCCTTCACTTACTCTTCACTAAAGAGAGCAATACTTTATGTATTCTGTACGTGTACTTAATGTTTGATAACTCTGCATGACACGTATTAATAAATCCTTGTTACAATATGTGGGTTCGTGTAAAGGCCTTCAGATGTCTGACAAATGTTCAAGAGGAGGCTTTAAACTAATTCTTGACTCTCAGCAATAATTAGATATAAAACACATCATTAGATCAGTGTGTTTCCCTGACATCCATCAACTTGTCAGGACACAGCAAGCACTGTTGCAATGGGCATAATGTGGAAACTACAAATGTGCTGGAGTGAAGCCTGCAGTCATATAAATGACTCAAATGTGAGATATTGAAAGTTTTTCTTTGT
The DNA here is from genome assembly GCF_027942865.1 of Odontesthes bonariensis. Classification (NCBI taxonomy): domain Eukaryota; kingdom Metazoa; phylum Chordata; class Actinopteri; order Atheriniformes; family Atherinopsidae; genus Odontesthes; species Odontesthes bonariensis. Next base: position 29,269,513 of record NC_134510.1, read on the forward strand.
CATTATTACATGTCGTGGTCATTTTCCATTCTTGAGTATTGTGACTGGATTTCATTGTTTTGTTAAAATCAGAGTTAACTTGCCCAGAAACATGCACCCACGCAATAATGGAATATATGCTAAAATTATTTATTCACTATTAAAGAATGATTACACTGCGTCTACCACTAAGTAAGCCTCCAGCGTTCTGAATGTTAAATTGATTGCATTAATACTGAATTACAGTATATTCCAACACAATTACCATTTCACCGAATACGTTATTGCCTATTATGTTTTTCCTCTATTTTACTCCAATATGAATGAACATAATGACGCTTCATTATTGCTGTGACATTTAATCAACAAGGGACACAGAGTTTTAAAAAGTCAACTTTCCTTTTTCTTAAAAAGGGCATCTGCCTCCAAACCAAAGACAATATCTTGACAGTTTGTATTTACATTAATACATCTTAGTGATGGCTGAGCTGGAAGTGTCAAGATGTATGAGGAAAAATGTGGAAATGTGTTTTGAGAGGAGAGGATGTCAAGATGTTCATATTTAAACACATTTTATCCACTTCTTTGTGCCCTTGGCCCACTTAGAGCTGATGTAAAAACACCATTCCCATATAACTGAGTATGTGAGCAGCTAACATTATTTTCTGAATCCCAAGCCTCTGGGATGCTTTGTTGGGCTTTGTAGCTGTAATGCCTGGAAGCTGAATGTGAGGCTGTAGCACTCACTACTGGTGGCATTCCACTATAAGCCAGAGGCAGACCACAGGCTTTCCTCAGGGGATTTACACCGTAAAAAATGAGTCAGGCTGGTTTGCAACCCCTGGAAGTGGCAGTAGAACAGAGAAGGAAAAAGTGAAATGCTGCCATGAAAAATCTATCACCTTACACTTTGCAATGCATGTCATACAGTTGTGTAGATATTGCTTGTGGTTCGGAAAGTTGTGGCTTGCATAATGACTCCCTCTGTTTTTCTTTTTCCATCTCATTTCCTACTCTTGCTTACTTTTTCTTTCCTTTAACTTACACACAGATTACTATATGCACACGCACACAGACTCAAATACAGCAAAAGACATACAAAAACAAAGAATATTTACTTGAGTTGCTTGTCTTTTTTAGTTTAGTTTTTTTTATTTCCTAACCTCTCCCAAGCTAAAAAAATGTCCTCCAAAGCTTATAGCTACTGTTGATGCAGCCTCTGTTGTTGACATTTGGTGAGCAGCGCAATCCTTACTTTAATTCAGTATGTGTGTAATGACAGTGGCAATATCACCACCAGAATGCTGACAGGTTGGCGTGTGACCGCTGAGGATGGAGGGATGCGCTATATCATCAGGAGACAGGCCAGAACCACAGCTGCTGAGGTGCCAAGATTGCATCAGAATAGAAGGGACTAAATCCTATCAAACAAGTCAGTGAAGGGAGAGGAGTCCACTCTCTCTGTGTTGAAGGAAGTGAAAGAGAAACATAATTAACAGAATTCAAGTCACAATGGCGCAGAGACAATTTACAGCATTGTGTTGAAGAAAAGTCACAGGAAATGGAGACAGAGGTTGCTCAGTTCTTCACCAATGTAAGATTTGGGCAGCATCAATGTTTTTAATACTTTAATACAGAAGATCCTAATATGCTGGCAGGCAGCCCAGTCTCAAGAGAGATGATTTGCCATTTTCTGGCTCTAGAAACCAGGGATTTAACAATATTTCTCAGCCAAGGCCACATATAACATGAATGTCTCTTCTGATGAAAGAGACTGTTGTCTGGAAAACAGCCAAGAAAAACAAGTTTGATTCACAAGAGTTTTGAATGTGTGGTGGGAGAGTGCAGACAGACTTTCTCAGTAGTCAACAAGAAAAAATACCAGTTCAATACTAAAGGTTTATAAAGTGTGGCTTGATCAATGGGTAATGACCACTTTAACTTTACTGGTTTTATCACACCACTGTGCTAAAAAAATCTTTCAATTAAGCTGTTCTATAAAATGTGGGGAAAAGGATCTTTAAACTTCAAAAAGGGAGTTATTCAGTCACAAGTTCATAAGAGGAGTTTTCTGAAACAACACAATTTTAATGATATTCATAGTTTTGAGTGAATTCTTGGAGCATATTTAAAGACAAATATCAATTTAAAATCTAATGCAATAATATCTAATCTAAAATTATGTTTTCTGTAACCCCCAAAAAAGTATGACATAGAGGTGCATTGTAAAGTATCTGAATACATTTTATGACCCTCAAGCAGAACTTTGTTTTTTACCTCTGTCTGGTTTCAAGAGTATATAGATGAGAAAACTACTCTTTCTCCTCCTTATGTCAACATAGAGAATTTCATTTGGGAGAGCAGAAATCAGTCTGTCATTAGTAAGTGCCATTAATTTGAATCCTGTTTTTTTAATTATGGGTAATCAGAACAGCAATCGTCTCTGTCAGTGATAAGAGAGCCGAGCCACCTGTCAGTGCCAAACTGCTCAGTGGGTGCTTTGAGTACACCAGCAATCTTGAATTCTGTTCATTATATTATAAAATCAATTCATTCTCTAAAAATGAAGGATAATGCCAATTGATGATGTTGTTACCCTATGATTCACCTGACATTCATTACGCTGACATGTCTCAAAATGTTCATAAATCTAATAAAGATTTTGATCTGGATTTGATTGAATTCATCTTCTTGTCTGATAAATGATATACCTGCAAGACTACTGATTGTGCAATATTCTTAAAGTTCACATGACATGATGCTGTTCTCACTTGCACAGCCACAGTCCACATGCGTAATTGAAGTCTCACCATTCGACCCCATTATCTTGTCTCAATGAGTTAGAATAATGAGTTTTCAAGTGTTACAAACTACCTCAGCTGCAAAAAGTAACAAAGTGCCCGACTGCAGTTGTTACAAGTGGGGGACAAAGTTAGAATAAATTTGAGGCTCAACGAACGAAGAAAGAGGGAAGGGAATAAAATCCCTTAGTATCAAATTATAACTGCGCTTCCCAACAAAGACCATGACTAAGATATGAAAGCAGCTACTGCAGCAGTGTACCTGATGTTGACATGTTGATACCGACTCCTAAAAGACGAACATAGTAAGTCCTGTTCTGGTAATCGTTTAAAAACCCATCTGTGTGCCTTCAAATTCTACATTCCTCTTCCTCCTCGTTCACTGTATGGAGATCTATGAACATAGATCTGTCCTGCCATCCTCTCCACCTGCCAGCAAAGCAAAGTCTGCAAAGCAATGTCCAATTCAAATGTTGGTGTAATTCAGGCATTTATATCCGATGTGTCGTGAAACAGCAAGCGATTCTCAAGAGAACGGAAAGAATTCTACAATATTGTATGTGGCAGTATCATAATGGTAATAAATTCAGTGTTTTCAGTAATCCAGGTGCTCCTAGTTCTTGGAGCCAGGCAAACCCAGAGCTAGTAGTTAGCCGTTACTATCAGAGGTTTTCCTGTTCCTGGGATTAGTAACATGCAGCAGAGGCGAGGCTAAGCGAGAAGCCACAACATTCGGCTAACATCCGAGACTTCACTCCAATTGCTCCTTGGTTTGCCCATTTCCCAGTCCTATCCACCCCAGTGCTACTGATTCTAGTGGATTTGGTGGTCGGCTCCCATTTGACAGGCCACATGTGAGTTCCTCTCCACCTACAGCTCATTATTTGCCTTGCTTTCTGCTTTGTTCTACACCTAGCCTTTGTTAATTCCTCCTAAGCTTGGAAGCTTCTCATTTCATCTGTTCCTCACAGAACATGCAAATTAGCTGTTTAGTGCCACCCTGCAAGTCCATAGGATTGATGGGTCTGGTTCCTCCAAATAGTCTCTGTAAAACATACAGGCTGTTTGAACTCCTTTTACTAAGACTTTGAGTGGTGCTCTCGAGATTCAAAGCAGAAATCCACAGTCATGGCAGAAATGGCTGATTTCGTCTGTGTGTTATGATACATAAAAAAAAAAAAACTTTTGCACTTCTGTAATAATGGCTGATTCTGATTGTAGGTGCTTCACATCAGTGAATGTGCGTGTACTTGTTTGCTACTGCTGCATTGCACAAGCATCTTTCCACATCTCACTCTCAGCATTCTAATACCACACAGTTGGGTCCTGTCTGGTTTTAAGAATCAAATGATCACCTATTAATTCACCTGCTGGTTCAGTCTTACTTATTCCAAGAATTCAACACCTCATAAATACCGGTATGTGCACTCAATCTGTGTAAACCACAATGGATTCCAGAGTTAATCACCAAACATCTGGGAGGACACCTGCATTAGAAACAGGTTTCACACTTGTTTTATATAGTGACTATAAAACAAGCCCACACTACCAGTTCTTGTTTTTCTTTCCATAGTCTTGACTCAATCCTCAAGTTCTCAGTAATCAGGACACTCTTTGACCCATTTATGAATAATACACCATATTTAAAAATGGTTTTCATCACGAGCCTGAATGACAATGTCAGATTTTAGATTAAAAGGTTTTACCCTCTGAAAATGCTTCTCTTCACAGTCGACCCATCTTAATTTTACTGTGTGTTACAGCGAGCAAGCGACTTACTTTAGTATATGAAAATTTCTCTGAGATAATATGCAACATCACTTCACAACAGTGTAAATCAAACCATCTATCCATTTTCTATACCTGCTTAATCCAAATTGGGGTTGTGGCTGCGGAGGGGCTGAAGCCCTTCAGGAAAAAGGGAGGGTGTACCCTGGAAAGGTCACCTGTCCATCACAGGGCCACACAGAGACATACGAGCATGCACACTCACCCCTACACTCTATTTAGAATCACTGTCAAACCTATCAAACATGTTTTTGGACAGTGGGAGGAAGCCAGGGTACCTGTAAAGAACCCAAGCATACTCAGGGAGAACATGCAAACTCTAGACAGAAAAGGCCCCACCAGGGATTTGAACTAGGAGCTTTATTTATTTGAAGTAGCTGCCCAAACCACCACACCACTGCATAGCTCTGTAAAATTAGCACATGTTAACAAAGATAACATGCAAAGTTGTTCTAAAGTATAAGGATCCAACTATTATTTTTTATATTTTTGATAGGAATGCACTGAGTGTGAAAGTGTCAGCCAAAACCAACATTAAAGATAAAGTTTATAGCTGGTGACAATTGTTTCTATTATTAATGATCTCTTTAATGCCAGGGAAATAAGGAAAAACAACATTTCTGTGCCCACCTAGAATAAAAGTCAATTAATCTTCAGTTTCAGGGTAGGGTCGATGCAAAACAGTTAAGACCTACCAGATAAATATCGCCCGCTGCCATCGGTTCATGTTATCCTATTTGCTGATTGGCTGATTGTAAACAAGCTGAATGTTGGCCAATTCCGATGTCAGGTCGATATAGCAATGCATCGGATCTTTGATTTGTCGGCCTATTTTGGTTTAGTTACGGTAATCATTTTTCTCAACAGAAAGATGAAAACAGCGAAAATGCTAATTAAATTTTGTTACTTCAAACTGCTCAACTGTTTGGGTTCATAGAAGACTATTTTTTTTTTTTAAACTTCATAAATATATCACATCTTGTCACAAGGTCCAGTAAAGAAGAAAAATGACTGGATATCTTTATCAACTGTTTATTTTTTCTATTTTCTATTAATTTGCTTATGTTTGGCTAATTTTAGCTGTATGACACTGGTATGAAATGTATAACAAAATGTTATAACATGGTCATACAGTTTTATCAAGCGACATGATTTATACTGAGCTCTGCAGCAGTTAAATCATGCATCAAAATCAAAAGAGAGATGATTACAAACTATTCAGTGGCAGGAACAGAAGTTAAATGCGAGTAATACATCCATTTTTGTGGAGAGCAAAGCCAAGTGAACAGTCTTATGATGGGCAACTGGGGATGTGATGTCATCACTCAATATACAAATCTGATGACAAATAGAGAGTTTTTCTTAGCACCTCCTCTGTCGATTATCAAACAGGCTCACCTTGTCTTTTCTGTCACTCAAGATCAATAAAAAAACAGCCCATGGCTTTTGCAGTAACTCCACTCTCATTCAAATCAATATGCCACATGAGGAGCTCAGATTTAATTTCTGCATTAGCACCATGAAAACCCTCAGCCTCCTGAGAAGTATGTAGCTGCTATGACTAGATTTTTCATGTAACCTCCCCCATTTGTATAAGTGGTGCATCATTGTGTGGCAGTACACATAATGACTTGTGCTTTTCTTCCGCACTTCTCTTACTTCACAGAGTCTGGTGGAAAATCTCAAAGCAGGCGAAGAGAGCAAAATCAATAATCTATTCTATTTAATGGGCTGGAGTGTCACAGTAACAAGATAGGAGTGGATGAAGCGAATCGTCCATTGCCAAATCTTAACAGAAGGTAGCAAACAGTCTCTCCCTTTCTCTTCCTATCTTTCTGCCTCTGTTCCTTCTTTCATATGCACAGTTGCACATATATATATATATATATATATATATATATATTTATATATATAGCCTTTCATCTTTACAGCAGCATCTTGTTATGAAATGTTCATTATCCACTAAAAGTTTCAGTTCTTTGATTCAGCATTAACTTGGTTCCTGCCCACAGTCACAATATTTAAAAAGGAATGGGAGTCTCTGTTTGCTTCCTGTATACCACTGAGTTTAAATAGTAATACTGTCTATTGTACTTTGCTCTGTCATCCTGTACATATAAAATAATTTAAGACTTTTTACTTGGCTACTGGCTTCAGCCATTGATGTTTTGACGACATGCACCAAATTAATCTCTGTGATTAAGCTTTACTGGACGGTGACGGTTTCATTTCTCGTACTACAAATAGAATATTTAGCCATTATGGTTCTCTATTGCTGTAATTTGGCTAACAATATTGGCAGCTCAATGACCTCAGACTTGGATGATAGAAATTAGAAATAATTTGACACAACCGTATTGTCATCTGATTTTCCTGCATACTACAGAGCAGTGTGATTGGAGCTGCAAATCCTTTCTCTTTTTTCAGTAACACCTGTGGACATCTTGACTTTTTGTAGATATTCCTGTCTAGAAATGTAAATTATTGTTCAATTTATGAGGACAATGGGGAATAATATGAGGTCACCTGTATTTGCTCCATCATTTCTGTTAATTCTGCTCAGCGTCTTGGCTTTGCAAAATGATTGACTGGAAAAACTAGCACCTAACACCTTTGACTTATTGTTAACAATACAATAAGACTGCACTAAGAGAAAAATTCTGAACTAGCTTTTCATTCAAGAGTTTGCTTTGTGCAAATAACTCTTGTTATGGTTGTAGAGAATGCCATCCTTTAACGGACTGATAAAGCTGTAAATGTAACGTGTCCTGTGTGAAAAGGGCTTAACATGCTTTACTGATGACTATTTGACATATTTGACATTCTATTAGAGCCCTCACTTTACAAATGTAACAAGCTGCAGACTTCCAAACAGATGACACATAAAGACCAGATTTAGATTTCCCACACATTACCTAAAACAGTGAGAAAGATATGCACAGGACTTAATGAAAGTAGGAGAATGTGTGGATAAATTGGTTGGACGAGGGGATGAAGGAAAAACAAAGAGGCATACACGATAAAGAAGAAATGCAAGGGGAGTTGAGAAACATGACGCCAACAGGAAATAGCATATTGCTACCTGGTAGTTTTGACTGGTCAATCATCTAACCCTACAACTTATCCACAGTTTGGTGAATGTGAAAAGTTCAGACTGAATCAAACTTGCAATGCCCAAAGTGCTATATGTTTCAGTCTCTATGTTCTGATAACTCCCCTGAACCACACTCAATGCTGTTAACATCAAACAGAAGATAAGCTATGTTGTGTTTTGCTCCAACATGATATAGACAGTGTTTTATCATCTTTTAAATTGGATTGTGGGATTAATGGCTTCAGATGTAAGGTGATGCAACAATATCAGAGCCCCGCAATCATTGGAATATAAACCATTCAGGCTTTATTCATCATCAGTCATATGATTTCTGGGACAATGATAGGAGCCTCGAATCTGGGCTTCATCTGAAATTGCCCTCCCAACTTCACAACTTCAGTTCATGCATCACATCTCTTCTGCCTTTTGTAGGACACTCTTATCTAAATGGCTCCTAAGACTGTTGTGAATTTAGTGACTTGTCAGAAGAAATGTTTGGGTAGATGATTTTTTCAAATTTCCCCCATTGGGAGATGAATAAAGTATTTTTCTATTCTATTTTATTCTATGAAGTGTAAGAGCATAACATGTTAATTCCTCAATGCACGTTTTCCCAGAAGAAAAATTCATTGTTATAAGATGAGTATTGTTTCCCGTTCCAAGTTTTTTAATGTTTGTGGCTGATTGATGTTTATGATGTACTACCCAACTGATAATGTCTTGAGAGGTACAACCAACCCTGACAGTCATTAGGGTTGGAGACCCTGATGTACACACTGTGCCACTGAGAGGAACCATCAGCTCACTGAACCTTATAGTAGTCTCATTGTATGGGCAAATGTGTACTAGTTAAGTATTGACACATTTAATAAAATTATCTGAACTTAAAATAATTTTCCACAGCACTATAGGGTGCCGCTGTAAGCCAGAAGTGCTTCTGAAACCTTGTATCCCTGTTCACCTATTTTAATCGTTACTTTAAGAGCTGTACAATTTCTGGATGGCTTAACTGATTTCTCCTCGCAGAAGCTTTTTTGAAAAATTGTAGAATGTATTCTGTCACCAGCATTAAACGGTTCAAATCATACAATCACTAAGATAGACACTACTTTGTGTTTTCAAGTAATCACACATCTGATCGGACAAAAATGGCACATGGGGTTCCCCAGGGTTCAATTCTGGGGCCTCTTTTTTATTAACATTTGCATGCTCCCTCTAGCTCAGATTATGCAAAGCAACAAAATGTGATACCACAGTTATGACCCACAAATCTACATCATCATATAGCCAGGGGGGGTATTCATTTGAAACCCTCATTATGTGCCTCAACAAAAAAACGACTTGGTGTTTCAGAATTTCCTTTAATTAAACAAAAATCACTGCCTTTGGAGCCAAGGAACAATGGTTAAAAATCTCTGCTCAACTCAAATCTCTTTAATTTTAACTACAATTAAAGGGGTTCATGTGTAAGACTGGTTTAGAAAAGTTGATCCATGTAGTTATCTCCAGTAGACTTAAAAACTGCAACAATGTATTTCCTGGTCTGCTGAAAATATTAGTAAGACAGCTGCAGCTCATTCAAAATGCTGTTGCTCAAGTGGTCAAAACCAGAATAACAAGAAAAGTGGGAGCTTCACTCCCATCCTAACGTCTTTAAACGTACTTCCTGTCCATCAAAGAGTTTTTAAAATACTACTCTTGGTTTATAAAGCTTTAATATTAACATACCTCAGACGTCTGGTAGGTTATGAACGTTCAAGACATAGATAAAGAGATAGTACTTCAAGCTTTTATGGACTGGATTTGTGGAACAAACTCCCAAATTGCTGCAGGTCTGCATCAACTCTTGGTTCATTTAAATCTAACCTTAAGACTTCCCTGTTCGCCACTGGATTTAATTGATTGATTTAACTGAATTGAAGGACATTGATGAACGACATTCACTGAACTATGCCTGTCACCCTGTTTTGGTTTACTTTTTTTTCCTTTACTAAAAAAATTGTTTTAAATGCTTTTATTTTCTATGTAAAGCACTTTAAATCAACTAGTTGTCTAATTGCCCTGGATTAATAAATTTGCCTTGCCTATGTCGTAAAAACTGCAGATGTATTTTTATTTGATGTGTTACTTTGCTTACCTTAACTGGACAAGGTATGATGTTGGTAAATCTCATCAGCACTGGAGCCAGTTTAGTAAACAAGGAATGTCCCCTGGATATCAATAAGACATTTACAATGTCTACCACATCTGCTAATGGTTTTAACTACAACATTCTCAGTAGTTCGTTAGTAGGACTTTCCAATAAAAACTTGTCATTTGGTCTTGGTGAAACACTCTGAATCAGCCCCAAATCAGGCATTCATAAGATTTGATAGGCAAAAGCATATGTTCTGGTTCAAATCCCAGCTGGGTCCTTTTGGCATGGAGTTTGCATGTTCTCCCTGTGTATGCATGGATTCTCTCCGGGTACTCCAGATACCTTCACACTGCCACTTCAAAATTGACGTTACGAGTGAGCATGCATGGTTATTTGTCTCTGTGTTGAATGAATGGATGGATATGTTGGGATGTGTGTGTGTTTACACTCGCTGTAACCATGTTTTTTCAGTAACTTCATATCAAAATACTAAACAATACAAAGACAGCAAATAACATCATATTTTTACTGCCCACATCCATGAGAGAAAATATAAGTGAAACATAAAGGCATCTGATGACACAGTGGTAAGTATGACTCAGTGAAATATGTGCTTGACTGCAGTATAGGGGAGCAGGGTTTGAACCTTGGGTGTGCAATTATACTTGGAGAGTAGACAATAGGTTATCTTTAAACATCCTGACTTTGAATGTCATGCATCAATGTCCCCCCAACTAAAAGGGAACCCTATACAGTGACAAATAGTGGATGACTCAAGGACAAGTTTTACGTACTTATACAGGACCTTTTTTGTTTCGGTGGGTGGAGGCCGATTTGTTGATGCAGCAACAACTACTTTGCAGAGGCAGACCACAGTAATAGAAAATTTGATTTGTATACAGGAATTTTTTGAGGTTACTCTCTGCCACTTAACAAGATTTTATTCATTTTGCTGCATTTCGAATACTTGAAATGTACATTACATGGTGACGTCAGCTAACACATTTGTACAGATGTAAACATTGGTAATTGTTTGACACCAACAGCTTTGTCATCATTAGCAGAGCATTAGAATGTATTTACATTACATACATTGAGTTATTGAGACTGCTCGGGGGTGTGGTGGTTAGCATCGTCGCCTCGCAGCAAGAGGGTTCCTAGTGCAGATGTATGTGTGGAGTTTCCATGGTGTCCCTGAGTATAAGTGGGTTTTCTCTGGGTACTCCGGATTTGCTCTCTTACAGATACCCGAATTACAAACCACCAACTATAGTACCAGTTTTTTCACTATGAGAGCGAGCAGCACTCAATAATCCCGAACACCAAGTTTACACAGAGACAATCTATTACAACAGTCTAAAAATAATTAAAAAAGGTTCAGGCAATGTCTTTTCTTAAAAAGGGGAAAGTCCTCCTTTTAAAAAGTCAATTTAAAAACAATGTTAAAACTACAGCGGTCAGAAGCTCACGACCTTTGTACTCTGCCGTCCTGGTGTTGCGCCGTCCTCCACTCTAAGTAGCCTGAAGGTCTCCTTGTCAAATACTGCTCCCATCCGTCGCACGGCCTCCACTTTGCGTGAAGCGCCCCCTGGCGACACCATAGACCTGCTCCCATCCGCCACACGGCCTCCACTATGTCGGAAACTCCTCCTGAGACGCCTTTCTGGCAGAAACTCCTGCTTCTGCCACTTCGCGTCCAAGCCCTCCGATCACTGCTTCTGGTGTCTCTCTCAGGACGGCTCTCTTTCGGGACGGCCCTCGTGGTCTTCTCATTCACATTCTGTTCTGCGCTCTTCTCTCCTGCCCTGCTACCGCGCTCTCTGTGGACGGCTATCGTAGTCCTCTCTGCTCTCTGCTCTCTATTTCTCTTCCCCAGTGTTTCAGCGTCCTTTAAAGGAAACAGTCCACCCACATTCGGCTACTTGTCAATTAGTGTGTGGGCCCGGTCAGAGGATTCGTTTACTGCCTAAAGTCATGAGCAGCCATTCCTAGAACATGAATGTAAACTCAGAGCAAATAAAATAACCACACCAATAATAAGTAAAGAAATCTCAAAACATACCTATAAATAGATTAAACAAAACAAGCAGTTAACAAAATTTGGCACATAATAGAAAACAAATATAAAACCAGCAGTAATGCATTCCACCTGACACGCCGTCTGACATGAGCATGAGCGTAGATGGTTATTTGTCTTGTTTGTCTCCATGTGGCCCGGTGATGGACTGGCTCCAGACCCCTGCAACCCTGAGCTGGATTAAGTGGGTATAGAAAATGGATGGACATTAAGTTATGATTGAAAAGTGGTTGATTTGTAATTTGTAGGTCAAAGAACTTTTAAATGTGGTTATAACATCAATATATTGAACAAACAATCACTTTGTTTAGCTGTGAGTTGAAACAGGGACAATATTCGTTAACACGGAAAATGCTTGACTCATTTAATTGATGGAAGAAATATGGTCTACAGAGAGACATGGTTTCAACTCGTTTAATGTTTCAGACGATATGTTATATGCCTTTAGATGCTTCTTAGACATTGTAAACAGGAAAGTTGAATATATCAGTGCAAAAAATGGCATTCGCTTGGTAGAATTATGGGATTTATAACTTCCAAGCTACGCAGACGAAATGTTCCATCAGCAATATAACGGTGTAATGGTACTACTCTTCTCATGTGGCTGTTAACTCTGGTTCTGAGAGGTGCTTTCCAGCAGGCACTGTTAAATTCAGTTCCCATTAAGGTCATTTCTACTTATTTTCGTAATCTAAGTGAAATCTGCGCAAAATACAAAGGTTATGTCAACATCTTTAACAATTCACTTTTTAACCATGTTTAGCCCAATTTTAGCCCAGACATCCAGAGACCATTTCGATGTCTTAAATGATTTTCAACCAAAAATTGTTTCGTGGGGTGATAAAATTAAATAAATTGTGACAGGTGATGAAATGTCTGATTGGCTAATTACATCTTTATACAAGGATAACTTTAGAAAATATGGAAATAGTCCAAAACATATTTCTTACAAGCTTGTCAGTACTTGTTCCTCCATTTGTTTTCAAACAGTGAACATCAATCAATATGCTTGTTGTTGTCAAACAATAGTCAAATTTGGCCAAAAACTTGTTTATTACAAACTTTTCTTATTCACAAGCAGTGTGCATTAATAAGCTAAAACCTGAGTTTCCCTGTTACAACTAATCAAAATTAAATATATTGTTTTAATTTCGTTGATAGCATTATCTATTTACAAATCTAAAAAGAATGAGACCAGTGGTAATTGAAAGTCCAACACCAGATTTCAATGGTAGTAAGGATTTAAATATCAGTCTTTGGAGACGGTTGTAATTTTGTTAATTTGTTTTGGGTTTCTTTGTTTGGTTTGTATTACCCATAAACTCCCTATGAAAAAGAGCTTCCATAAAAAGTATTAAAAAATACCTTTTTGTAAACACAATCATACATACACACCCATGCAGTTTAATAACAATACACAGCCCATATCTATTGTCTGTTTGTAGCTATGTAGCCATTGGATTAAAGAGCCTTTTGTGTTGAGTGGCAGTTAATTTTTATTTGAAACTCTATAGCTTGCCATCTTTTAGTCTCTGGACTCTTGCACATGGAGTTTTATGAATGAGTCTCAGTGCCACACTTCTTAACTTCTCTTAAACCTTCACTAACAAACGCATTATCCAATGCCGACTCTTATGGCTGAAGCAAACACTTACAATGAATATCATTTTATCCCACACTGAAGAAAGCAAGCAAATTAGTGATATGTAATGGTTAAATTTGTTTTACTTTATGTTATTTGGCTGTAAGAATGTATCATGATGACATTAAAGCTTGCATTGTTTACTAGTGGAGGGAAATTTATATTTTCTGAGCTGCTGGGATGTAAAAAGTATTTTTCTAAAATGATTCTACAGTCTTAAAATCTAATGTGTAAACTCGAGCTGCATCTCAGAGCTCTTAGCTTTGAATAAACCAAGCAGCATTCCTTACACAAATATTTACTGTACATTACCCTCTGATCTAAAAGGAAAAGAACATTGAGATTAAAAGTAAACACGATTAGTTCATTACCTCACCAATCTATTTTGGCTTAGATTGTGGGGCTTTGCCCATTTTCAGAGTCAGTCAGTTGTTATTAGCTCAAAGATTTGTCCAAAGCTCAGACAGAGATATGATATTAGTGTTAGTATTACAGCAAGCTATGTTTCCCTTTTGGAGGGGTGAAACAAGTGCCTTGACTCCTAGCTCTGAGGATGGCAGAGGGCAGAGGGTAGAGGGTAGAGCAGCTGCAGACAGCTCCAGCTGCCTGGAAGCTCAGAGCAGCCAAAGGCCGAGGACACAAATGTGTGACACGGTACCGAGGAAATCAGCACATTTCATCAGAAAAAAGGCAGCAGCTGAATGGCCTGTGATAAAAGCTCTTACTGAGTCATTTCAAGAACTGGCGGCAATGCTGAAAACTGATTGCATGCATTCACTACATCTCATTTCCTGCTCTTTATTTCCAACAAAAAGTCACCATTTCAAGATTTTGATAGCAGAGGGGAAGAAGCCGTTTTTAAATGATTTATATGCATATGTGCTCATCTAAGTCACTCCGTGTGGCTGCAGGAGATAGAGCATTCAATTCTGTGATTGAAATGCCAAAGATCTGCAGTATTTTTCCTATTATTATTGCAACTGCTGTGACTTATAATAGCGTTGATTTAAGTTGCAAGATTTGTAACCTCTCATGAAAGAGACTACATTTACTGTGTGTAGGGGAGACATATTAAAAGTATGGCTGCATTTAATTATCTATTTCCTGCGGTGATTTATTTTTTAGCTGTTATTTTCTTTATTGATCTGTTCATTTCTAAGTATGTAGAAAACCAAGACAGTTTGAAACCCCTAACCATCACCATAACCACCACACCCCCACTTTAAATTGTAATAATATATGTGAACACCTGTTTTGGTTTTGAAATGATAAATTGCACACAGAAAAGAGCAAAAACACCTCATATAAACAACAACTATAGAACATGTGAATATGTTAGTAGGCCTACATCCCTTTTTTAGTACATGTATAATCATAAAAATAAAATTATACACTACTGCAAACCACCCCATGCAGGGAAATAAGTACAAACGTAATCATTATCAAAGAAGGCATCCTGCTAATTTGGACCAATTTCTTGGTTATGAAAGATATATCAATAATATATCAATATCATCCTTAAAGAATACAGAATCAAAGCTTGTATATCTTTCACTCACAAGAAAGAGACTGATTGAAACATCATTTGTGTGTTCGTAGAAAGAATTTCCTCTGTGAAAAACCGAAGGGAGTGAGTCATACAAGCACATTCACCGTCATCACCTCCTTATCTGACACTGCCTGCTCATCTTCACACAAACTAACCAAGAGAGCAAACAGAGGCATCCGTGGGCAACTATAACGCTTCATTTAATTAAAATGGTCAAATATTTTAAGAGGGACTTCAGAGATGATTTTGAAATAAACTACGTTAAAGTTAAATGTTAAAGATCTCTTTTGTGAGTGTTACAACACACAACACATACAGACCTTGACAAAAGCATAAGGAGCATACAAACTTTACATAAGAATAAAAGTGAAATGAGAGCACCTTCATAAAAACTTAAAACTACAATATAGATCTCAGAAGTGAAAAATGCTGGGATTATAATGATCAACCAAAAGCTTCTACATTTGCAAGTTTCTGCCTCTAAGTAAAAAACATAGTTTTGACGAAATTTAGACATATCAACTTGTTTCAATTTTATTGATCCTGAAGTTGATTCCATGCCAAGGGAGCAGCATTACTAAATGCCTTTTTCCTAATTGAGAATTGAGAAATAAATGATAAAACAATCCTTGTACTTTTTGTAATATTTCAAAGCCAGCTGAGCAATCTGACTTCTTGTTGCATTTTGAACCATAACTGATTTGATGAGCCATTTTCAGTTTCACTGTGTGTACTTAGACATGCATGGCTTAATCTTTGAGACAAGCATATGCTACTGGCACTTTTTCCTTGCTGAGAATTTGAAATCCTTAATTTCCGTTTGTTATTTAAGACAGCATCAATAGTGCAATCGCAGACTCTGGCATAATAAAAAAATAAAAATAAAGAAATTGGTGAAACGTTGCCCATAAAGAAATATAAAACATGAAATGGACTAACAGCAATGCCCCAGGAATATGAGGCCAACATGTGAGTGAAGAATGATCTAATTTCGTCTTCAATGTTAACTGCTGGCTTGCATTCCTGCAGTGCTTTGTTTTTCTACTGTACTGTATGCTCTCTAATATGGTAAAAACATGCTTCAAAGGTTATTGAGGATCAGTTTTGTCCATATTTGTTCACTGCATGGCAACAAAAGCTCTATGACCAATCTCAAAAGAGGCACATCTCATGAAGGAGAGGGATGGATTAGAGTCAAGAGGCTCAATGCACCCCCTTAAACCGACTTCTTTGAGCAAAAGGTGCAAATGTATGGTTGAAAAAGGAGCTGTTGTACTGTATCATTATGGTATTTTGATCAAAGTATGTCACACACATTTCGTTTAGACCTCGGGAAATAGTTTCAACTAAAGAAATAGGTCTCCTTTAAAGAAATGCTTGAAAACGGAGTTTCCGATACAGTTTAGAGAAACATTCTGAGGGCTGTAGTTAAATAAATGCTGTAAAAGCTTCATTTTAATATTTAAAGACACCAGTAGCAATTTGAATAATTTAATTGCACAATAATATTCTCTGTTGTTAATTTTATACACTTGACTCTTTTTGTAATCAGTTGCTTGTGTGCTTGTTTAATTCATAACCCAAGACTTACAGTAAGCAAGTGGTCCCCAACAGAGCTCTGATGTGTTGGAATTTCCTTCCCAGAACAAGAATGTTGTTTCTATGAAATAAAGTGTTGGAGTCAGGGTGATTTAGGCTTTTGTAGGACCTTTGGGTTTATTCTAAATTTATGGCATTTGACTCTGACTGCAATTAAGAGGGGGTTAGTGTGTATTTAGGGTATTTGGGACCAGAGATACGCAGATTTATTAACTCTTTAGCTATTAATTGGTGTATTAGAATTTTCTCCCTTACTTTTGAGGGCCACACAGAATTGTGGTACGTCATATTTTCATATATATAAGAAGACTTTTTATATTGCTGACTCAGAGGCTGCCCGTCCTGAATCAGCACACTGCTACAATATTTGAGGTCATGAAGCCACAAAGACAAAGTAGGTGGAAGTGGAAGATGTTGGAAGGGGCTTTGCTACATGCTGTTTTTGGCACTGGAGAATGAATGATATTAAGCATTGGAACCCACTATAAAACACCATGAAGTCCTTCCCTCCAGCAGTGGTCACAGGCAATCAAAAATCTCTTGATGGATCATGGGGGTTGCTAAGATCGTGTTGTGTTACTTATTCTGTTCACGACTTTATTGGACATTCTTTTAAGTGCAGTCAACACAACTGTGTTGTGTCGGTGACCTAGTGTTCAACCATCTCCACCTATTTTCTAGTCAGAAAAAGTTGGCTCACTATGGTCATCAGTACTTACAAAAATAAAGGAAAGTACTACTACAAGGTGCAAAACAGTGACAGGAATCAATCAAAAACCTTGAGTGTTTACAGATTCAGTCGTCTCAGAGCAAAAAGGTTCTTGGTTCGTATCACTGCTGGGGTCCACATGTCACTTTCTATTTCTTTTGAGTTCTCTGCCCTACAAATAACATACTATACAGTGTAACCCCAAAACTGAAATAAATGAGAAAATGTTATTTTTCGGTATCATAACACCACCAGTATTAATGCACATCTTTCGTACTATTTTCCTTCAGAATTGGTCTATATGTGTTGAATATAAAACTACAACTAGTTTACAGTGTGTTTGTATACACCAGTTAAAAAAGACTCATCTCAGGAGTTTGCATTTCCTTTTCCAATGATGTCTAAGAATCAATTCTATACATTATGTGCCCACAATTACATTTTCAGCTGATACAAACCGTTAAATTTGCTTCCAAATGGTGAACTAAAAGGTCACCAAATGTCCTCCTTTTTCATGAGCAAGTCTAATTTGTTTCTAGCATCTGTGATGGAACATCTGCTGCTTACCAAGGAAACAATTAGCAATCCATCAATCAAAACTCTTTTTTGCAGCTATCTCAGATCATGTTCTGCCAAAAAGCATGGGCAATAACAAGCAACTGTTGGCAATGAAGTCTCAGGCAAAACTGTATTTTTCTTGGTACCAAGTGGAAAAATGATTGGTAAGTTTGAATATTAATGATTTGTGTGTGTTTGGCTCTGTTAGTGAATACAGCGAGCTATCTTGATGATTAAAACTATTTTTTTTGTGGAAATGCATAGCTCTTACACTAATTCTCTAAACTTCAAAGGGTGATTAAAAAAAAGAATTAGTTGAATGGTGATTGTATTCAAGCAAGGCAGTGTTCTTTGTAGATGCAGGATGTAGGGTAGATGCAGGTTTTGCTCTTGTCTAAGAACTCACTATAAAGCAGCCATGGACTATGGCAGTGATGGAACAAAGTATTCAGAACCTTTACATATAATCTTTATGAAAGTGCCAATAAAGTAGTTTAGAAATAAATGCTCTGTTTCAAGTTGTTGTATCTTTTGAGAAATTTAATAAGTAAAAAGATATGTAAGTGTTCTCTAATTGAAACGTTTGATAAAATTTGAATATTTATTTAAACAAAGTCATTTTAGAAGTTTGCATAGAAAAATCACAATATGATGGGACTGTACACAACTCCCGGAAATCAAAGTTATGACCCTAACCAGACATTGCATTTTGTAAGACATCAGAACCCAAAAGGTAGGAAATTAGTTTAGTTCGTGTGCATATTTTTGTTTAGATGATATCTGATTTATCATTTCCTTGTAACAGTTAGTCTTCACCAGGCAGTTTGGATCAGGTTTACATTAACAGCAGATGTATACTTGATTTCCAGTGGGACCAAAACTCCACAATCTTTAACTACTTCCTGATCTTCTTTATTGTCTAAACCTGACCAACGGGTTTTGGCAATAGAGGGACCATGGAAACCATAAATATATTAATATAGATATCACAGTGTCAGAAACATCCTGCTCAATGTGTATGTTCACATTTTAAGCCATCCGAACGGCAGATTTTCAGTGTTATATATGATTTTACACTGTATATACTACAATATTTCAGAGACTACCATATTACCAGCTGTGGTGTAGTAACTGAAGAAGAGTAAAGTCACTAAATGTGAGGTCAAATTAATGATACAAGGAGTTATTCTCCCCAGTCAGTGAGAATCCTTATTTGATCTCTGAAGTTTAACAGCTTCTGTGAACTGTGTGTGCCGCAGGGAGCTCCCTCGTGGTGATAGACTGCCCCATTCTAACATTTTACCTGGAGTGCAACATTCCACCATGATCACCTTCAGGCATTCTGACGCATCCTCTAATGAGCTCTCCAACCAATTATGATCCCATGGAAACCCCCAGTCCCCTTATTTGCATCTGCTACCATGCATATACAACAAATAGCTGAGGAGAACATTCTTGCTTGAATGCATAACATTGCTCTGGGGACAGTAAGATGGATTTGCTATGACTGGGTACTATTCTGCTGGTATATCCCCTTCAAATAAGAATGTCCCTCGCCACAACTCTCCCTACTGGGACAATCTGCAGCATGACGAAGTGCAATTATGTGCCGCATAATAGCCAGTTCTAACCCTAACCCCATTTAAGACATGAAGGGCAAAGCAAAACCCTGTGGGACATGCTGTTACTGTGGAAAATTGGGAGGGAGAGTATGTGTGACACATTGACTGAAAAAGCTGGCAACAATGGGCAAATAATGGAGGGTTACACCTCTGCCTGACATCACCAGGCACAGGCAGATTGTTCAGCGTTTGTGGCTCTGCTTGGGAAGAGATGCATAGAGACATTAGGATGTGTTACGACTGTTACCAGTTACTGTAAGTGAGGTTTTGAAACAACCGTTGGCAGAGCATTTAAGCATTGTCTGGCATCTGTACCGCGTTAAAGAATAAGGCGAAAACCTTAAATCTGTGAAAAAGTAGACACTTTTCACTTAAAAATTTTTACATTTTTCCCATGGAATTCAGTGATCAGACAGAATTGGATAGAAAAACATGCAGTATATCCCATTTTTTTTCTGATCAATGAATGCCACTTGTTGTTTTGAGAGTGCTTAAAAAGCATCATTTCTAAACAAAGTATCACCTTTCAATTTAATCTTCATGTAAAAAAAAAAAAATACCCTAAAAGCATGAGCTTCACAGTACAGCTGTTGTCACCGTATCTCATCCACACCCACTCTTGATTTTTTTTCATCTCGTATTTCTTTTTAAGATATCTTTCTTTTCACACCACAGCAAATCGTCTCCATCACTTCCACTTAAGTGACATTTACAAATGAGGGTAAAATCAAGAAGGCAGTGGATCTCAAATTGGAAAAGGCATTGAACTGAAGATAATGCCACAGGCTCCTTAATATCAAACCAAATGATATGAAATGTCAAATGATGTGACATTTTTGCAGCGCTGAATTTTATGCTCCCACCCTCCTCAATGCAGCACTTTTTTTTAGAAGCCTTTATTTGAATCTGTTAGTAAAAGCTTGATAAGATTAATGTTATATGGGGGAGTACTGAACATCACATATACCCAGAAGAATGTGTTTTCTAAATTAGAATTAATAGAAGTAAAGGTCCAATTAAAACAAACAGAAATCAACGTTAATGCAGTGTCACATTCGAGAGGAAATTAAACTATTTGGACGTGCGTTTAATACTCCTCACAGCACATTTCCATGATTATTACTGTGCCTTCAGGCCATAAGCAAAAAAATCTATCTGGCACAGAGGGGGAACATATGATGATTTTATTTCACCTACTTACTGCATGCTGGTAAAATTTTCATGCAGCTCATAGACTTCCGTGACATCCTGGATACCCAATGACATCCAATCTAAAACAGTGTTTCCCCTATGAATGGCCAATTTCTCAGTAACCGTTTGCCATGTATTATTCTGATGGTTGCTTTTTTGTCTTGCTCCCCTCAGATGGGTCTCTCGGTCACTGTTATTCAAAGTCTGCTCTCAGTGTCTTGAAATGCAGCTAATTTAGGTTAATTTGTGAGACTGAGGACAGAATGAAGGGTCAGGGTCATTGTCTTAGCAAGAGCTGAATCATACAGGCTCTAATGAGATCAGACTGATGAAGGCCGTCAAGGATAACATAAAACCTTATCAGTTGCAGATTAATACAGTCGGTTTGAACATTTACGGTGTCTGTATATAAAGATGTCCCCTTACTACCTCCAACAATTCTCAGGTTTAAAATCATGTCACTGCAGTTCTGAAATAATGATCCATATTGATAAAGCTTTGAAACACACAGCTGTAAACATTGTATAGTCTTATGTGATAGCTAATCAACGCCGTGACCTCACTGCCTGTGATATGTGAGACAGAACGGGGAGAAAATCCCATCTTTCCAAAGTATTTCATCTCCCTGCTGAACTCGTGCCCTTTGTTCCATTACGTTTGATTTGGAATCCTGTTCATGGTCCAGTGGCTCCCATTTTCTCATGGGAATATCGACAGGGAGCCTTCATTTGTTCTAATCAACGTCTTTGTCATTCTAGAACAGATGTCGATTCAATAATTATATTTCCATCTTCCAGGCAGATCTGTGCGAAAGATTGGTATGTAAAACAGCAAGACTCAAAATATAAAAACTTTACTAAAATAAAAACCTCCCTGTTCCGCAGAAGATTCACTACTTGATGAGCAGTAAAGGGTTTCTGAGATTCAGGGTTTTTTTTCAGAGTCTTGTTTCCTGGAATCACTTCATGTCTTTCTCACCAGATGTGTAACACCCACAGCTCTGGAAGAGCCTCCGTTTTGTGATAAGAAGAGAGGTGATAGCAGCTCATGTTTATGGCACTGGGGTAATGTACTTGTATGCGACCCCGGGGCAGATGAGCAGATGCTTCATTACCCGCTCTGTGAATTAGGATTATAACAACACACAAGATTTGGATATGGAGAGTCATGAGAGCCGTAATGGAGGACAGATCCATGGTGTACACTGATGTTCACAATTTATGGAAGTTTTCAGGGGAAAAACTGCATGGAAAAAAAAAATGAATGGATAAATGAATACAATAATCCAGCCACAAATATATTAGTGTGCCAGCACGAAAGATTAATGAGTGCTTTCAGCACAGAGCATTGCAGGGCATTTCATAAGAATCACAAACTCTCGGCTCTAAAATTACCACTGAGGTAAATCAGCAGTACTGTTAAATAGATACAAAATAAGACCTTCTTTTAAAGGTCAGACGGCATTGACTAAATTAGTTTTAGCTAAGTAAACACAGTTTAGGTTAGAATGTGGGTTCTGTTTGCCATTAAAACACTCAAGAAAAAAGATTATGGTTGCAGTTAACACAAAGTCAACATTAATTACAGGTCTGTGACAGAATCCAAACTCTGGTCCCCTTTTTGAAGTTTGGACTTGCTCCATGCCCATTTACCACCCATAACTTTTGGACCCTTTACTTCCTTCCTTCCTGTCTGGTTGCATAAAGGTCAAACTACTCTGCGCAGTGGCATTTAATGTTGACTCTGAGCTAAAGTCATGAGATGCAGAATCCTCCAGTGTAATAATAATTCCTTAAGATTACTAAGGTGATAAATATGAATACAGACAATAGAATCTCCGTTAAATGCTTTCTATTTTAGGTTAGAGGAAAATTATTTTTCAAGAATAGACTTTTGTTTGACATTTTAAAAAGGACTTGCCTTTGCTTCGCAAGCACACAAATGTATTGGAAGCATTTATTTGCCAATTCTGCATCACTATCATTGTGGTGCCATTTACACTGAATTTTTTCATTTTTTTTCATATCAAACTAACAAGTGCCTGATTAAAGGCATATAGACAGGGTTACACTCCAATTGAACGGTTTCTGTTATATAAATTTTGTTATATACAGCCAAAATCTTCACAGAGCTTTTTAAATGTATCAACGAGTCAGAAGATTCTGCAAGGTAACAGTAATTCTGATGCCTATACTGAAATGTAATTAGGATCATAACTCCAATTTGTAAGTATAAGGTAAGTTTAAAATAGAAAATCGAGAAATGTCTTTGGTTTGTATCTTCACTCCAATTTAATCGAACTAAACGAGAATTAATTTGGAAGTGGACCGCAAACTCACCTTTTAAAGAGGTCTTGGTCTGTTTGTTTGATGCCCACAAAGGTTCAGATGACTGCCTTCACACCGATTCGAATGATCCACACTAACACAGTAATGTACAAGAGTTTATATGTATTTAATTAAACCTGTCAAGTGTGAGCACACCCTTAACGGAAGGCTTCTCCTTCACAACATCCTCATGCATGGAGGAGAACATCTGACCCTGAGGACCAATCAACATTTTCAATTACATGCTGGACCCTGTTGCATTCATGGACACACTGTAAAACATATGTGAGAATACTGCATCCTCTTTCTTTAAACAAAAATTAAATTAAATTACAATGAGAAAAATTACAATAAATAAATTAATACTAATAATTACAATAGAAAAATTACAATGAGAATGACAAGTGCATTCACGGACATGCCCCCCAATACCTCAAAGAACTCCTCACCCCCCACCCCCCCACACGCACCCGTCGATCCGCAGCTTTGCACACCCTTAAAGCTCCCAGAACCAAGCTCCGCACTATGGGCGACCGGGCTTTTTGTTCTGCAGCTCCAAGGCTGTGGAACGCCCTCCCAGAACATCTGAGGGCCCCACAGACCACTGATGCTTTTAAACGTAGCCTAAAAACATATTTTTTTAGGAAAGCTTTTTAATATTTTATTGCACTTTTTAACATTGTGCCCCTCTTTTCTTTTAAGCTTGCACTGTAGCACTTTGAGATTGTTTTAATGTAAAGTGCTTTATAAATAAAATTCATTATTATTATTATTATTATTAAGTGGTGCCTTGGAGTAACATATTTCAACCAGTTTGCTGTCATTTCTAACATCGTTCAACAAACATCAACATTAGATCCCATGAAAGTACGTCTATTTCAAATAAGGGTCTAAGGAACTTATGCATGCTTGACTCTGTACATTAGACAAAACAATCTGAAACTTAACGGTTTAGACATCATATCATAGCCTTATAGTTACAAAATCCATCACAGTGTAGGCCTAACAACACGTTCAGACCGGGTTGTGTATGGAAGTATTTTGGGGGCTTCTTCCTGTAAATTATTCTGTGTTTGGATAAATATCTTTGTGTTGATGGGTGTGCATCATCCATGCTTTTGTTTAGCAGTGTTTTGGCAACTTGAATGTACTTCTCAGCAAGATCATTGCTTTGAGGATAGTGTGAGCTTGTGGTGACATTAGTGAATCCCCACTCACTTGCAAACGCTGCAAACTTTCCTTATGTATATTGTGTATATGAGAGTCTCAGGGATGTTGTGCCTGGCAAAATTTACTTTCAGTCTTTGAATGAAGGTATTAGATGTTATGTTACTTAGTTTGTCAAGTTCTGCTGTAGAAGTCAACAGTGACCATTTAGTCCTTGTTATTCCATGTGAATAAATATCTTTACATTTTCCATCCCTCTGTCTGACAACATTTCTGCACATAGTAAGACTGGGGTGATAATCTGCTAATAATGCTCACCTTTAAACAGAATGCCATTAATCACAGTGGTTCCAAAACTCAATAGCCTGGGGACACCTTTTTCTTTCTTTAGGCCATCCCTACTGTATAGCGGATCTCCATTAGCCTTATGTCACTGCTGAATATAGAGTGCACCTGCATATCCATTCTTTCACCAATACTTCTGTCTTAATCAGAGAGGGATTTCCTTGACAATGTGTCTGCAACAGGTATTTCTTTTCCATGTTTATGTGTAATTGTGAAGCTGTAACTTTGGAGCTGCAGTCTCATACTTTGAAGTCTGGGAGGCGGCGCTGCAAGTGGTTCCTTCATTACTGATTCAAGCAGTCTATGTTCACTTTCCACAATAACATGTTGACCATACACATAGTGGTGAATGCACTTGAAGCCAAACAGGATTGCATACTCTTCTTTTTCGATTTGGGCATAATTGATTTCACTGTCAGTCAGTGATTTTGAAGCGTAACTGATGGACTTGCCCTCCTGCAATAGAACTGCACCTAATCCATATTTTGATGCATCAACTTGTAGCTTTAGCTGTTTCGAAGGGTCATGATATGTTAAAACAGGTCCTGGCTCCTGTGTGATTAGCTCTTTAATTTTTCTGAAAGCTTGATTGTGCTCTGCATCCCATACAAATTCACTGGATGCCTTCGGGAGTTGGCGTAGGGGTGCATTTATCTCAGAAGAGCAGGTTGCAAACTTGGACAGGGTTTCTCTGCTGCAACCATGGAGTTGACCCGTTCTGTCGGTTCAGTGACTTTAACGATGATCTGCTGTTTCTCCATATTCTGTATTTCTTCTTTCAGACAGCTGCGCAGTGCATGTGGAACTCAGCTTGGAGGGTGTACTACAGCAGTGGCATTTGGGATGGCATGGATTGTGCATTAACTGGGAAATAAATGTAATACCTGTGAAGACATCTGCAAAGACATTCATAATGTTTGTCTCGGATGCAGACATAAAGAATTGAATGGACAAAAATCTAGACAAGCTTTTAAGCCTAATCCAGGCAGTGCTCTTGTATCAACAACATAGACTTTCAGCCGTAATACAGCATCTTTATATTTGCATTGCAGTGTGCACTGACCTCTCACAGCAAGGCGATCTGCTCCATAGCCAAAAACAGGTTTCATTGGTTATAGTCTTCCTATGTGTTGGAATGACATTAGCAGTAAAGTCTGTATCCAACTTGAAGCTGACAGTCTTTTGGTTGGGCCCAACTTGAATGTCCACAAAGGCGTCTTTGTGCTATTTTGTTGTTGCTGTTTTATAGCATCAATGAACAACTCATTGCTCTCAGCTTCTGACTAATTTTTCGCTCACTGCATAAATACTTTCTCTTTCTTTGTGAAGTGATTCTATTTTCCACAAGCTTTGCACTGTTTCCCCTTGGCCGGGCAGGTGCCTCCGTCATGAGCTCTGTTTCCACAAGAGTTGCACCCTCGACGTGTTATTCGTCCTTCTTGACTTATCAATGCCTGTGTTTTTCATTTTGAACTGATGATCTGTTGGCTGTGAACAGCCCCTTCTCGTTGGTTATTAATACTGCACGTTATTGTTTTCAACTGCCTTGGCAACTTTGTGCAACTGAGCAATACCCACTGCCTTAACCAAAGTCAGTTTAGACCCAATGTTGAGTAATTTCTCTCTTACGGTGGTTGAATGGATGCCAAAAACAATGCATTCTCTGACCAGTTCATCAATATTGGCATTAGCACAGTCCTTCATGAGTAGTCTCAAGTCTGTCACAAATTGTTCGAATGGCTCATTTGCTCCTCTTATTTTCTCAAGAAATTTATAGCGAGCAAATATCACGTTGGTTTCTAGCATTACGTAGGCCTCGTATTTGTTAAATAGTATTTTCAGTGATTGTCCTTCATCTTCAGTTATAAAGAGGTGTTATAAATATCTCTAATCTTTTCTCCAATTCAAAGGAGATGGTAGCTGCACTTTTCCTCCTTGCTCTTTTCCTTGAGCGTTCCCGAAAACATCAATTCCACATATAGTTTAAACTTACGACGTGCTTCGGGGAGGTTGTTCCCTGCTCATGTGCGCAGTGGATCTCCAGCGACGTTCATTTTGTAGTCTTTTACTCTGACACCATGTCTTGTTTTTGAACTGTGCAGAAGGAAATTACTTACTTCGAAGACCTCTTAGTTTAATTTCTTTACTCTTGTACTTGAAGGATATTTTTTGCAATTGAAGATATATGTTTCTTTGCAAACCACACTAAGCTTGTTTGTGAATCGTTGGGTGTGAGTGAAACACGTTTTGTTGCTTACAAGGTTTTGGCAGGATTTGCACTCCATACTTTTAGCGCTTATGAATTTTTTTTTATCAAACAACGTTTTAACTACTGAAATCAATGGGCTTCCCCTGTTACAGACCCATTTGCACAGCTGCATTTTGCCCTTGACCATAGCACCTCTATTGCAGGTGTCGTTCATGCTAACAAAGGCAGAGCATGTGAAGACTAGCTCCTGTCAGCTTGTTTGATGCGATAGTGATGAAATCCACCAGAAGCCTTTTTAAACCTTTGTACTTTATACTAAAACAGCATATGTTACATTTTACCTGTCACTGATGTCATTTAAGCCTACACAATTGATGTTAACACTGTATGCGCATGGAGGTTCCTGCAAATGATTACTATATATTGGCCGATATAATTATCTCCATGTCTAAAAGTTAATTCCTCCTAGCTTCTCTGTTCTGTCAGTTTGCATTAAGCCCAGCAGCACATGTGGAGAAGCCTCTGACCATGAGACCTTGTATGTTTTTTCTATTCAGCTCAGCGATTTCACCTCACTAGCTTTATTAGGTCTTCTAGCCATCCCTAAGCATTTGCTCTCTGAACCCAAAGCCAAAAAAGATTTCAGTCCCAAAGGATTGGAGATGGACTCAAGAGAAGCTTGAGGGCATGCTACAGAAATCAAAAGCCCTTTTAAATCCAGAGACTGAAAATAAGGCCTTAAAGGCCATTTTTATTTGACTGTGAGGAGGCTGTGATGAATGGGATGCACTGTAAACATTTTCACAGGGGAACACTATTAATGGTAGAGCATATGACACTGGGAAGCACAGACAAATGCAGGAGGCATTGAGGAGAAGGATTTTTGTGTTGACGGGTTTTTTTCTGCTTTTGAAGGTGCGGTGTCAGCTCACTTTGTGCAATTTCTGCTTACAGGGCTAGAAAGACGAGGTCAAAACCTTGTAGTCAAAACCACAGATCCCCTTGGTTGCATAGCTACTGCCTTCAATGTCATTGTGAGGCTTTTGGAAACTCAACAACTCAACTGTTTGTATCCCCGTAAACAAGACTTTCCAATGATAACCCAAAGGACAAAGGGTAAATTACCCAAAAGCTTCTTAAATTGCCACATTGTAACATTTAAACCACAGGGCTTGTCTTCACACAGAGTATTTCAGTGTTCAGTACAACAACAGACGACACCAAACATTTAATGGCACATTAGAGGAGCACGCCCCTACTGTGCATACATCGTGCCAATTAAAGCAACAGCTGCTTTTGATGACCTCATATCCTCAGTGGATCATTAGTGTTATTAGTATTATTATTGATATTATCATTAGAAGTATCCATACAGCCAGTAAGACCAATGTGATGGCTTCAGTAACATGACAGCAGCCTGATGCAAAATTCTGAAATGGTGAGCATATAGAAGTTTCTGTTTAGGTTTGCTTCTCCTATGCACAGTAAAGTGCAAATTCAATTACTTGTTTTGTCCATGCATCTAGGCTGAAGGCCAGGCCCTACAATCTAAATGGTAATCTCAAGCTTATTTATTTTTTCTGCATGCTCTAACTGTAGTGTTGTATCGGTACTTTGTGAGAGGATGCTCCTTCGCCAACATATCTTCATTACCTCGTGGGACACTTGACATAATGAGCATGTTTAATCCCCGGTAAAGCAGCCACCACTTTGTAATTGGCATAGACAAAGACATTGGGAGATAAATTGAGGCAATGCACCTGATGATTATGCTTCTTTTCTGTCAATTTAAGTCACACAATAATTCACAATGATTTACTGTTCTGTAGCATCAGTTGGCTGCCATCTTGTGCACTAAAACTGCAAACATTTTAATTAATTTTGTGCCTGATTTGTAGGCATCCTAACAACCTGTTTGGACCGAACAACAGCATTCATGGGTGACTTTGAGATGTGCAATGGGTCTGAGTTTTGTTTGCCCCCAAATTTAGCCTCTTAGACAGAATACACTGAGACACTGTTTTGATATCAAGTTGAGCCACACGACTACCTGTATCAGCCTGTCTATGAAAGCGAAAGAAAACTACGACCCCCTGCCTTGCAATCTCCACTGGGCTGAAGTAAATTGCTTTCTTTTTGGCCAGCTCCCCTTTGTTATAATGTGACAAGGCTACTGATTAGATGAGAGGGAGATCAATAAGCTGTCAAGCTTGTAGCTCAAAAGCAGTCCAGACAAATCAAGAAAGAGACTTTCTCCACCCCAGCATTGACTTGATTCCACACTGAGCCTCCAGCCTTCTGGGTTAACACACCTTTTCCAGTTTAAATTTAAAATAACTAACCAGTTATCTGTAGAGAAGGATGTCGTAACTAACTACTATTATCTTAGGCAATGTTTTGTCATTATCATGTATCCATCATAAAATATTTTTTGTTACAATTAGTACTGTTATGTTATCGTTGAATAAAATACCTAAAATAGGTCAAATACCTTTGAATACATATACTCAGTAAAAGACTACAACAGGTATTTTTGGTTATAAAAGGTACAGGAAAAAACACATTTGATAGTTCTTGTTTGACATCAGTCTTTGACTTGGTTATAAGTATAATGTCAAGAAACCCTTTTACTCTCTAATATACTTCAAGATCATAAATCAGGTTAGACATGCTGTAATCTATTTTGACCTTGTCGAGCAAAGTTGTGGATTGAAAAAGTCTTCAATATCCATGTCTTTATCTTGTGTGTTGTTCTTGCTTGTGCTATGGTGTACTAGCAACCACTCAGATTTGTCATCCTACCACTGTACTAAATTGTTGCTCTACATTCCTTAAAAATGACCATAGCTTTGTCAAATGTTCGTTTGTTTTCCTAACATCCAAATGATTCTCAAACTTAGATTTTACAATGCTTTATAAACCCTCTCATCTGACACAGCTAGCAGGACTGTGATACAAAGTTTTAAAAGTTGACTCCATTTACTCAATATACTTACAACTTGCGCCAGTGTGGTAATGGTATGGACTCACTTTTACCTTTTTTTCTTGTACTAATGCATTAGTTTTATGTTGTTATATTGTTATTTCATGAGAGTGGGGCAAAAAATTCCTTCAAAAAGGAAAATTTTGATTGTGCCGTCCCTCTGTGTTCCTGCTTTTCTCCAGCACATGACCTTCCACACCGATTTACACATCTGTTCTCAATTTCTTTGAGCCTTGTCAGCATTCACTTGAGCTCGTTTCCACCTGTCCAGTGCCAAATTGACTTTGTTCCTACGCAAAATGTTATTGCGGTTCAGCCAATCAAAGTGACTTATTCCTGTTTTTGTTCCTGTTGCTTGTTCGTACTGGCCATGCCTGTGTTTTAGAGCTTTCTACCTCTGACCTGCCTGCCATGATGTTTTGGTCTCAAATGTAGAAAATGGATATATGGAAAAGAAACAATTTGAGTTTAAAAGAAAGACACATGCAAACTAATAGCTATCAAATGGTGAGAAGATGATTTATTTTTTGTTTTTAAACTTCTATCTTAGCAAAATTAAAGTGTTATTTGGGATTAAATAAAAAATAAATGTACTTGTGTGGCAGAAATAGGTCATACTTTAAATGCCATTGCATATAACCTGCAGGCTGGTTTAATCTGGAGCCATGCATTTTGTCTCATAATTGTTATATATGTGTATTTCAGATCTTAATCTATAAGATTATTAGTCACTGTAATTATCAGATAAATGTGTGTAATAAACACAATTACCTTTGATATGCACTGTGTTACATGTTTTGGAAATGGAAATAATCAAATGAAAGTAACTGTATTTCAGTAAATATATTTTCATTACTTGCACCACATCATCACAGCTTAGAAGCAAATATGAATCTAATTATCAATTGTTTTTGTTCAAATGTCTAAAAAATCCAATAAAAAATAGTTAAGAATCTCTAATTGAATTCCAAAAGTCTAAATAGATTGTATCTATATAGTGTTTTTCTTGTCTAGTCTTGACAACCCGAAGCGCTTTTACACTACAAGCCACATTCACACACACATTCATGCTTGTCCAAGAACACTTTGACATGTGGTCTGGGGCAGCCAGAGATCAACCTTTCCGTAGGCAGATGACCACTCTTCCTCCTGAGGTATAGCCCCCCACAGTAGTCATTGAAAATATGTCTGGTGCTGGTACTATAACGGATAACAGTCTTCTATTTTCTTTCTTTATCAGAATGCTATACAGTTTTCTCAATGGACATTTGTATAAGAATATGCATGAAGCTACTTTGATCAAAGTCCATTGATGCTGATCAGTATGTTCGGTTGATGGTTAGTCAACACCAAAACAAGTTTACCTTCAGTTGTGAGACAGCTCCAGCCATCTATGATGAAATGGAACATTACTATCTCTCTTCTATCCTTTTTTTTTTGCTGTTCTGGCTGGTGCTCATTGACAGTGATGCTGATGGGATGGGGCAGGTGTTCTTTTGATGTCCTCAGCACAGTTATCAAAAAGTCATATTGTACTTGAAAACCAATCATAAAGGATAACAGGCAGTTAATAGCTGTTGTCTCAGCATAATTGTTTAGAACACAGAGAGAGGATCGGTAAATGACATGTACGCTGGAGACATGTTTGCGGTTACTGCCTTTTGAAGATTGCCATTATACAAGAGGGGAGATGGGGCAGCAGGCAGCTATTTGCCATCCCATTAGGATTATTCATTGAGTCCAACAAGCACACACCTGAAAACAGTGTTTCATCATTTTTAAATCTTCTTTAATGAAAAGGTATGGGGAAGGAGAGTGGGGGCGCTGTTGGACACATCCCCTCCAGGAAGCAACAGCCAATCACATTTCAGATCTATTTATCAATTAATGAGTTGGTGAGTCTCAGCAGTGCCTGCAGTTTAAGCTGTAAGTTTTTCAAGAAGTAATCACTCCGTGTAGTTCATTAGGCTCGAGGCGCTGTGATGCCCTTTCACACAAATGACACTCTCCAACGCAGTGCTTTTAAATGTGCGACAGCTGTGGGTTTGTAAAGCCCACACATGCTGTTGTTAATGCACCATTATTACACGGGAAAGAGTTATATTTAAAATGATACCCAAGGAGATGTTGGGTAAGTCGTGTTAACACATGTTGTGTTTACCACTGGTGTCAGTTCAGACTGAAATAAATGGCACCACATCACATCACTATGCCTGAGGATAGAATATCTGAGCTCCTGTGGTTCCCTGCTGTTGTACCTGAAATGGTCTGTTATGTGTAAATCTTTGATTATGAGATTTGGGCGTTACTCATAAAAGATGTGCAGGAAATTAGAACACAAGAATGAAATGGCTGCGCGTGCATAATAGCTACCTTTTGGATTACCCCCTTTTGAGACTTGAGGAGTGGTTGATAGAAAGCCCAAGGGGCAGAAGACAGAGCCACTTTACTTTGATCCTGACAAAAAGATGGCTCCCTCCCAAAAATTTCATCTCCTCTCAGCTTGACCCACTTGTTTACTCTTATCTTCAGCAACGTTGAGGGGGAGTGGAATGATATGCTGTTGCCAGCAGAAATTGATTCTCAAGGTTTTCTTTTTTTATTCTTTATGCGACACTGTGTTTAGTAGTGAAACATGATATACACCATTTTGCTGATGCTTTTCCCAAAAGTCACTTACCGCAAGTGCATACATTGTTAGCATGAGTGGAAGCAGACAATCTGTGAGCCATAATACTCTCGATGAGCTATGCAGCATTTCAACAAAGTCACTCATATTGAAGGCTAGCTGTAGATAAGAGTGTGTCACCCTGTTTAAACTGTCATTGTGTCGAGCTGCAGGATGTTCAGTACATGACTGCAGGCCCCTGCAGTGTCACAAGTGCAGCCGGATCACTGAGCTGGACAAATACAGCTCTGGCAAGGTGACTTTTTATGTGTCCATGGCTCATGTATAACCCTCTTTAAAGCCTATGTCTGAGATGTAGCATTCAGATCAGATGGTAGACAGAGACCTTTACTTTTGTTAACAACCACCATCTTTGTCACTGTCGTTCTCCCAGCTGTTGCGGTTTGCCACCAGCCCCCGATTCTTACCCTGGTAAGCTTAATGACCCATGACTCAAGCCTGTATATTCCACAGGACAGCATTATTAGTCTTTCTTAATAAAGTTATATTGGTTTAGTAAGATGTCAGAATGTGTTTCTAAATATGGAGTATATTTTCCAATTTGGCTGCCCATGCAGATGCTCTTATCATCAGCTGCAGAGACACTTGGTTGTGATCTCAAATAATTGATTTTGCAATGACTGTACGCCTCGAAAAGATGTGGCGGAGGAACACAGAGACGTCATTTAAAAATATTCAAAATCCAAATGGGAAAATCTTTTTATTCGTTTCAACAATAATCACTGTCAAAGTGTTTTTTCTTTAGTATTAACATGATTGTCTGTATTGTACAGATCCCTACTATCATAAATTGTTGTATTATTTAAAGAAAGTAAAAAAATATGTTTTGTTTGGAATTTTTTCACGTACAGCAAGGCAAGAATCTTAGTGAACAAGGACTGTGGGAGTGAGATAAGGGGTAGTCTCTTTTGCAGTCTTATCAGTATCCTCTGCAGTCTTAGCAATGCCACAACTCCCATGAGAACTGACAATAACAGCCGAAATGTAATTTTTAACTCTGCTCTTTCTGCAGATGGATTTGTGGGATCTTAATGCCTGAAAGCCGTCGCAGAGTCCCAGTATTAAACGCTATCTTACCTAATTTTGTCAGAGAGAACTCTAGGAAAGTAAAATACATTCACTGAACGTTACAGGTATTACTGACATTGACTCACTGGAAAGAAAATTTGTTTTTTCATTTTTTTTTTTCTTTTGTACTATTCCCAACAATTCATTTTAAAGTAAGCGTAGCTTGTCATGATTGAAGAATTCCGTCATAGTGGAGTTATTTGGACAGTAGTGAAAATGTGTGATACACATTTGTAGAAATAGACACTCTACTGGGTTTTGGTTCTGTTAGATTCGGTTCTTTTAGTAGGAGGCTCAAGAATTAATTGTTAATTAATTGCCGAACTGCTCCACTGCAGTTTCTCCTCCTGTGTTGTTGTTTGCTGCAGGACAGAAATATTTGTGGTTAGATCTCATCTTGGGAGCAGCACAGCATCAAGAAAGCAGACATTTTTCCAATGACGAACTGATTAACTTGTTTAGGATAAATATTGTCTGTCCTCTCTGAATTCAGGTCAGATCGTTAAAAATAAAATTTCAGCATAATCTGCTTTATTCTTACTTGTTTGCTAGTAATAATGTTGTTTTAATTTTTACCAGTGGCTGTTTTGTGATGCTGAGCCGTACACACAGGTCAGGATCAGCATTAAGTTTTTTCCGGTTCTAACTGAAAAACATAGGTTCATTTTATTTCTTCATATATGAAGAAATAAAATGAACCTATGATATATATATCATAATTCATCCTTTATTTTTCTTTGAGGATCATATTGTGGTCCCTGCTTCTGATTTTCCTTCCAGTATGTGTGGCGTGTGTGTGTGTGCGTGGCTTTATATGTGAGTGTGCATGTGTCTGTATGTGGCCTTGGGTTTCACTGCTTCGTTCGATCTGATATATTTTCTTGGATGAGAAGTGCTATGTAAAGTGCTATATAAATAACGTCTGATTGATTGATCGATTTAGTGTAGTAGATTAAAAACTTTCTGGTCATCTCTAATGGAACGTCTTCCGATGACCCAAAACACCTAATTACAGAACATTTCAGTCATCCCATTCATATCCTTTTTCTTTCAACCACAGACACTGACTCAGCACAGTTTGAATTTCCATCACGCCACCTATTGGCGTCCTTCTCCTCCCCCCTCAGGTAGCCGTTGTCCCCCAAGCCGTTAGTGCCCCCTTTGGGAACTACCCCTTTGGGATCTCCTCAGCCCCCCTACACCATGGCTGTCGCTTGGTAACCCAAATTTGTCCACACAATATCTCCTAGTGTCCCAAAGAAGCTATGGACAGGGTATTTTCTCCTCGTCCAGGCCTCATGTGGGACAACCTGAAAACATTCATATATTATATATCATATAAAATAGTAGGTTCAATAATGCATAATATAATGCATACTAGGGATAGCTTCATCCAAAGTTAAGTCTGTGTCTGTATAGATTTTGTTTTGGCTCACCAAGCTGCACTCTGCTCACTGTTTTTAAATGCGCCTTAAAAACAAACCTTGACTTGTCTTGTTATGGCTCCGTCTTTGCTGCAGCTGTCCTGTTGCTATTCTCCCAATGCCCTAATCTATCCAAACTTCTATGAAGCACTTTGCTTTATTAAGTTAGCATATTAATTGTTTCATAAATCTGTTGCAGTTAAGTAGTTAAATGATTTAGTTAAATAGTCAAATGGTTTAGTTTGAATCTAAATATTGGTGATAACTATTGACTCCGAATTGGTGACAAGAGGCAGGAAATTCCGAGCAGCTAAAATTTTAAAGTCAAGTTAATATCTCCTAATAAGAATAAAGGCCAAGCCTCAATAACTTTAATATGTTATCAAATTGTTTGACATCTGACCGTCTGGCCGCGATATTAAATCCTAAATCCTGTTTTTTTCCTTTTAACTTATGTCATTTGGTCTGACTGCCTGCTCTCAGTCCTGTTTCAGGTAGAGAACATTTTTTCAGATTGTATTTTAATTAAAGGAGCAAATCTCCTAAATACTCTGCTTGTGTTTATGACTTTTGCTTTTAAGAGAGCTGTTAAATCCTATTTCAGCAACAATTTGTATGAATGTCTCAAACACTGTTCTTCCTGGATTTATTGTGTTTTATCTCATCTCTGAGATTTTTTCATTTTAAAGCTGTTTTCAGTTTATCTACATACTTTGGTGTCTTTCCTAATCATGTGCATGTTAAAATAGATGGATCAATCAATACTATTTGCTCTAATACAAAATTAAACCTATATTATAAGCAGTATATCATTATAAACTCAGGCCAATGATCACCCAGAGTCTGTTTGGATTGTTCTCACTCTCAGGGCTGTATGAGAGAAAGAAAAGACAATCTTAGGGTGTCCGCATTTATGAAAAAGAGAACAACTATAAAATTAACTTGAGAATATTATGGCTCAAAAAGCGTTTGAGGCTTTTCATTATTTATTATTCATGTAATGCTGCTGCACAGCTGATCTTTAGTTAGTAACTTCAGGCCTCAGGTCAAGCCTCCAAATCTGTTAATTCTTTCTTACAGGTCTCTTATTAGTACGTTGATGCTGAAAAACAAAATTATCAACTTTTGTCAACCTTTGGGATCAAATATATCATACATCAACTCTTTTCTTCTGTATCATGCATGTGCTTGATTCTTAGTCTCGTTTGTTTTGAAAACATTTTGAACACACACACTCAGCCTCAGTGGAGCAAACTCACACACTCTTTTTCTGCATTTCTCCAGTCTAATTTATCTGTCCCTCGTTTTACTTCTCTCCTCGGGACCATTTCTTCCATCTTTCATTCAATTTTTCATTCAATTTTTGTGACATATTCAAAAGTTATACACGTGTATTCAAAGTAGCCTATATGGAAGACGTAATTGCCCAAATGCTGAAAGTAGTGAAGAAACTTCTACGCAGAACGCTGTGTTCTGTGCGCTCCACCTCTCGGGGTTACCCCACTTATCAAAGCATTTGTTTATTCCAAAACTTTGGGTCACACCATAAAAATACTGATTTCCCCGAACAAAGCGACTCGTATAGCACGTGCAGCCACTCGTTTTTCCCCCCTTTTTATCTATGCCAAACCCCAATATTGAACAGAAACCACTCGAGATCTGCTGGCGCAGTCAAATATCTTCGAGCAGCGATTCCCCCCACAGTTGTATGAAAATTAAAAAATCTGACCCTTAGTATCCTTCAAGTATAAATTGATTCTTGTCAACCCGACTATATTTCGGTTTTACAGACTTCGTCGAACCCCAGAAGTTTCAATCCCTCGTTCTAACCCTCGTCAGAGGAGAAACTTTCCGTGTCGGAATTCTAATTAGTTTACCCATTCAAGATGGGCTTTTATAAACTACTTCGCATCACTTACCAAAAGTGCACGGAAAAAATAAATTTTGAAGACAAGCACCACAACTGGGATCTTCATTTATAAAATGAATTTATCTTGTCTTACTTTCCGAATTGACTTGACAGGACACTTATATACTTTCCCTGTGTGTATGTGTTTTTATATTGGACGTGTCACCATTCAATGCAAACAGACAGACAGTACATTAACACTCGAATTATCATGACCAGAGGACAACTTAATTCAGACAACTTCATTTAGGTTATTCAATATGCAGAAATTTTACATTTAGACATTAAGTGGTGTTCTGCTCACCTTTTTTCTGGCGCCTCTGATTTGTCTGAAAAAAGCTGTCTCTCCTATCACCTCGAGGCGTCCTCCCTCGCACGGGGGTTGGTCGCACGGTACGGTGGTCCTTTAGCCTTCGAACCTCGTGTCACGGCACCATTTTGTTAGATTCGGTTCTTTTAGTAGGAGGCTCAAGAACGGACCGAAGTAATTCAAGTGAAAGTGTTTATTGGTATTCACACATCCAAGCATATCAGCGCTGGGCTCAGTGGAACAGAGCTCCCGCAGGAAGTCTGTCAGACTGGCCATGATTTCCGGTTATCATGTTTATTTATAGTGTCATAGGTTGGACTCACATTCGACCGAGTATGATTGGACATGAGTAGGTTCAACATGCTTCGTCATATTCTCTGGATCAGCCCAAAACAATGTGTGTGTGTGAATCTGCCCTTGCTTTCCCAGGCTTTCCTAGTTGTTTTGTCTTTCTACTCCTGGATCACTTTAGGTCATATGGAAAAGTACTGAGCCCTATTTCATTCATAATGTCTAAGAACAAAGCCAATTTTAACAGTTCTTTAGAGACAGTACATCAATTTTCCTTTGCAGCTCCACATTAAGAGACATGTTGCTTCTATCAAAGCCTTAAAGTAAAGTAAAATCAGCAAAAAGAGATAGGCCTACCCATTTTGGCAGTATTCAAACTTGTAGATCATTTGATCTTCTAAATTACATTTAAAAAATGCAAATATTTAGGTTCAATAAGTCTCTTTTGGAGTTCTCAGCTATTTTTTTTTGCTGAGATGGTCGTCTGATCAAATGGCAAAACCTAAACTCAGAGTTGTGAGTCAACAATACTTTGAGGTTGTATTTGCTTTAAGGGAAGATACTACAACACCCTTTAATTATCATACTAAAGAAAGCATCAGCCAAGGTTTGTATGTATCTTCTGTAAAAACACTCACAGAATTACTAGTTTCTTTTCTTTTCTTGACTTTCTTTTATTTATTCCATGTCTTTATACTCATTCACTCATACTCATGCACATTCAGGGAGAAGGCCCAATTCTTCAAGGCTTTCTTTCAAGTTGGACAATTTTCACTCACATGTTACATGAAAGCTGCATAAAAGGGATTAAAAAATGAAGTTCAGAGCTACAAAGGGTCCACATAATTAAATTTGTGTAATGACATGACCACATCCCAGAGGAACAGGGATCTAGATTTGGTTAAAGTTAGAAATCAGTCATTGAACTGACTGGAGTTCAGCAACAACACTATAACATTGCTGATACACCCCAACCATTTTCATATTCACTGCGTGCACTTGCAAAACCAGTATTAGCCGGTATTACCAACTGCTCCAAGAATCTTGGGAAACTGAGTATGTCCTGTGCCTGGAAGAACACAAACACATTTTTTGATGAGGCATTCGCTGTCAACCCTAAAATTGTTGTCCTGAGGCTGTCATATTGTACATGTTCAGGCCTGTAAACCAAAGCAACTATAGACAAACACCAGCTACAGACAGCTCATAGCTGTTTTAGGTTGTTTTCAGTAAAACATAGTTGTTTCTTGCAAATAACAATTGAGGGAGGAGACGAGATGGACTCAAAAGACTCTAATGTTTCAGAAATGTTTATTATATCTTCCACCATTTTGACACAATGACTTTTTTCCACTGATATGGGAGAAAAAAAAAAAGGAATCAAGTTGTCAAGTTCTTCTTTGTCCCCATTGAAAAGGCATCATGCCTTTGCATATTACTGTTTCTTGGGGGAGAAAAAAAAAAAACGATGTTAGGAAGGCAGCGTCACTCCTGAAAAGTCCAGTCAGCTGCACTAGCATGTCGGCGTATTTATATATCGTTATCCAGGAAATGACAAAGTCTAAAATAACATTTGGAATACCATGAATTCAACTTTTTGTTATCCCTGGGCCAGATACTGCTGCATAATGCAAAACGTGATAAAAAACAACATAGCCTATAAACTCAAAGCATATTTCAAAACCATCATATAAAAACGCTAAAACGTTGAATTTGATTTCAAAGGCAATTGAAATTGTGAATAATAAACCTATTTTCTGTTAAAGACTTAGTGTTCCGTTGAAAATAATATTCTTCTGTTTTGAAAAAGACTGCAATTCACCTTTCAATGATTTGGAAGTATTGCATGAAATTTGCGGTCCTCTGGAAAAGAAGTGTCTTGGAGCTATATTTAAGACTCAGACAGAATACTTGAATAACTATACAGAGTTGCATACTACCACTGTCGGTCCTGAAACCACATTTGTAATTCTTCTTGGAAAATAAGCTTTCGTAAACCGAACTGATACGTGTTACTTTTCTGCCCTTGCTCAGTTTATTTTGAGGTTTTTTTTCACCTTAATAGACAAAAAACAAATGCCGCTGACGTTCCGTAACATTCACTAAACTCCTACCAAGCACCAGAGATGATTAATTTCACTAACAGAGACAATATGATGGCTCAGGCTTCCCTCACTCTGCTTGCAAGGCTTCTTTGTGTCCTTTGTGTGACATCCAGAACAGGAGAGAGGGGCTGCAGAGGGGTGACTAATGTATCCAGGTGGGTCATATCTTGTTGGCTGTATAATAAGCACAATGGCATTAAATTTTGAAAGTGGAAACAGATCAAGAGCAGTATCCTACTCCTGTCAAACTAAAGCAGTGACCTTGATGTGACAGAGCTAAGCTTTGGGTATTTCGCCAGAGGTTCCTCTAAGGTTATTTATCTTAAGCCCTTCCTCTTGTCTCAGAAAGTTATGGTAAAGTTGAGGGTTGTGACGTTGAAAATCAGGACAAAATTCAGTCATTCAAACCAGAATATATGACGGTATAGTTTTGAGAGAGCTGAAAATTCCTGCTGTGCAATGCCTTATCTTTTATTGACCTTCCGAATGACCAAAGTGCCATCTTCTTCAAGCAAAATTGACTGTGAAAAACAAAAATAACCAGACAGAAACGAGGAGGGATAGCATGAGAGTGAAATGAGGCATTCAAATGCCTCTTCGAACAAGCAGTGTATTCAACCAGCCACACCACAGACATAAGCATGGTGTCACTGTTCTTTCCAACATTTCACAAACAGCTGCACAGTGCCATCTAGAGGTGCCTCAAGCAACAAAAGACGAGAGAAAAATAACTTAAATTGAGTTTCATGCAGGTGTCATCCACATTTCTGCAGGTGTATCAGATGTTGTGAGCTGATATCTGTCTCCAGCACAAGCATACACGC
Source organism: Odontesthes bonariensis (assembly GCF_027942865.1). NCBI lineage: Eukaryota > Metazoa > Chordata > Actinopteri > Atheriniformes > Atherinopsidae > Odontesthes > Odontesthes bonariensis. Next base: position 29,309,910 of record NC_134510.1, read on the forward strand.
ACTGAGATGCTCTCCAGGTGAAAAGAAGGTGACATGTCACTGTGATTGCTGATTCTGTTCTCCCCACATAACTAATCCCTCACTGAACCTATTTTGGGGGAGGAGGGGTATGTTGCAACTAAAACTGGAGCAAGGATGTATTTACTAAGGTAGACGTTGTCAGTTAGGAAGCGGAGAGAGCAAAAATCGAACTATACAGGGTACCATGAAATGTGGTGAGGTTTGGAGTAGTCAAGAAAGGGGAATTTGAAAATGACTGTTCTTGAGTGGCAATGCTTTGTTCTATTTTGTTTTAATCACTAGTGCTCTACTGTCCCCAGTAGCACAGCGACATCTTTAACACTGCAGGTACACAACCCTCACATAGATGCTGTCATTAATTTTCCTTCCCACTGAGCACACATCGTCCTCATTCTGCACACCCTTGTCACACAAGTCATTAAAATGTACCTATTTACTTGAAATTACAGTTATGCAAACATACACAGTAAATGCTTTCTGTGTAGGGAGCTTTAAAAGATACTTAAGTAGCAGTTGTCTCCATGCCAAATGGTACGTATTTTTAAATAAAATATTTATTATTTTAACTTGGAATTGATATGCTGTAACTTTGAAATTATTATACAATTTTGGTACAAAATATTTTGAGTTGGACCTGGAAAGCTTTAACAAAGACATTCTAGACAATGATATTCAGACATTCAGTTATTTTGGTAACTTTAATGTAAAAAAAAAATAATGGGGTGTGGGATGATTTTTTAGACTGTTCAAAAAAATTGTCAACAAGCTATTCTTTTTTGAATAACAGCTAATCAGTGAAGACTGTGTTTGTTTAAATTAAAAATAGTGAGGCAGATAAAAAAAACACAAACTCAAATAACTGAATGCAAGCAATTGATTTGGCTGTCACACAATTCTTTTGAAAATATGCAGTCCTTCAGTGGACGGTAGGTGGATGAGGTGAGGAGAGGAGCTCCATATTCCAGAGGAAAAATGGGAACAAAGCTCTGAAGTGGGCCCCAGTCTGAATTAATTGCCAACACCTAAAGCAAATATAGCCTCAGTTTTGCCACATGACAATTACAGGGGTCACCGGAGGTCTAGGAGCTCTTGTCCTCATTTTCAACCAAATAAAAAGAGTCTTCCTACAGGGCTTACTGTGACTTTAACCAATGTCACAGTTAAAATATTCTAAATTTGGATCCTTCAAGGACATTTACATCTGTTCTGCAATGATTATTACTGCAAAAGGTGTTTTTTCGGGCAGGGGCATTCCTATTACTGCTGTTTTAAAACCGTGAAATCACCTGAACTGGGGCCAACTATCAATAGAGGCTAATTGCAAAAAAAATACAAAGACAGAAAGAACAGAAATGTATATATATAGACACACACGAACATAAATCTTTCCCACAAAAAGATTTAGGGTCAGCTGGGTCTCAGGGGGTAAAGCAGACATGCCAATCATTAGGTCGGCAGTTCAACTGCTCTGACCACGTTTGAAGGATCCTTGGGCAAGACACTAAACCCCAAGAAGCCTCTGATGCATCACTAAGATTGTGAATGTGTGCGATAAAAAAGTTTAAAAAAATTACACCATGTAGCACTGTTTAGATTAATAAGTGTTATATGAGTGTGTCTGAATGGGTGAATGTGGCTTGTAGTGTAAACGTGCTTTGAGTGGTAAACTAGATAAAAAAAAGTGCTATAGTCCAGTTACAAAAGAATACACACGGGCTGCATATCTTTGCATAAAAATCTTGCTATCTTGAAGATGATGGCATTTTTACACATTTCTGGTAAAGGTTCTGCAGTTGCTGACACATGGCATAAGCTTGCATCTGAGTCTGCAATATTGTTGATGTCGAGTAAGACAGCTGCTTTGCTTAAAGTCAACAAACGGCTTGAGCTTCGTTTGTTGCTGTACCTATGGTGATGTAAAATCCAAAATACCTAAATATATATATATATATATATATACATTGTTGTTGTGACTTAGCAAATACAACTTAAGCTTATCTTTTTTGAGAAGTTACCAGTGCATGCATGGAGGTCAAGCAGGCACTAGAGAGTCCTTTGCTCGAGCTCAAGACAAATTATTTCTCACAATCGGATGGTCTGAAGCATTTATAGACATTTTTTTTTAAATGCCAGGGAGTTGTTTACATTAACAGTTTCTCCACTTTGGGACAGATGTTCGAACTTTGAATAAAAAGTGACAGTCCTGGTGATACAGAGCTATGTCAAAGTTGATCTGTTCTCTTATTGAAATATTGCTTGATTTCAGGCATCCACAGCAACAAAATGGCTGATGACAGGTAATGTCCTGAAACATTCAGCTTTCTGCTCTGTTTTTAATGAGCAGTGATCCAGAACAGTGTCATATGACTGAAAATCTTTTGATTTCTGGTGTCCATAACAAAGGAGGTGTGGGATGTCCTGTCAAGAAACTCAAATAAGTTCCGATTTTGAACTTTGTTGAAAGTCAGCATACAAAAAGAAGCAATGAGGAGTTTAAACAAGCAGATAAATCCAAACCTCATGACAGAGATGGTCAAAAGAACATCAAATTTTGACTGGTTCAAGATCTATATCACACATGGTTGCAGTTCTATAAGCCAGCGATGTCTTTCTGGATATCATGGACAGAGATTTGATTTACATCTGCAAGGATCCTATATTTGGGTGTCAGTTGTGTTTGGCAGCAAAAAGAAAAAATGTTCACCCAAGGGAAATCAATCAAAGATGAACCAAAGAAGAACGAGTTCAGTAAGCATGAAGCGACCAGTGATCAAACGTAAGTCTGAGCTGTTTTGGTTCAATATTGAGAGATGCTCTGACTCATAACTCTGTGGAGAGTTTTTAGTCTCATAAAGGTTGAAAATGTGCATTACACACTTGTGCACATCAATTTGTGAGTAACTTTGAGTTCTTGGAAATGTGTGTTCAAATTCAGACAGAACTAAACTAAAAAAAAAAAACATTTTACACATGCACATATTACAAACTGCACATACTTTAATACTTTACAACCATTTTTTTTGCCCTCAACCTCACATATACAATCATTTTCATGTTTAGAAAGCTTCCTGTGCAAACAAATTGTCAAAGACCTGTGCACACATTTTACTATGAGATATATTATTGTGATTTTCACAGGTTTGTTGATTGAAGCAAAGGAGAGAAAAACACAATCCAGACTGAAAGTATCATTCTTGTCAAAGAGCGTGTGATGGCGCTGATGCGTATTATATACCACAGAGTTCAGTGGATGAAACCTATTGATGATATGACTCATTGAATTTGAGGCTTTTGGTATATTTATTCTTATTTCAGTTTCAGATTATCAGAAATGTCATGAACCTTTGTAATTTACTGAAATAATGGAAATCAATAACACTGAACTTTTTTGTGTGTGTGACTTTGATGGTGTCCATGACACCATGATCAACCGAAATGAGGCACCAATTACAAACTGCTCTAGGACCGAGGACAGATTTACTGATGATAAATAAAAGCCCAGAAAATTCTCAGTTGTGACCATATCCTTTGTGTCCACATCCTACGACTGACGGTGAATCAGTAATGACAGGTGACAAATCTGGAATGGGAGATCGCAAACAATAATGTAATGCTGCTATAATACAAAATCACTGCATGAATCACAGGCTGGGGCTGACTAGTGAGAAGGCAGGACGCCCACACCCAATTTCCTACCTCAACAAAATAATTGAGACATTAAATGGAAAAAATGTTCCATATCACACCAAAAAATGAAGACTGTTACAGAGCTGTGGCAGTGGCAGGTGACTCCGACCTTGATAATGGTCTTAGTTGTGACAAGGCTAAAACCCTGAAGGCAGTTTTTTTTTTTTTTTTTTTTTTTTTCACAAGATGGTTGTCATTCTAACAGTTAGTGGTGTCAGTAGTCGGTTGTATATCTGACTTTATCTTCTGTCTGACCACAGAAACAGCAGCAGTACACAAAAGGAAAACCTACCAGCTTGTTGCCACTGTCTTCTTAATGATATATCACCCAGAACTGCTCAGTTTCCAATGCAAGTTACTACATTGTTAACAACTGCAGTTTCACATACAACAGTCAACTTTGCAAGTCACAGAGGAAAACCTGCTCACCCTAAAAGAGACCAATGGAGCTTCCTAATCTAAGTTATGAAATCAGGTTTCCACAGACCCTCCGAAGACTGACAAATCAACTTTCCTCAAAATACATGTTTGGCATTTTATAGCCCATTTTGTCGGAGGGATTTTAAATGTTAAACCTCATGCTGATTGAAGTCATTAGATGTGACATTAAGGTGCCCTTTAAACTGTAATGTTAAACTGCATTCTTGTTATTGCTGAGTTTTTATAATGCTTACATTATGATTACATTAGAATTTTGATTAAACATAGTGTGATAGACCCGGTGGACGTTCATGGTTAGACAGGACTCCACATTGTTTTGGTCAGATAACACAGCTCGACATTGTGATCTAACTGCTTGGACAGATGACCTGGGTGTCATGTACATTGTTAATATCTTCTAAGAGACAAATGAGAAATGACCAAATGGGTTCACACAGTACACCAATCAAAAGGGAGAATTGTAAAACACTGCTAATTTTTTGAGAAAACATGTACTCATGCACATTCATGAGGCATGAATTATCTTTTGCATTATCAAATGTAAGAAAGTAATTTTATTCTTGGTTAAAACTTAAGTCTTTCAGAGAGATATTTCTTAGTGATGTATCATGGCACTGATGTGATAACTGACTTGAAATTAAGAGGAAAAATAGTTGTGTTTCCAAACAATTAACCTTTGAAGCAGACATTTCTGAGCAGGCTGGAAATGGCTCAGTTGGTGAGGAAACGGGAAACTGACAGCATTTCATGCCACCATTTCTGAAGAGCACTCTGTGTATGTCCCTGCTTTTGCTCTGTGCAGTTTTCAGTGATATCGTGTGTCATATTTATGCTATATGTTCTGACTTCATCAGAGACAACACTAAAGATGATCTGCAGCACACTCTAAGCAATTCCTTCAGGGAGTTCCCCTCTTCTTTGTCACCTATGACAATATCGTAGCATGCAGGCAGCATATGGATTCATCCTCAAAAAAAATCGCTCAAACTGAAACTTCCCTACAAATAAAGAGCAGACCCACAGATGTTCCTGCCAAGCAGTGTTTGAATGTTTCAAAATTTACAGAAAACTCCATGATTTTGATTTTGATTATCTCTGAGATCAATGTATCTTTTCAAGAGTCAGAGGAACAAATCATCACATATATGACAACAATCAAAATGAATTCTTAGATGCACACACACTCACAACAACATTAATCAAAACAATTCAAATTTGAGGATCTGTTGTATCCATCCCCCATCTGTGTTGCAGAGGTTACAAAGTACTGAGTGTAAGAACTGTCCTGTGCACTGAGCACTATTTGTCAGTCATTCTGGTCAACCCATTCCAATGATCAAAGGTGAAATGGTGCCATTGGTCCACAGTGCAAAATGTTGCATTTTCACTATTAAGGCTCAAAAATTGTACAATTACATTTTTTTTCCCCTTACTCTGTTCCCTAAACATATGCTGCTTAGGTTTTGATTTGACAGTACATATAGCAGAAAAGGACAGCTCACCAACAATTGTAGTGAGATGCTGATCACTGGGAACAAATCATTAGAAAAACTTAACAAAAAAATGTCACAAAAGTATCAAGATCAACACCCTGGTCTTGAGGAAAGCCATTAGGCCAAAATGATGATCAATACATTTGTATGCTTAATATGGAGCTAGAGTGTGCAATACGTTTTTGTTTTTGTAATTGAGCAAAAACAAAAGTTCTATACCTGAGTGAAAAAAAGTACCCTTCAAAATATAGTGATCTTGACAAATCTTCTGAGCAAAAGAAGATTGATTGCTAGCATCTGACAAACTATTACAAATGCAAACTGTATTGCAGAGTGAGCACAGGCACTACAAGCAGTCATCAGCACTCAATGTTCAAGGACTTGTTTTAGAAATGTGAAGGAGGAAGACAGGGGAACTGTCTCCTTGATATGCCAGATGTTTCCTCAGGAGCTTCTTTTATTGCCTCAGGCAAGATAACAAAGAGACACAGACACAAAGTTCATTGAATCATAATATCTCTGCTAAGTTTAGTAATGGTGGTAATGCTGAAGTTTCTGTCTCAACTTTCACATGTGAATTATATCATATTGACTAGATGTTTGTGCAATCACAATGTGCTGTATTTATGATACTCAAGCTATGCCTCTTGATGTGATGCATTTCAATTCCATCTGTCTGTCAGTTGATTTCTTAACTACATTAATATTGTGTAGCGTTCTGGGGCAATTATATATGCATCAAATATAAGGATTTATCTTAAACCTCGAATTAAGGGCACCACCTACCGTTATCTTAACTTTACGTTACAGTCAGGTAGGAAAACTGTTAAAATCTTACGATCCTGGTATGTTAAATTAATAATCAGTTAATAATCAATTAATAATCAGTCTCATATCTCGCTACTTTCGTGAAGTTCTCGTTTGGTTGGACAGACATTACGTAAAGAAAGCATACGACACAATCTGTGATTATAACATATATATAGATATATGAACTATTTATTAAAATGATATGACCAAAACATGAACCTTTAAAACAAACAGGAGATGCATTGAATATGGGTGATTATATAAAACACTTAGTGAATGGAAAATAAAATATGGGGAATGGGGAGATACTGGATGTATTCAAATAGTTTAGGTTGGCTGACTATTTGACGCTAAATACTGACATTTCGGATTAATGTATCATTCTGTGAAAGCCTCGAGACATCCATCAAACCCACTTTAAGGTGAAAACGGGTCGGTCTCACTGTGCTGAAGTTCTGCTTAGTCAGCTCGGAACACGGCAGCGGCCACGCGGGGTCCGAGGGGATTTCTCTTCCGCTCTCTGGGCCTTCCTGGTTGTGGTGGCTGACTTTAGCGGACTTCTCAGTTGCTTCTTTCACTGGGAAACGGGAACGATGGTGCCGAGGGCTGTGGTTAGATGATCGAATCTTCTGAGTGTCAGTGGGTCCGTTGCTTCTCTGATGAAGTGAACTTAAGTTCACAGAAGATTAATAAAAGGTTGCTTGGAGTTGGCTTTCTGGGTAGGAAAACTTCATTCTGTTCTTATCTTTGTTCGGGTCTTTCTTTCTCGTCTCCGGGGTCTCACTGGGTTCTGGAGGACTTCCTCCGGTCGTCCTCTGCATCGCTCATCCTCACGTCCTTCCGCTCTCTCCTGAGATTATGGGAAAACTCCCAAACTCTGGTGAGCTCTTCTCTTCTGCTCAAACCATCTCCAACTCTCTCTGAGCAACTGTTCTCTGTTCGGTTCTGAAACTCTGGGTTGAAACTCTTCTGGAACAAGTGGCATGAAGCCAGAAACAAGACAAGAAGCCAGAAGCGAGAGACCTGTGTTTTTCGCGGGCTCCGGGTTTTGACTCTCGGAGGCGGGGCATGACGTACAAATTGTCTCTATATGCGTCTTGTGATCAAGCTGGAAACCTGAAAGAAATTGTATACGGTTATCAAACACATTTAATATAGTTTTAAGGTTCGACTAAAAGTGAGTCTTAGTGAAGTCTTCTCAGTTCGTGTTTAGCCATCTGGTCTCTTTCTCTGGTGGGAGAGGGTGTTAAAATGTCAACCGCGATTCATGGTGAAGATAAGATAGTAAGTCTCCAACATTTCCAACAGAAAGGTTCTTTGTTCATTCGAGTTTATCCCAATTTATGGAGAGCGTCTGTTGCGAGTTCGACTCCCCAAAAACTCTCAAAAGGGTAGAAGGTTAACGTAAATTAGGCAGTTTCTGTCTCTTTTTCCTTTGTGGAAAGAAAATGAAGATCTGGTTTATATCCACATACGTAAACATCCCCCACAGGAATGTTGGTTTTGTCAAAGTTTGAAAAACTCTTAATCCACACGGCACTGTGACTGCTACAATTGCATGGCAATTGCACCTTTTCTTTCTTGTTGACATGATTTAATCCAAGGTACATAGGTGCACCATCTACTAAATATCTACAAGTATCTGAAAACAGTTTATTATATGGAAGGCCAGGATGTTTGAAATATAACTTTGCATCTCTAGAATATTTAACTGTGACAGCTGACTCATGATTTCAACTATAGTGCTTTCAGAGCATGTTTAAACACCATCAAATGTGGCTGGATGACATGTTGTTCTTAATTTGTGTAAGCAAATTGAATACTCCGCACTGTCAAAATTCAAATTCTTTTTTCGTTTTTTTTAAAACATGCATAAAGCAATAAGAAGTACAACCTTTCTTCTTCAGTGAGAGAACTAAGTACACCATATGGCTGCTGTGTTTGGCAATCTGTGATCATGCAACAGTAGCTTCAGTGGTCGTCTGTTAGTTGGAATGGATGCATCGATGGATGACTGCATGGTCTACTTCTGCTAAATATAGTTTTGACAGGCAGGCAGCAATAATTGTCGCAGACTAACCTTTAACTTCAGCGCGTGTTAAAAGTTACATTAACACACAACAAATGTGTGAATCAACCAGGTCAGAGCAGCGTGGTGCTTTGTGTGTTTTTCTCAGCAGGCCATCAATTTTGTATCACATCCATGCCGATATGTCATCACACATAAAACATACATGCTCAAACATGATGGATGTCAGTGTAGAGCAAAGCAGCTTATCAGAAAACCTGTGTTCTTGTGCGTAGGTGAACTTGTGGCTTAACAAAGTGCAGGTATGAAGACGCTGAGACTCACGATCTCTTTTCACTCTGCAGCTACCTACTTATAAATATAGCATCAATAGAAAGCCTGTCTGGTGTTTTGGGTGAGGAGAATCAAGCAACTCCACCCGAAGACTCAGTGATCTCAGATGAATGGGGTGTCATTCAGGGAATAAGCAGAGCAGGGAGGGAGGATCTGATGCCAAGTGCTGCAGCTGTTGGTGAAGGCCGTTCCTCTCAACCTCAGTTGCTCTCTAAAGCCTTGCCTGTCTTTGCACTCTTGCACAGATATGTCCTTTCATGAGCTCCTCCGCTTCTTTTGAAAAAAATGCTTAACCTCCCTTGCAAAGAAGACTTGTTCTTCTGCCGTAGTTATCTTGTATCGATTTTCATTTTTAGTTTTTTAAAAGATATGTGGAACTGAATTTTGCTCCAGTTAAATTCAACCAACAGAACGACAGATATTGCCTTTTTTCTGCAGGACTCACATTTAGTTTTCCTTTGATTTTAAAAGTACTATGCATTATATAGACTCATGAACTTCTGTCTCATTTAATTGCCTGGTCTGACCAAATGAAGTAGTTAGACCAGGGAAGTGTGACATGGAAACAATCATTTGCTGAGAGATTTTTTTTTATTATTATTAATATGTTAGTCCAGAATAATTTCTCACTGATGTGAATGGATGGTGTCGTTATCGGGACAGAAGTTCATCAGCCACCTCTGACTATCAAAACAGAGACAGTTTAACTCACAGCATGGATGTTCCAAAGATTTTGGATAAGAGCACATGCAGCCACATGCCAGTTTGAAAGAATAATTACTTTAAAAAAACACCCCAAATCATGCCAGCTAGTTTCACGGGAAAAGCTGTTGAAGTTTAACGTTAGAGTTCCTAAGAGAATAGGTTTTGACTGTGCACAGTTGGACCCATCAATCTAGTGTCTGTTTACGTGGCTGCCAGATGTTAGCCAGCATGACCAAAAAACAATTCAGCTGTTTTTTTCCTTTCTTTGTTAGTTCTGACTGGTATTAAAATATCCTTAATTGACTCAAACTTTATTTAACATTCTGCTTTTTATTGTTTATTGTTTAATTATATTTGCTTTATAAGGAGACAGTAAAAAGTAACAATAAATGAGCAGAGAAATATGGTGACAACAACATACCTGCCGCACACCAGTTAAAAGGAAAAAAATGCCATGGAGTGGTAACTGTTGATATCAGTGCTACCAATGAATAGAACTGTTTTACTGAAGTCCTTCGAGGACAGTTGTGAAAAGCAACTGTTGTGAGTTATTGTGCTTTCCATTTTCTACCATTGAAAAGTTTCACTCAACAACAATTTTTTTTCGCAGAGAATTCTTTTTTTTTTTTCCTGTGTTGAGTTGACAGTTTGAGTTACTGCTAAAATCAACATTGCAAACACAGTAGAAATCTCCATCCCCAATGGGACATGTGTGTCTTTTCTATGTGTCTATTTGTATGTACTGAGACAAAAAGTGTAACCTTCTTACAGTAAAAGTGCCACATAGCACAGTAAGTGACCAAGTCATAAAACAAAATCTCTCTTTTTTTCTTTCTCATTTGAACTTTTTAAACTGAGAGAAAGAGTTGAAAATGCCCCACGTGAAAAGGGGTTGAAAACTTGTTAAATCTTTTATTTGACAAGGTGGGCATTGTTAAAAGTTTTAGAGATCCTTGAAAAGTCTTTGGACATACAACCTCTGAAAGAATTCACTGTTGATTTGTGCAGGGATTTCGGATGGAGACACGGTTTGTGGTGAAACAGAGGAGAGTAATAACAGTGAATGGCTGCAGTATATCATCATCGCAGTGAGTGCGCTGATGAACTCAATGGAAGGACGTACGGAGGCTGGCACTGGTAATTACTGGAGATGAATGAAGTGGAGGAATGTTGATCTGACAGTGAAATGGGTAGCTTACCTTTTTTGTTTTTTTTGTTTTTGTTTTTTTGTTACAGCTGCAAAATGATTTGCTTATCGGCAAATGTGGCAAAATTCCATTGGTTTAACAGAGATAAGAACACCGTATATCAGCTGACATTTTCTTTTAGTCAGATTCACTTGAACTTTTGTTTTGTTGTGTTTCTCTGTGACCCAAGCTTACATATAGAAAAGGACAGTTTGCCCCTCACAATAGATCATTTGATAGAATGTACAGAATTCTGTTTTCTGCAGACAGATAGACTTCAAGACTGCTACCTTCAACTTGTTTCTAGCACTTTCAATATCCAGTCCATGGGTCCATGAGTAGTTTATCCACCAGGCTGTTGCTCTGCTGCAAATAAGAGCAGTGTATATCATACTTAGTGTCCAAGTTTTTGTGGATACATGTATGCCATTACTTTAGCAGCAAGTACCCCTTTGATTCTTTGTTAAGGAGATCTCATACTGCTTATTATTCTCATCAGACATTTGGGATATTAGTGACATGGAAATGGTCTAAATGTTTTTTTTCTTGTCCAAAATGGACCATTTGGTCAAAGAGCCAAGCAAAACTGAGCTGCATTCTGACACAGGTCACAGGTAGATGACAGCTAGAACTGTCTATATTATGAGCTGTTATGAAGTTGGGATCTTGTTGTCAATCTCACTGTTTTTCACTCCTGCACACACACATACACCCACAAACCAAATGTAATTTCCTCCTCGTATTTCACTTGAACAAACAAAAAAAGAGCTAAGTCATCAAGTTGCAATGATTCTCTCGATTAGTGCTGTCTCAAAAAATGCAACAAAATGGTTACTATGTGGACCCTTATCTCATATTTTAGTATACAGTAACTGTGAAGTAGTATTTCCACACTGGTGAGCCCATACCTTTACATCCACTAAGTTAGATGCGTGTTAGAGATCAGACGGCATGATTTCCACACAAGACAGGAAAGTATAGGACACAGCACTAAAAGGATGAGACAGATAAACGGCAGGTCAAAGCAGAGTTTATCAAGACATTTCACAGCGGGATGCCACAAGACAGGACTGGGATAAAACAGAACAGCATGGCTGTTGCCTTTAAATGCTGACTTCAGCTTTTTCAACAGTGTTGTCTCCACAGCTTGACAAACAAGAGCTTGCCTACCCTTTCAAATTCTAAAAGGGCTTAGGATGAACACTATTTTCAGAGATACTTGTGTTAGTGGTTATTAAGGGCTGAATTGAGCAAGCATACAGCAACTAAAGCAGTACAGCACATTATCTGCCATAACCACTATCCCCCACTTTGTCATTTTGATGGAAGCAATCTTGAGCCGCAATAAAAGTTTCACAAAATTCTATCAAATACTTTTCATGTAATCGCACCAACAGACAAATAGACAGAAGAGCAAAAAAAAAAAAAATTAAAATTAGCGATGATCACAATGGAAAAACAAGTGTTTTTCTCAAATCCGTCTTGCCTCAGATGCCATGTTGTGCTTGTTGATGTGTCACTTGTCTACTTTAACAAACATCCATTAAAAAACTTAACTACTCTTGGGAGACATACAGTAGTATGTTTTGTTTGTTTGTCTTTTTCTTTTCTTTATTCTATTGAATTGACAAAGTGTTGGAAAACACTGTTTATTTACCCTTTTCTTGTCCAGCATAAGCGCAGATCCATACAAACATAAGACAGCAATACGCTTTGCCTTTGGCTTTTGCTGATGTATTTTTTTTTTGTATTATGGGGACCACTCTGTTCCCACTTGCTGTAATTTAATTACAGTGGACCTTGGTATGCCCAGGCAGTGCCCACGCAGAGCGATGTAGAATGCCAGCCGGGAACATCCTGTCTCGGGCGACAGGAACATTTGATGCGACAGATGGCTCATAAATCATGGAGGTGCGCGCATAGAGTCGATGGGAGGCCTTCCTCTGGAGAGCACACAGTGAGCAGGTGGGCAGAGGGAGCATCAGCTCAGCAGCATGAGCCCTGGATGCATTACCAATGTGACTGGGTTACTGCTTGTTGTCAAAGAGGAAGAATCAAGAGGGAAAATATAGAGAACTGTTTGCCTTTTGTCACACTATTCACTCATCTCATTGTGTGTAAGAATGTGTCTTAAACGGATCTGATCTGATCCATTACAGAATAGCATGTGAATGTAAAATGTTATAATCTCACTTGCAACACGCACCATATGGCAGAGTTCACACCTAACAAACTGAACGCAGTTGTTGCAGATCAAACTCATGTACCATTTTGTATCTGACTTATAGATGAGCTTGAGAAATGCTCACAGTTTTTTTGCATGACGTGTATACATATACATACACTTTTTTTTAGTTGACCATTTACCTGTTTCTCGGCCTGTTATTGCAACTTCTGCAGTGTCCTCTTCTGACATGAAATTTGTTATTTTGGTTGATAAGGACTATGAATTATAGTGTCTATCTTTTTTACTTAACAATTCATTTTTTCAAATGAAATAACATATTATTAAATTATGTCTTGATTTGTTTTGAATGGATAATCATTGGTTACTTCGATATTGCGTGAAATAGGTGCACTGTCTTTTTTATGTTTTTTGCTCAATATAACACATTTTGCTGTTTGGTTAAAAGCAGTCAAATCTGGTGGAGACAGGAAGAGACGTAGAATAGAAAAGGAGAGAGAAGATATATCTCAGTTGACTTTGTGCTCCCCCTTACACCTGGATTCACTAGCCAATTACAACACCTGCCATTTATTTGTCATAAGCTCCCTCTGTATAAATACTTCCTAGTTTCCTTTGATGTCTGTCAGATCGTTATCTTGTCTGTCATTATGTTGCTCATCAGCTCTGTAAGTTTCTGGATTTCTAGCCATAGAGTTTGTTTTTTTTCATCAATAAAGCATATATTACTCCCCCTGTATCTGGTATTTTGTCTCCGTCATGCTCTCCAACCAAACACAACACACCACATGACACCCATGTGGTTCACTATGAAAGAATGACAAAGATGGATCCTTGAATTTTCTTGTTTTAAAGCTATAATGTGTAATATTTCACGGACAATGAATGTCTCCATGTCGCTCCGCCATTTTAAAACTACGGGATTTGTAGAAGGACATGTCATCAGCTTCGCATTTTCCGTTTCCAATGTGGAAACGGAAAATGCGAAGCTGATGACATGTCCTTCTACAAATCCCGTAGTTTTAAAATGGCGGAGCAACATGGAGACATTCATTGGAGTGTAACACTCTTATGTACATTCGTATGCTGAATATAAAGAATATAAGAACACTGCACTTTTGTGATGGAGGTAATTAATAACGATTGAGGTAATACTTGTGAATGATAAGACTCAAATTTGTTAATAGACAACGTGAAATATTACACATTATGGCTTTAAAGCTCATATCGCCAGGGATGGAATCAAAGTGAGGATTTGAAGCAATGTTTTATTGGGCAGGAAATGTTTCAGTGGCATGAATTGGCATTATATACATATATTTATAATGAACTGAAATAAATTGGATGAGAGGTGATCACAACTGAATTGGGCTGTATCAAATTGGACTTTTATTGAGCTTGTTTACTGTCTTCAGATGAATTTTGTTGTGAATTTGAAATATGTAAACAAACTGAGTTGAACCTATGTGAGTGGAAATACTCCCTATTCAATTAAATAATGTTATAACCCATATCTGCTCAAATCATCCCCCACAGAACTGGACCTCATACTCCAGCTTTGTCCCTCTCCACAGCCATTCATTTCTCATCTCTGGCGAGTTAATTAAGACACCACGACATTAATTGATCCTGATATGCAATTCATTCACAGGAAAAGTAATTTCCTTTTTGATCGCTAACTACCGTGGCTTCTAATCAGCGTTTTACTTTGCATTCAAGCACATGAAAGAGTTGTTGCTCCCGTGAGCAGAAGGCAGAGTGCAGCAGGTGACAATATGCAAAATCAAAGAAAAAAAAAATTGAGCTTGTTTATTTCTCCAGGTGTCCACGTGGAAAGTATGCATAACTGACTGTGGAAAGACCTCTTCAATTCAAACCCGCCCTAACACACAACTAGTCAAGCCTTTTGTTATATAATTCTTGATTTAGTTCTTCTGTTTTATTTGGGATCAAAAGAAGAGCTATGACTTTGACCAAGTCAATCTTATTCAATGTAATCCCATTTGTGAACTTTCATTGATTTGCTGATATCTGCAGCCAGAATCTAAAGAAATTGGACTTAATGAACACTACTAATATTTCCATTAAATAAATTCTTTATCTTTATCTTACATGATTTGAAAACCATGTGTTCCAGGTCATTCATTAGTAGTTAAGTCAAATTTATTTGTATAGCACATTTCATGTACAAAACAATTCAAAGTCCTTCCCCAAGTGGAGGAGTTCAAGTATCTCGGGGTCTTGTTCACGAGTGAGGGACGAATGGAACAGGAGATTGACAGACGGATCGGTGCGGCGTCTGCAGTGATGCGGGCTCTGCACCGGCCCGTCGTGGTGAAGAAGGAGCTGAGCCAGAAGGCGAAGCTCTCGATTTACCGGTCAATCTATGTTCCTACCCTCACCTATGGTCACGAGCTGTGGGTAGTGACCGAAAGAACGAGATCGCGAATACAAGCGGCCGAAATGAGTTTCCTCCGCAGGGTGTCTGGGCTCTCCCTTAGATATAGGGTGAGAAGCTCGGTCATCCGGGAGGGGCTCAGAGTAGAACCGCTGCTCCTCCGCATCGAGAGGAGTCAGATGAGGTGGCTCGGGCATCTAGTGAGAATGCCTCCTGGACGCCTCCCCGGTGAGGTGTTCCGGGCCCGTCCCACTGGGAGGAGGCCCCGGGGAAGACCCAGGACACGTTGGAGAGACTATGTTTCTCGGCTGGCCTGGGAACGCCTCGGGGTCCCCCCAGAAGAGCTGGAGGAAGTGGCCGGGGACAGGGACGTCTGGGTTTCTTTGCTTAAGCTGCTGCCCCCGCGACCCGATCCCCGGACCAGCGGAAGATAATGGATGGATGGATGGAACAATTCAAAGTGCTTTACAAATAAAAGCATCGCAGCGGGGACTGAAAGAAGCATTAAAAATACGTAAAAGAACATAAAGACAAACAAATAAAATAATTTAAATTAATTAAAAATGACTATCTCCGGGTTCTCCGGCTACCTCCCACCGTCCAAAAACATGCATGTTTGGTTAATTGGTGACTCTAAAATTGTCCTTAGGAGTGAGTGTGAGCGTGTGTGTGGTTGTTTGTCTTGTTTGTCTCTGTGTGGCCCTGCGATGGACTGGCGGGCTGTCCAGGGTGTACCCTGCCTCTCGCCCAATGACCGCTGGGATAGGCTCCAGCCCCCCCGCGACCCGACCGACGGATTCAGCGGGTATAGAAAATGGATGGATGGATGGAATAAATGATTAAAAACAAGCAACAGTCTAGATAAGTTTAAAGATACCGTGCAGATTTCATGCATAGACACATGAAAATGTTTTTAACCTGGATTTAAAAATGTCTACATTTGGTGAAAGTAGGAAAAATACTGAGCATACATACATTATTGAGCAGATAAAAAGTGATCTTGATGCCATGTTTTAATTCCGAAACAAATGAGGATTAAAAGCTAAACACTGGTTGGCAAGAAGCCAGTCCTGCAGATATATTATGGTTATATTATTCTATCAGACAATGTTGTGCCTTTTAGCAGGGAAGACATTATGAATATGTATGGCATATGGCATGTTAATTATACTCGGGTCAAAAAGCATTTGCATACTATTAGTGTTTTGGAGGTTTAAATTCACTCTTGAGCAGGGGTTTCCTGGATTAGAACACTTCCTCCAGTGTCATCTAAGTTGGCAGTAAGTAAAGAATAAATTATTTTTCCAATTGTTCCATAGCACTGTGACTAATTTGGGGCACTAATTGCTTTGCTTGTCTGTCAAAAGGTAAAGTCTGTGGAATGAATGTAAATTCAGGTAAAATATATTGATTAATCTACTTTATTCTTTTAGCTGATAGGAATCAATCAGTCTTAAAAAAATAAGTCACAAGTTCCTGTAGATACAGAGCATCAGGGCCACATAAATAATAACATCTACGACCCCATTCATTCATTTTCTAAACCCGCCTTATCCAACTAAGAGTCACCGGTCGTGGATAAAATCTATCCTAGCTGCCACTGAATGTGAGGCAGGTACCCTGGACATCGGTCCATCAGAGTCAGACAGCATGTGCACTCACACTAATTTCTAGGGTCAATTCAGAATCACCAATGAACCTAACATGCATGTTTTTGGACAGTGAAAGAAAGCTGGAGCATCCGGAGAGAACCCATACATTTCTGCGAGGCAAGAGTGCTAACCACACCACCATGCAGCCACATTTATAATTCCTTCTGGTTAAAAGATCAGTTTCATGTTTTCCTTCAACAAGTCCTCTCTTGAAATAAAGTCATATAGGTTGTTTTTTCATGCTCTTTCATACTAACTGTAAATTTATCCTGTGAAGGGAAATTCAACTCTTCTGACCATTTCCTCTTCAGAGCAGACAACATTCCCAAGTGTTTGGAAAGCCACAAAGAAATCCTCATAAGGAAGAAGCAGGGGGGTGGATGGAGATGTTAAGCACTACACTGGCGAACATGTACTTTGTCAATGATGAGACACTTTTGTCACTTCCTGGTTGGGTAAGGGCAATGGCATTATGTTATGGTTAGGTCTAAAATACATTTTCATATACAACACGCTTTAACCCTCATTGATGCTATTTTGCTGTTTTCTTGGTTAAATGTTAACCCAACATGTTACGACGTAGTATTGCCACTTCCTGGTTGGTTTTAGAAAACAACAATAGCTAGTTAGGATTAGAAAATAAAACTCTTCACAACCACATGAGGCTTTGAAAGCTTTTATCTGTCTGCATGAACGAACGCCACATGAGCATGTTTTGGGGAGGAGGACCGGCACCTTTACATACTATTAACCACTGTATGTGACTTTATCCAACGAAGAAGCAGGAGGTTGGCAAAGGTTATCACATCCTGTGCTACACCTGCTTGATCAGCAGGGTCTCCAGGCAAAAAAGGCGGTGGCTAATAAAAAATTAAAGATGATTTCAGTGAGTGACAGAGAAAACCCTTTGATAAGCGGAAATGTGTCTGGATAAACAGACTGACAGATGAACTGATGAATAATACACTTAGAGACTCTATGATTGAGATCTTCAGATCAATGCCGCTCATAGTTACCTTGATGTGAAAGTGCAGGTATCACCATTCTGAATCAGAGCACATCACAGTGCTCTCTAGGGAACCCCACTCTTTATTGTAAAAGAACCGGCTGAAATATTCAGCATTTCCTCTATTTTAAGGCAATGTGACATGTTCTCCTTCCTCCAGTGGGCTTTTATACAAATCTTTGCATGCTAAACTCCTTTTCATCACTACTCTGATGAAATCTCCAGGCGACCAGATCCACAGTTGTTTGAGAGTTTGCAGTTGTTATTCACTGTTAATGAAACACAAATGTACATAGCATCTTGAACTGAAGAGTGCTGTCATGCTGTCAAACTCAGTCTGTAACCCAGAATAGAAACATCAAAACTACAAATTCTCCAATGACAGCTAATCACTTTGAAAGACAGCTGAGGATGGAAGGTCTGTTACGCAAACAAGTGTGTGGAATGATTTGCAGCATCAATAATAGAAACAAATACTCAATTAGCTGCTTGACAGTTGGTCTGCCCAACACTTAAGTCCAGATTGACATCTCAACAACAACTGTGTGGACTGCTATGAAATTGCTCAGTCAAGGACAAAGCCCTGCTCTGTGCAATGATGTACACTAGTATACGTTTAGCATTTTTAGCACGTTTAGCACTTAGGTTTGAATGTGTTAAGATTGTGCCTGTAATGTTCTCATGAAATGAAATTTGATGTCTGAATGTTTGTATGTGATGACAAAAAATGCCATTTTTGCTGATGTTTTAAATGCTGTTTTAAAGTTTGCCATTTTCTATGAAAGTGTTCATGGCTCATCCTGGAAATAGGGATGTTTACTAATTATATAGTCATTGATATTTTTCACGTTATTGAAAACACATGTGACCATATGGAAGTACTTATATTCCATTTTAGTATTTTGGACAACAGTTAAATTGTCATGTATTACTACACAAGAGACATATTAATTTGAAATTGATTGACTCCTCTGGATAATATGTGACTACTACTTAAAACAAGCTGTAACTGTTTAATCTGTTATTGTTAAGTAGGCACATACATTTACCAGACTGGCATCCGGTAAATGTATTCCCATCGAAGTCTTTTTAAGCACATTGTGAAGCTGCATATGGGAAAAAGGTTGATTTAAAAATAAACTTCTAAATTCTGCCTAAATATTATTATTGTCTAACTTTGCCCCTTCTGCCACATTCTGGTGCTATAAAGTGGTATTTCCTATTGTTTCAGAAACATGTCTGATGCAAATTTTCTGTGAATTGACATTTTTAAAACAATCTTTTTAAACTCCCTTAATAATTTGATGGAAGTACAGCTTGTGTGTTGTCAATTAAATTAAGAATAATACCAAAAACCAAGGATGGAATGTGCGTTGGCGAAAGAAAAAATGGAAAAACAGAGAAAAGAAGGTAAAACAGCCCTTTGCTCATCTATTCCACTTCTTAGACAGAATACCAGAACCAAAATGATCAATTCAGTTTTCTTATCATGGGTTCAGTTCAGGGAAAAATAACTTCCTTCTTAGTACATTCAAACAACTCAGTGCAATTTGTACTTTGCTGAATAGATTGTTATACAGTTGAACGATGAAAGGCAGTTGACATTTCTTTTTTCATTTGGGGGTAATTTGAAAGGATTTATCATACAGTGCCTGTCGAAGTGGCAGTTGTGATTAGGCTCCACTTTAAGGCATCATGGTGTTCGCTCTGCAATCAAGGTCTGCTCTCCCTTAGTCTCCCTTTTTCTTTTCATTTTTCAACTTTTGCTTGTCTCTTCTTGTTTGTTTCTACAAATACAAGCTTGTACTGAGAACACAGTACTGAATTCCTCATCTGAAGTGCTTTTCTTCTTTGAAAGATATGGTATTTCCAACCCTGATCACAAACGACAGATATGAGGGAATTGTAGCACAGTACGTGTGTCGGCCCTTAAGATTTTAGATTTAGTTTAGATTTTTAGAATTTCTCCAACACTTGGATTGGGGAACTGTGGCCATGCACTGTACTAACAATGATAACCAAAGGTGAGACTCCATTTTACCTGCATCTGAGCTTATAATAATTCACAATCGAACAATTCAGTAAACATCTCTGTATGCTTTTAGCAAAATTAGATATATTTTAACAATATTAGCATAGGTTCTACCCAGTTATATAGATTTAAACCCACCATATCACCAATACTAAAATGATGATTTTATCGTATGTCTCACCATATCTGGCTTATATCAAATCAAATTTCAAATAAAATCAAATGAAATTTATTTGTATAGCACATTTCATGTACAAAACAATTCAAAGTGCTTCACATAAAATAAAAGCATTACAGCAGGGAGTGTAAGAAG
This sequence comes from Odontesthes bonariensis, assembly GCF_027942865.1. Taxonomy (NCBI): domain Eukaryota; kingdom Metazoa; phylum Chordata; class Actinopteri; order Atheriniformes; family Atherinopsidae; genus Odontesthes; species Odontesthes bonariensis. The sequence continues at coordinate 29,330,202 of NC_134510.1, forward strand.
CATTAAAAATAGATAAAAGAGTATAACGAGAAACAAATAAAATAATTTAAATGAATTCTCCAATGACATACGTCATCTACATACCCAAAATCCATTCTATTCGGCATGCAGGATTTTCAACTGAGCGCTGATAAACAGCCAAATTCCCCCTCTCTTCTTTAGTTCAGGGGACACGGCACCCATCATTTCCAAAAAAAAAAAAATTGTTACAATTCATCAGACCACATAACAGTTTTCCACTTTGACTCATTCAATTTTGAATGAGCTCTGGCCCAGAGAGGACGGCAGTATTTCTGGGTAATGTTCACATACGTCTTCTTCATTGCATGATGCATTAATCTGCATTTATGGATGGCTCAGTGAACTGTGTTCACAGACAATAATTTCTGGAAGTGTCCCTGTATTTAATGCAGTGCTGCCTGAGGACCCGAAGATCACAGGCATCAGATACTGATTATGGGTCTGTTGCACACAGAGATGTCTCCAGCTTCCCTGAATCTTTTGATGATCTTATGTGCTGTAGATTATGGCATATTCAAAGTTTTCACAAATTAATGATTAAAACATTATTCTGAAATTGCTCCACACTTTGTAAATGTAATTTTTTGCAGATTGCTGAACCTCTGCCTTTCTTTACTTCTTAGACGCCTCTCTCAGGTGCTCTCTGAGCAGCCGCGGCTATTCAGAGACAACACGGGAAGCCGGACAGCCTCTCCCATTCTCTGGCGAAATTGCTACATCTTCAATGTTAAATTGACGATAAAACAGTTATTCACAAAACACAAGATATGCCCAATACTGCATTTACTTTCATAACTACAACATGTTGTCCTGTAGCTTAATGAAGTGATTTGTTCTGAAATCGCCGCCGTTCACTGAGGAAATCATGTTATGAAGCCGCCACTAACAGCCAGGCTTCCGAGCCGAGGGCTGCCCGGCTTCAGGAGGGGGCGGGAGAGTCAAGTTTTTTTCTACAATTCTAGGTCATCATTGGCTAAATCGACAAAAACTCATCACTTCCGAGGCTGCTCGGCGTCTCTGGGGGTAGATTAGATGTAGGCGTGTCAATATGAGGGGCTGTGTCGTGATGATTGGAGTTAGCGTTTGTCCATCATGAGATATGTTGTGGCAGCCGAATTTTTAAGCGGGGAGAAGCACGCTGGAACTTCAGATTGGGTTGTACACATCTCACAGGGCTGTGGAAAATGTGGAAAAGCCACTTTAGATCATTTATCAGGACTACAGATTGAAATCAGAGCTGCAGATGCAACTTTAGAGAGGTACTTTTCATTGGAAGTGAAGTAGAGATGCAGCATTTAAATCTTGTCTGTGTAAAAGCCCATGGTCGTGATAAGACATCACATGATATATAGAAGCAATAGCTAACTTCCAGCAATCAACTTTAGCTGCATGTATGCAACAATTCTGCAGCAAATGTGGTTTGTTTGCCATGACAATAAGAACACATGCATGATCCCCTACATAAAATGACGTCTCACAAGGAAATTGCAGTCGCAACACACCAAAAAAAAAGTTAGTTACAATTGAACTACAGGGTAAGCTCTTTAGGCTTTGGCATTTACAAATAAGTGCTCCTTTATAGCAGGTGATTTTAAATACAAAGGCAACCACAATCATCTTTTAGGCTGAAGCAAATAAACATGTTGTCCTGTAGCTTAATGAAGTGATTTGTTCTGAAATTGCCGCCGTTCACTGAGGAAATCATGTTATGAAGCCGCCACTAACAGCCAGGCTTCCGAGCCGAGGGCTGCCCGGCTTCAGGAGGGGGCGGGAGAGTCAAGTTTTTTTCTACAATTCTAGGTCATCATTGGCTAAATCGACAAAAACTCATCACTTCCGAGGCTGCTCGGCGTCTCTGGGGGTAGATTAGATGTAGGCGTGTCAATATGAGGGGCTGTGTCGTGATGATTGGAGTTAGCGTTTGTCCATCATGAGATATGTTGTGGCAGCCGAATTTTTAAGCGGGGAGAAGCACGCTGGAACTTTAGTCCCAAAGCGGATACGAAAGAGACTGGTTATCTGTGAAAGTGCTGTCGGAGTTTCACTCATTTCCCTTTTTTTACATTTCCATCCTCACACCCATAGACTTTTGTAAATATTACACTGTAAATAAGAAACACATCCTTGTTGTTTAGAAGTTTTGTCAATCATATTCCTGTTGTGCATTTGTTTGTCGTGTTAGCTAGTAGTTTTGTCACAATGGCGGCTATGCTCGCAGCTAAGCAGGTAGCAACACCAAATGTGGTTGACATGCTTTTAGCCAAGCGTTTTGATAGTCTGTCATACGCATAATATGGGCTTCCCCTGTTTTAAAAGTCAGCAGCCGCCACTGTCTCTGAGATACTACTGTGAATATTTATGAAATTTATAAATCATTCCATTTATTTATTTATTTTTCACAAAGTGTTCTAGATTTTTTGGAATTGGGGTTATAGATACTCCTTTGTTGAGGAAGCCCTCATTGCCAGCTATACAGAGCGGGGGCGTTTTTCACACACTGAGGTTGACCTTGCACTTGCTGCATCTCCTGGAGGGGACATCCTGGTCCCTCAGCCAATAGATATTATGCCAAGGTGGGAGTGGAACTGAACTCTGCTGTGTTGAATGCCAGAGGTGGAAAAGACTCAAATGTATCGTTCATCTATAATTTATTGTCCATGCAAAACCAAAGCATACAATACTGTTGATACCTACTGTTCTGTTTGACTTGTCAATCTGCCTCTAACAAGGAGTACAAGCAACAATATAGATTTTGGCAAAGTTTATATTTAGTGATGTGTCTTGTGGTATTGTTTTTTGGAACATTAGTGTGTCTGAGCGACATTTATTGCAGGTCTCACAGTGGGCTCACAACTCCTGTCAGCACAGATAAGGCATTCTTGTGAAGCTGTGCTCGTTCCTGGGAGCAGATTTTTTTCTGTATTTGCAGTGATTTTATTCCTCAACAGAAGGGTGTTGTCCAGTTAAAGACCCCAAATGTGTGTTATTCTGCACTATTATTCTGACTATTGACTGCTGTGATGGAATCCACAGGATGGGGTACTGAACCTCATGTGAAACGTTTAGGGGTTGGCTTCCACGTGGTCAATAGATCTGTTTTATGCACCACAGGAGAAGTCGTGACAACTTAGCATTGTAAGGAAATTGTAACTCACTGTATTACTTGTAAAACATTCTATGCTTGTTTTGCCAACCCTAATTTTCTCATAATTACAATACTGGGACAAATGGGGTTCATATTGGGTTTACCGTCCAATCAGGTAGAGAACCCTTGCTGAAAAGAGCCTTTAAAGACAAATGTTGAGACAGTGGTCTTTTAATTGGCCCCCCTCAGAGTTTTTCCTGACAAAGATGTATGTTTTCATTCTTATTTCACTTTCTTACTTTCTTTTTTTTCGATTTATTTCTAGGGGTGGCACAATGTTGGGACCACTCACACTTCTGCCTCACAGCAAGAAGGTACCCAGTTTGAATCTTGGCTGGGGCCTTTCTGTGTCGAGCTTGCCTGTTCTCTCAGAGTGCTGGTTTTCTTCCCACTGTCTAAAAAAACATGCATGTTAGCTTAATTGGTCAATCTAAACTGACCATAGGAGTGAGTGTGAGCGTGCATGGTTGTTTGTCTCGTTTGTCTTTGTGTGGGCCTGTGATAGACTGGCGAACTGTACAGTTGGGATAGGCTCCAGTTTTGGCTTGCAGCACAACATGGTAGCAAACATATGAACACTGCGGCACTGTGTTCCACCTTATTGGTGAAAAAAAATACGTCCTCCTTAAACACTGTTCTTCTTTTGAAATGCACGCATACCAAACAACGTTGGCTATGCCCAGCAAGCCATCATGGAATCAGCTGAGAAAACTTAGAACTGCATGCTGGATCCACAAGGCTAACAATAGGCTAAAAGCTTCTTCCTATTCCAGATGAAAATGTTCTGCGTCAGATGTCATTCCTGTACTGGCCAAAAGCTGGTTCCTGGTTGAGGAAAAGCACGACCAACACTTGCTCTTGTTTTTTTCTTTTTTTAGGCATTTCATGCAGTGCTGTTTTTTAAATTTAAATTAATCGTTTGTGTTGCTTTTTTGTATTTAATATTTTATTCTACTTTGATTTATTTTTTTCTATTTTAGCTAGTTTATATAACAGGATTTTTACTTTACCCATTTTGGCTAACTTTTAGTTTTTATCTCCAGTGTTTCCTCACACTGCCTCCAGATGCAGCCCTGTGATAGTGTTCCCTCTCTCTGGTTCCTCTGTGCTCAGCCATATTAGCAACACATGTTTTTATCATTGTGGGGGGAGGTCAATACTTTTAATATGTAAAGAACTTTATGCTGTATTTTTCTTCTTGTACCAAAAGGGCTACATAAATAAAATTAGTTGTTGTCCTTATTCGTTGTAGATGTTGGCAGTAAGGAAATGTTCACTTTCCAATAACTTTGACTCTTCTTGTAATTCCTGTGCTTTTCATTAACTATTATTCATCTCTATGCTCTGTTTTCCATGAGTTTGGTTTCCTATTTGTATATATTAGCTGCATAGTTTAAATATTATAGACATTTTTTATATAACATCAGAGGTAAGGCTTTTTCCAATTCCATTGATCCCTATAGTAGATTTTTTGATGTTTTAAAAATATATCTTTCCACATAGAACACTTTTAAATAGCTCTGAAATGTTAAAGGCAGTTTAGCAAAATATTACAAAAAATATAATACTGTAAAGATTTATACAAAAGTGATCATCATTATGATCCAATGCAAGTGTCTTATTTCCTTGTTTCTTGTTATTGTCTTATCTTTGGAACATTTATTGACAGCTAGTGACAGTACACAGGGTATGATGATAATAAAACTGCAATCATTTCATATTGCTGTGTCCACTCCTTTAGAAATTCTGCTGCATTAGTCCTGATATTTTTTTTAAAGCTGTCAGTCATGACAGAAAATCATAGAACAGCTTTACATTTTTTAAGTAAAAATGAAAAGAAAATTGATAAATAGTTTCAAGAATTTTTACATGACCAGGAACTATAAAAATGTGTTACCTTATCACTGCAGTTGGAAATTCTGCAAATTTAACTTTGTGTCAAAGTGACAAAACACCATATTTTGCCAGGTGTAGAGGCAGAGGGGCATGTGGGCGCTGACAGACAGAGACGGCAGCACAGGCACCATGAATGGAGGAAATAAGCCAAGACCTGCCACGCATACACAGACACCAGCAAGCCCCCAAATGACACAACATATGGAGAACAGCAAAAAATCCCTTCACCAGTTTCCACCTGCCATCATCTCATCCTCTTTTCCTGCCACACAGCAGCTCTGTGAAAAACAGGCACAGAGCTGCGAAAGAAAGCAGATCATTTGAATAGCTATTTTTATAACAATGGCAACCATGTTAAGTATTCTCAGAGGACATGCAAAATCACATTCCAATTCATACCGAATGCCCCTCGGTTGAAAACATCAAACTTTGAATAATAAGTGAATCAGTGAACCTTATTGGCATGTTGTCTGCAGAATCAAAGATGGTGAGGCAATGCCTGAATATTGACTTTTAAAGAAGACATAGGGTATTAGAATGTCAGGTCTTTATTTGTAATGTATGTTGCTCTTGATACGCTCAATCGATGCAATACATTGCCCTCTACACCAACTGTCCACTTCTCATTAATGAAGCTTAGGCCAAGTACTACTCAGATGACCTCCCTCCCATTTATCAAATGCTTGCAAGTTTAAAAAGGAAACAATGGAAGGATTCCTTGACCTTGACGTTTCATCACTGCCCTCTCTCAAGGGAGATTTAAACAAGAATAAAACTCTCTTCTGGTTTCCTCCAGAACTTAATTATTACCAACCACAACAGCAGCATGGTTACGACTGCAGGGCGCATCCAGATGTGCAATGGATCAGACTGGCGTTACACTCACAGGCATTCGGCTGATTCACAGCCTGTCACAGCCAGCTAATACTCGCTCCTGGCCTCCCATTTATGAGGCATTCAAAGCTGATCCAGGTCCAAGTGACTTCCTCCCCACTGACTTGATCACAGGAGTTCACTGCGTGCTCCGCAGAGCCAAACCTTATATTCATCCTTAAACCATACCTGTGCATGAAATGAGTTTCACAGATTTGTGCAGATGGCAAGTTGCATAACTATGATTGTACCCTCAGTTTACTAGATGATGTATTCAGTGTTAAAATGTGACACCACAATGACCAAATTACACTATTCATCACTAATGTCTTTTGTGCAGTAGAAACTGCTGCGACCATCTGTCATCTCCCACAAACACATGGCTTGTTGAAACGTCTATGGTCAGAGACTGAAGGTGGCTTTGGACTGATGAACTCAATGCGTTTTTGTTTAAGAGCTTCCGCTGAATCCATTGTTAAAGTGTGCTGCTCTCTTGTGAACAAGCATGGATGTAAATGACGATACCATAGCAACCACAGACTCCAATGAGGGAAGCTATTCTGGTGCTGCTTTTACTGATAATCTGAGTTCCCTACGTAATAAACTTTGACTCTTAATCAGCAAATTTCTATGATATCAATTAGAAAAACGTGCCCCATTAATTATACTATATCTCTGATAGATATCTCTATATCAAGATAAAAAACCTACTCAGTTTGACCATGTAATGAGATGTAACTCTGTGGACAGAAGCAGTGCCATGTAAGGCAGTGTTTTGAGTAAAAAGGTTTTCACACATAAACCTCAGATGAAGTCCAGTGAACAGGTCTGGATGTGGTCTGCTGTTGTCGGTTCACTTCACACATGTTCTCAGCAAAGGAAGAGTCTATTTTAGACACATTCTCACAACTGAAAATATTCAAGAGTGGTGCCTGGGTAGAGGATAGAGAAGGCAGGACATCATCTAATAAGTAATTTAGGGGAACTGTAGTGTTTAGTGTACATTAGAGCATAACCAATATGACCAATGAAACTACTGTTCCTCTGGCCAGGAGAAAAAAGTCTGAAAAAGCAACCATCATTAGTATGCACACTCTCCCTCAGCAATGTGACATGAAACTAGGAACAATGAGGAGAAAAGAAATAGAAAGGAATTAAGTTAATCAACCCAATCTGTGAAATGCATGTGAAAATGTTGGTCTGACCAATTTCATATGAAATCTAAGCTTCCAAAGCTGGACTAACACACCATATGGTTGGAGGTTGATTCACTCCTTCATAAATATGCTCAACTCGACTCAAATGGGCCAAGTTGCTCTGCTCATCTCCAAAGTTTAATCTTTTTGCATCTTTTTGTAAAACGTTTGTGTGAATACCGCCAAATTCCTAATTAAGCTGCTCTCACTCATATAAGTCAAAAACTCAGTTCCTCTCCCATGCATGTATTCTGGTGCAAGAACAGAGTTCGGATTAAATGCCCAGATTTAATTCTAACCATAGCTCAGCTCAACTGTGCTTGTAACCTGTGTGAGTGTGAGACCTCTTGACAATTACCAACTCCATTCCTCCATTAAGCTTAAACATGCATTCCCTAACCCTAACCCACTTTGCACAAAGAATAGAGATACTCATTGTTCTGTCCTGATTCAGACATCTGCATTGTCACATACCAAAGCGATCTCCTGACGGATTACAAAGTATGTACAATCCATAGAAAAACACATACATTTTCCTTCCTCTGTTCTCCACTGCAATAGAGCACCTGTCTCACAATAGATGACATTTACACTCAAGAGATGATTACTAACAGTTTCCACAGTTGCCATTCTTGACTAAGACAAATGTGGTTGGTTAGTGTTGTTAAACAGAGAAATCAGTGATTCATTTCCTGTCCAACACCCTTTTTTCTACACTCCTCTGATTACTTAAGTTTAAGTCCCACCCACCAATGTTTGGGTTTAGAAGTTGAAAGTACATGTTTAAGGTCTGAGAAATGTAAATTGAAATGTTTAAAAGTTAGAAATTACAAGAATGGAGTTAGGAAATTATATATTGTCTGCAGAGTTCAAAACTCAATGGTTCCTGTCACTTGATACAGCACTACTTGACATAAAAAAACCACATGTCACATGTATTTTGGACATGTGGACAAACATTCCTCTTTCACAGTTTCTGGTGAGATTGGGTTGTACACATCTCACAGGGCTGTGGAAAATGTGGAAAAGCCACTTTAGATCATTTATCAGGACTACAGATTGAAATCAGAGCTGCAGATGCAACTTTAGAGAGGTACTTTTCATTGGAAGTGAAGTAGAGATGCAGCATTTAAATCTTGTCTGTGTAAAAGCCCATGGTCGTGATAAGACATCACATGATATATAGAAGCAATAGCTAACTTCCAGCAATCAACTTTAGCTGCATGTATGCAACAATTCTGCAGCAAATGTGGTTTGTTTGCCATGACAATAAGAACACATGAATGATCCCCTACATAAAATGACGTCTCACAAGGAAATTGCAGTCGCAACACACCACAAAAAAAAGTTAGTTACAATTGAACTACAGGGTAAGCTCTTTAGGCTTTGGCATTTACAAATAAGTGCTCCTTTATAGCAGGTGATTTTAAATACAAAGGCAACCACAATCATCTTTTAGGCTGAAGCAAATAAAAATTCCAAGCAAGTGCCTCAGTAAAGGTCAGAATTACTGAAAAGACAGATGCTTTAATAATAAAGCAACAACAACATGTATTTTTACATGAACAAAGTATTTTTCTATTCCATTCTATTCTATTCTACACTACAGTAACTTGTAAAATGCATTTGTGAATATAAATTAATCTGTAAATAAAGATGTGTAGAATATGAGTATCAGAAACCAGTATCTATGCTTACCTGCTGCCTTTAAATAAAATTAATCTGAGACTTCTGTGGTAAGATGTACAACTAGTTCGTACAAACAACAAACATTTTCTTTTTTTCCCCTATATAATGATGCTTATGATGGTCGATTGAACAGCGAGAATGGGTGTACCACATATACGTACTTCAGATCACAGGTGCACACACTTTCATGCCTGATACGTTGATGTGGAAATTAAAAATAAGAATCCAAATTTAATGTAAAATAGGGCAGCTGATTTCACAGAGCCTGTATTTCTAATCATTGTTTTTCTTACACAGAGACACGCTTCTATTAATACACACAGTTCATCATGCACTTAAGTATTAAGTTGATGATGCTACATTTTGGTGCAGGGATGTATAATAGCTGTGTAGAGGAATGGCTACCTGGCATTGTTAGAAAACTTTTCCAATTCCTTTGTAGTACAGTATTCTTTTTTTATACCTTTTGCTCTGAACTTACAGACCTAATTGTCTACTCTTTTATTTTGTCCAGTAGTTCATTTATCCTGGTGGTGCAAAGTAGTTTAGTGGTTGGCACTGTTGCCTCGCAGCAATAGGTTCTTAGCTCAAAGCTTGGCTTGGGTTCAGCTGATCAAGTGAAGGTCTGTCTTACTATTCATGCTAAACCACAGGAGGGAAAATTGCTCCTGAACATGTACAGTTTCATAATTATTCCAGTTTATAAAGGAATACTATGCTTATGCACAGCTTTTTAGATCAGGCAAAAAAATTATTCATATGTATGGGTAGATTTTTAACAGAAATTATTATCCTGTGATCATAGGCGGAGTTTCAGATTCTTGCCAGGGAGGGCAAAATAAACAACCAGAAAAAAAACACCCGTCTAATAGACAGTCTCGAAATCTGACCCAACCACACACTGTGAAGCATATATATAGCATATACATATAGCGTAACATCATGGTCTGATATATTTACTGTCACTGTGTGTGCTTTATGTCACTTATAAATTTTTATATATTTTTTTCTTTATATTATATTTTTTCAAATTTAATTTGGGAAAACAGTAATTAACTCTTTTGACCACCAGGGGGGGGAAATCAAAAACTTTGAAAGAAGTAGACTCACATGTGTCCTGCAAAACTGAACTAATTTTTTTATTGTGTGACTTCATGTTTTGTCTCAACACTGAAACTGTATTTCTATGGAGATGTTACTTGCTCATTATTTATTATGGGGATTGCTCGCATTGCCTGGACAGCAAAAACCCTGTGAATATGACACCACTTTTGATTCATGATTACTCTTTTCGTTTCTTTCTGCTGACTAGCTTGTTTGGGTTTCTTGGCCTGTTTAGATCCAGGCATAACTAATTAATCCCTTGCACTGATCTGAGAGATGGTTGGGGACAGCACCGTGTGAAATGAAATCCACAACACTGAAATGAAGCCTGACAGGTGACTGTGTTCCCAGTACGAGCCATTGCACGCGCACAGCATCCAGACACAAGGGGCATTCTTTTGGGATATCACAAACAATATTTGCTGAGTGTTCCCTTTTCCTAATTGGGATGGAATTTAAAGGAGCTACCCCGGTGGTGCCATTGTTAATTATAGTTTAGGCTTCACAGTATTTTTTTTGTTGCATATTTTTATCACTTTGGAAGGCCTGAAGAGAATGACAGATTGCAAGCAACAGTCTATATTCAGTTAGTGTAAAGATGAGAAAGACAGGCCCTAGAAAAGACTAAATTAATTGTTGTCTCAAGTCGCAGGCTCAGCATGCCTGGTGCAGGCAAGACTCTATAATGAATGTTGTATGAACAGGAGATGAATTGGAAGGCTTGCTAATTTAGGAATGCAGAGACAAAGAGTTTGCTTCCTCCTGTACACAGTTTTTCTCTGCCATCTCATGGCATGTTTTGACCATATTTGTTTAAGTGAAATTGTTGCTCTTTGTGTGCGTGTTCGCCTTCTGCTTTCCCTCGCTCCCTCTGCTGATTGCTATTCATTTTTGCCTTAGAGCTCAAAGAGTTCAGAATCGGCTGTCCAGGAGAGGAGGAATGAGGAGACTGCAATGAAATAGCTTAAATGGGAAAGAGAAGAAGCCAGTGGTTCAACAAAACACTGATAAAGATGCAATTGTTGTTAAACACATATATTCCTGTGCTTTTATCCATCGAGAGAAAATAAATGTTTTTGAGACATGTTGCTGCCATCAAATTCAAGATGAGCTAATACCTAATGAAACAGCTAAATATTTCACTTTTAAGGTTCTATTCTGAATAGAATATTAGTTTTTCATTGATTTTGTTACATTTTACACAACATTCCAACTTTTTTCTTCTTATAGAGCTGAGGATTAAACATAGTTATTCTCCTGTAATCTAAATAAAATATACAGTGAAATACTTTTAAGATGAGTTACAGTAGATGCTCTGCCAGATACTGGTGTCTCTGTTGCCAGTACTTTGTTGCAGTCTATTCATGATTCTTAAACAGTATTTTGTGTGTTTATGTGACACTTATATGTCATCTTGCAGAATCTTCAAGCTTCAATAGCTTGCTCAATAGCTATTCCATCCTCTACTGTTCGTGGTACCGATTTACCGCGAGCTATCATGCTACAAAGCACATATTGCCCAAAAATGGAGCAAATAACCATGTGTAAACGTATGCTTTAAAAGGCATGTGTTTAAAAAATGCATTGATATCAATGTTTGCACTTTCTGCTTTTCTACAAGAAAATTCCTTTTGACACTTTAAGATGATAAAATGTCTTTAATTCTCAATCTGAGTTTCATGATGTTTCCCGAGAATGAAAAACAAGCCCACAAAGCCATATCAAAGATTACAACCCGGCATATTTTTTTACTCTTTATTTCTGTCTCGACTCATACATGCGAGCAAGTGGGCTCAAACACACACACCTACACACAACCACTGGAAAAGACACTATGGCAAACACTGTTTACTGATATGCGGATTGGGTTTGAGAGCGGAACGCTGAGCATTTCCATCTAAACTGTAAACACTCTTAATTGGATTGTGTGCTTTGATGTGAATCCTCTAAGGACTGTATATTATTCAGCCTAATTGATTCTGATACATATTTACACAAGTTTGGAAAATTAGCCAAAAACAAATGTGAATGGTTTGATCATGAATGTGATTGTAGAGCATTATGTGCCACCTATTGGTTGCAATAAGCACTACTGCTGAGGCACTGCACTGCAGGCCTCCTGCTCATCACAAATGAGGCCCAGAGGAGGTGATGGGAGTCTATTGAGAGGGTTCATCATCAACCTCAGGTTAAGAGGTGCAGCCGTTATCCTCTGTTGCTGACCTTGTGAACCATCACCTCTCTCCTGAGGGTGCGTGTCAAGCGATTAAACCTCGTCCACATGAGGTATAAGTCTGTTTTAGTGTGACAAGAAATGTCAAGCAACACCAGGCTAATGCAGTTCCTTTGCTGATAGACATACCACCACTACAGTGTGTAATGCAGAGGCAAAATAGGTGGGTCTGTTTGTTTATCAGGTCTGGGCACTCAAATGATGTCAATAAGTCACATAGCAAAGTTCAAAACAAGTGTTGACAATCCTTACAAAAGATCCATGGTATTCTAGGTGTGGTTGAGGGTTAGGTCTGCAGGTTGATTGAAGGTTGGGGCCACTTTTTGGCATCACACTACTCTGGATGGTTGGGAAATACCATGAGCTCCTTGTCCAAGCTAGCTTTCACATCGTTGGTTTCACATCATCGTCATTTTGAGTTCCATTACTAGCCACTTTAAATAAAGCTCAGGCCTAAAAATAACCAAAGTATGGGTTCAGGGTAAAGGTGAACATGCAATTATAGAATTAAATCAAGCCCCTGTTTGGCTTGTCATTCCTGACAGAAATAATTTGGGTGAATTATTAAATGCTCCCATTACCGTCAGCAGCTTCATTGTCTGCATATCTCACCGCAAGAATACAACTTCTGCTCTTTTCCTTCTAAAGTAAAAAAAGTCAGTTGGGCTTGTTTAAAAATAATCTTGACCTGTGCATGTTTATTAAAACAAGGTAAAAAAAAAATTTATTTTATACATGCACCTCATCGTGTTTTCTGTGTTCTGTGAACCTTTAAATGAAAGAGGTCAGGCTTAATGAGATCATTTTGAATTTGTTGCGGTTATGGTAATCATGCAGAAATTGTATGTCATTATCATTCTTTTAGGTCCAGTGAATTAGAAACTTCAATTAGCTACCTGTTCTGATGATATGAAGATCTGAGGTGATGTTATACCAGCGCAAAATTGATCAAATTAAACCTCAAAGGATTTTCCAAAGACTTTACAAACTTTTCCTGCAGTGTGGAAATAAAGGATTGACAAATTGCAAGCATGTACAAAATTGCTCTGAAGCGTGGTGTTTGCCTGACTCACGGTGCCATCCTTAAATCTGTGCTACGCTTCTCTTAAATGAGAAAAATCAACATATCTTGTCTTGTTGAATTTAGTCGCAAGCAGACATTTTAACTCATTACCTGTAATGAAGCAATTTACCAGTCACTGGCTGGATTCAGAGGTTTGGTTTTGGTCTCTATGACAACCAGCTGTCTGTAATTAGCAAATCAAGCCAGGGCGAGGATTTAGGCAGTCCAAGTGGCTACAAAAGAAGTCAAGAAATGGTTCAGAAATGTGTGCTGTCAGTTTTTGCTGACATAACTGCAGAAATGTGTTTACCTGTAGTGGTTTTTCTCAGGTATTTTGCAGGTTTCCATTGGTTTATAAAAATAATTTAAAAAAAAAACAACTATGTATGTATAGCCATGCTACTGCTGTGTGGCTTAAAGTGTTTTTGTCTTTTGCAGCTCTGCTGTGCTCCATTCTGTGTCAGCTGGGGGTTCTTATTGCGCTCAAACAGCAAGAGGTATGTAGTGTGCTTTAATTGATGTTCCTGCTTTTGTGTATATTTTCCAATTAGTGGGTATTTCTGACGTGTCAAAACCATGATGCAGGGAAGATGGAAGTAAAGCTCAAGAAGTAGTTCTGTGTGGGTTTTTTTTTTTTTTTTTTTTTTTTTAAATATTATCCCCTGTGTATTTCCTGTGTTGCAGCCCGTGCAGCTGCCTTGGGGTTGGAGTATCCTGGAGGCCATGGAGCCCCAGATCTCTCTGGACTAGCTCCAGACGTACTGCGTCCAAAAATGTTGAGTTATAATAACTTGGCTCCAACTGAACATAACGCAGACTCCCGCCAACACAGTCAGCCCGGCGAAAGCTCCCTTGACACAATGCATAAACAAGCTCACCCCAGGAGCTCTGACAAATTCCTGCAGAGCGGTGGCATTTACACACCAGATTCAAGTGGCTACGCTTCCTACAAAATGCTCAGCTATCCTGGAGGACAATCGGTTGGTAACATTGGGCCCAGTTTTAAAGAGGTCAAGCGTGTTGCTCTTCCACCACTGGCTGAAGCCTCTGGAGTGTCTGACCTGGTGACTCTGGATCCTCGAGGTCATAAGCCACTCTCATTTAGCTACAATGAGCATGACCTTGCTGTTGATGAGTCTGCCCCAAATGGTAATGGCATGTCTTTCAGTAGAGTACCCCATAGCACGGGACGTGCTGCTTACCAAAGTGGACAAGCTGTAAATGGACTGCTTCAAAGAAGAGGTAGAGGGAAGATGCCGGGTCTGGTGTATGGTACTTGGAAGATGATTAGGTATCCTTCCCATTCTCCTCGGAATCTGCGCAGAGGCCTCCCTGTCAAACAATTTCCTCAGGGTAAAGCTGTTCTCAAAAGTCTAAGGAAACCTAAACGGGTCTGACGCAAGATGCATTACACAGCTGTCTTGACCTGAGTTAACAGGCAGGGCTTTTATAAATGTGAAGATAACGGCATCATTTCAGACTGTCTTGCTGCTCTTTTGCCTCCACTGAAAAGCAATGTCCAACTCGTCTGCATACAAGTTGCTGTATTGTTGCTTCATTACCTGTAACTCTAAAACAAGTTGCATCATGCCTCATTTCTTGACTATAAAATTTATACATGGTAAAATTCTCTGTGCCTGTCCTTTATTTTTCTTGTCTCTTAAATGGACTCTCAGCGGTCTGGATGTTACTAGAGTGCCATCTGTTGGCTCTAATGGGAAGAGATCCTTTTGGCTAAAATGGTTTTAAACAGGTGCTGCTTAACAGAAGGTCAGCCTTTGACAAATTCTGTGGTCTGTTCACAATCTGCTGTTTGTAATCACTACTAGTGGTTATGCTCATCTCTGAGTATCTTTGGTCTCTTAGGGATGACGTGTCACTGCAGTCTGGCATATTTAATCAAGAAAATGAACAGTTGAATGTTGCTTTAGATCTAAAATTTCACCAACCTGCTCTAGCAATGAGTTGTGAAAATGTCTCTCTAAAACAAGGAACAGAAGACTTGCTATTTTATTTTTTTTACAAGGGATTAATGGAAGAAAGGTAACTTTTTAGCCCCTCGCTTTGATTGCTCACTGAAAGTTTCTGTGGGTAAGGTTATCCACCAATCAACCCCATAAATCAATCAATTGAGAGCCAGAGAGTGAATCTGTTATGAGCAGTCACTTGGAACAGGACTGAGGAAATGAGTGGGAGAACAAAGTAAAGCAATCAACTGTATGTGGAGCAGGAACGAAGGCGATTTAGAGCAGCAATACATCATAAAGGACCCTGGGTTGGGCAGAACAGGAAGACTGTTCAGAAGCAGCGGGCAGTGAGTTTCAAGTGATGTTGGGCTCAATTCAAAGTGTAGTAAATCTTGTAAGAAATATTTTGAACACGCACTCAAAACAAAACCTTTCCAAAGCAGGTTAAAGCTAGGCTTCCACACACATGACTGACTGCACCACCTGCTCTTTAAAAAGATCTAATGAAATGAAAAGAAAGCCGGTAGAGAATAAACGGTGCAAACGTGGGCTGTGGAAGGATGAAACATTCAACGCAGCAAGCATATGTCGCCAGTAGTTGTTTAATGTTAAACATGCAATGCATGTTAAAGTTTCTGAACTTCTAACTCAGAACCTATTTGTTGGCATAGTTTTACTTTTTCTCAATTAAAAAAATGGCTGTCCTTTCTTCCCCATATTTCGAGCAGTTTGATCAAGGGAATATAATCAACACCTAATTCTAATTAAGCATTTAATTTAGAAGTTGTAGTCTGTGGTGGTGTTTGGACATCTATTGATCCTATCTATATTAGTTAATTACCACGACCTCCTACATTTTCACCTGTTGGAATATTCTTTTAGGTTTTACGGTCGCTAGATTTGTGAATCAACAGGTACCAAATCTTTTACTCACATTTACATTTTTATATACAGTGATTAATAATTCACTGAGCCCATTCCTGTCTGATTTTACCACACACATAAGGTTTTGTTGGCAAACCAGACCAACTTAGCTTGGGGAGGGAGGGTTCTTTATCATGTCTCCTGTACAAGGCTGCATGTGTTCAGAAAATGTGCAAATTCAAGACTAATTTTTGTAATTGTCCTGAAAAACGGCTGCGTTTGAGATATGAGATAAACCTTAAATAGTTCTGTGCAGTAGCCATGTTAGCAGCTCCACTGGAAACATTTAGCAATGAGTAGCTGCAAATAATAGATATCACGGCAGACCACACAATCACAAGTCCCACTAGTAGCTGCAAGCTTGCTTATTGGTGGCATCATTTTATCTTTGAATAAAGCTTTAAAGGGGGGGGGGGACTAGCAAACAAAACATCACACAAAACACAACAGCATTTTTTAGAAAACATCTTTTCTGAAAACAGGACAGAAATAAAAAATCACATCAAGCATTTGGGAAGCAATTTTATTTTTAAAAATCAACAAAACCAAATAAAAATGTTCAATCTGAAAACATCTGAAACAACCATTTCAAACATTTCACAAAACACACACAAAAATACTTTCAAAACATGCCCCAAAATCTAAGAAAACTTGTTCCTGTGTCATTTGAAATCCGTTATGTCTGTTTGTCGTGTTTCATGCATTTTTGATTTCATGTTGGGATCTGTCTAAAATTGTTCTGTTTTATACCTCAGGTCTATCAGTCCACAGCAAATTTCTAAGACTCAGCTTTTATCAAAGCTCTGCTGTGTCTTGTGTGTGTTGCACAATGCATGTTGTAACACACGACTTTTTTAAAGCAGCTGCCCTTTGTGTTAGCTCAGAGAATATGGTGGTTAACAACGATGAGTATATGTGCCTGTGTGATTTGTAATGTGTGTATTTCCTTCTCAAGTTTCTGCGGCCCTCCTCTTGCTGTCCTTCTCAAGGCTCTTAGTGAGCCCACGATAGCCTGCCAGCACAACTGACCTGTGGTAAGGGGGAAATCAATAGTCAATTCCATTTTGCAGCTAGCGTGTGACAGATACTAGATAAGAGTGGATTGGGTGCATGTAAGGAGCAGGAGCGTGAGTCTGAGCTTGTCCAACCCTCACCCCTCTCTCTTTCACAATCACACAGTGATTCACATGCTCACTTGACCAACCCTTATAATGAGTCACAAGAGAGACGCCACTTGTATATAAGTCTCAGGACCCTCAGGGGCATGAAGGTGTGTGAATTTTGAATTCATCTTTGCAACTCAAGCTTCTACAGTAAAACACATTGTGGGTTTCTTGATAATCCAGGGCTATTGGTCTTTTACTGACATTTAACCCATGTCATTAAAAAGTCTCAAACTGTTGTCGAAACCTCATATTTCCACCTTGTCTGCACCTTGAATGAAGTCCCACACAGAGCAGAGCTGAAAGTTAGGAACGACAGTGTCATCTGAGTCCATCAAGAGGAAGTTGGGGGAGGATAGAATAAGTCTTACAAATCCAATAAGAAACGTGCTCAAACTCACAATCCATAATCCTCCTGCTTTTTTTAACTATTCCTTTGCTCAAAATAAATGCATAATCCCATTGAGAGGTCCACTTCTTATTAAAAACTTCAACTTTTGGACAGATGGTCCAAAGGTTTTTTTTAGATTTTCAGTCAGATTTTCTTCAAATGCTCCCTGACATGATGTCGTGATAATAGATAAACTGATTACTTGAAGCTGTCCTTTCCTTGAGACAGTGAAGTACCACCAAACCAAAACATTCCCACCACCATGCTTTACAGCACGTAGGAGATTCTTCTCCTGAATTTTGGTCTTTAGTTTACGCCGGACACATCTGCTGTTACTGTGGTCAATAAACTTTGTTAAAAGTCTTCGTTTTTGCCCCCATGTTCAAGACAAAATAGTTATTATTCACTGATGCATTAAGTGACTATTTGATACAAGTGTTAAAGTGTAAGCATAGAACATTATGGCATGAAGCATTTTGTGCAGTAGTGAAAAGAACTGAATAAACAGAAGGCATGATTAGCAGAAGACATGACTGCAGCGATTTTGATTGCAGTTGTAGTAGTTGTAATTGTTGTAACTACAGTAATTGTCTGTATGGCAAGACATAGACTTGAAATCGTATTTCCAGCAGTGATTAATTTGGGGTTAGCCACATCTCTAATATGAGTTAGAATCTAAGGAGGAGACAGCATTCTATTAAATACAATACAAGAACTGTAATCAAACCTAGCAAAGCTTCATCAGTTCAGCTTAGCTTCCAGGCCCTCAGCTAATTTTACTGCTCACTGAAACGTTGCATGTAATACCCAGTAGAGGGAGAACACTTTGTTCATTACTGCTGATTAGGAAATAAGATCAAGCAAAATATGTCAACTCATGATAACTGGTTAATGTGTTTTTAATTAGTGTCAGCTTTTCTCTTCTCCTGTTCATTCCTGTTCTAAAACCCACCACTGCATGCATTTAATCCCTCCTCCAGCTGCCTCTTGATTAAGAGTTAGCCTCCATTATGATTTTGAGGGCAGCCGAGTGACCGAGCAGAGATGCAGCTGTTAGATTAAAAGTTGAGTGGGTGAGTTCACTGGCACGCCTCGCTCACCGTTTGAAATGAAGCCCCATCCATGGAATCATTTTACGATTTAATAAGCTAATAAACGTGATATGGCAACTACTTTCAAGTGCCCTTGGGAGATCGAGGCACAGCTTACAATCCCATTTAAGAGCTTGTTCTATTATCATGCTGACAAAGGCTTAGACAGGCTCAGAGAGGGAGACGACTGCATTCTGAAGTAGTCTTGTGATACAGCAAATCTGCCACTTCAAAAGTCCTTCTTAACACGAAAGGGGTCAACCAAAGCCGGAATTATCACATTCTTATTTCAGGAAGTCTTCCTGGACTTATACATGAGATTTGACTGCTGCCATATTAATACTTTACAGAGAAATCACTGATTGAGGTGAAATACCTCTTTACTCTCATACAATCCGCAAGCCAAACTACTCACTTGTTCAGAAACTGACATTTAATGGCAATAAATTTAGGTGTAAACCTTAAAAATCCCAAAACATCATAAGGTGATATATATAGAGATTAAGAAATGAGCATTAAAAAAAGAATCAGATGTAAAATCAGTGAAATCTTATTCCAGGAT